>NC_084628.1:38991649-39119149 GCF_033978795.1 Nerophis ophidion | reverse complement strand
TTTGGACACTAGGGGAACATATTGTAAGTAATAAAGACTTAATTAAGAGTTATTTGGACACTAGGGGAACATATTGTAAGTAATAAAGACTTAATTAAGAGTTATTTGGACACTAGGAGAACATATTGTAAGTAATAAAGACTTAATTAAGAGTTATTTGGACACTAGGGGAACATATTCTAAGTAATAAAGACTTAATTAAGAGTTATTTGGACACTAGGGGAATATATTGTAAATAATAAACACTTAATTAAGACTTATTTGGACACTAGGGGAACATATTGTAAGTAATAAAGACTTAGTTAAGAGTTATTTGGACACTAGGGGAACATATTCTAAGTAATAAAGACTTAATTAAGAGTTATTTGGACACTAAGGGAACATATTCTAAGTAATAAAGACTTAAATTAAGAGTTATTTGGACACTAGGGGAACATATTGTAAGTAATAAAGACTTAATTAAGAGTTATTTGGACACTAGGGGAACATATTGTAAGTAATAAAGACTTAATTAAGAGTTATTTGGACACTAGGAGAACATATTGTAAGTAATAAAGACTTAATTAAGAGTTATTTGGACACTAGGGGAACATATTCTAAGTAATAAAGACTTAATTAAGAGTTATTTGGACACTAGGGGAATATATTGTAAATAATAAACACTTAATTAAGACTTATTTGGACACTAGGGGAACATATTGTAAGTAATAAAGACTTAGTTAAGAGTTATTTGGACACTAGGGGAACATATTGTAAGTAACAATTACTTAATTAAGAGTTATTTGGACACTAGGGGAACATATTCTAACTAACAAAGACTTAATTAAGAGTTATTTGGACACTAGGGGAACATATTGTAAGTAACAAAGACTTAATTAAGAGTTATTTGGACACTGGGGGAACATATTGTAAGTAACAAAGAATTAATTAAGACACTTGGGGAACATATTGTAAGTAACAAAGACTTAATTGAGAGTTATTTTGACACTGGGGGAACATATTGTAAGTAACAAATACTTCATTAAGAGTTATTTGGACACTAGGGGAACATCTTTTAAGTAGCAAAGACTTAATTAAGAGTTATTTGGACACGAGGGGAACATACTGTAAGTAACAGAGACTAATTAAGTGTTATTTGGACACTAGAGGAACATATTTTCAGTAACAAAGACTTAATTAAGAGTTATTTGGACACTAGGAGAAAATAGTGTAAGTAACAAAGACTTAATTAAAAGTTATTTGGACACTTAAGGAACATATTCTAAGTAACAAAGACTTAATCAAAATGTATTTGGTTAGGGTAAGAGAGTTAGGGTTGTTCTATAATAAGGCCATGCAGAGTAAGGCATTAAAAAGTACTTAATAATGACTAATTAAGAACCAATATGTTACTAATTTGCATGTTAATAAGCAACAAATTAATGGTGAATATATGTTTATATACAGTAAACATGCGTCAAGTACCAAAATAACTGATCCCGAATGTACTTGTAAATAAAAGCTAACGTGCTAACATTAGCATGCTAACAGTAAACATGCGTCATATACCAAAATAAATGATTCTGAGGAGTGTACTTGCAAAAATAGCTACAAATGCTAACATTAGCATGCTAACAGCAAACATGCGTCAAGTACCAAAATAAATGGTTCTGAGGTTTATGCCTGCAAAAATGGATAAAAAAAGCTAACAGTAAAGATTTGTCAAGTACCAAAATAAATGATTCTGAGGTGTATATATGCAAAAATAAATAAAAAGAGGACATACTAACTTTAGCGTGCTAACAGTAAACATGTGTCTAAGTACCAAAATAACTGATATTAAATAAATAAATAAATGGGTTGTACTTGTATAGCGCTTTTCTACCTTCAAGGTACTCAAAGCGCTTTGACATTACTTCCACATTTACCCATTCACACACACATTCACACACTGATGGAGGGAGCTGCCATGCAAGGCGCCAACCAGCACACATCAGGAGCAAGGGTGAAGTGTCTTGCTCAGGACACAACGGACGTGACGAGGTTGGTACTAGGTGGGAATTGAACCAGGGACGCTCGGGTTGCGCACCGCCACTCTCCCCACTGCGCCACGCCGTCCCTATATTAAGTGTACTTGTAAAAAAAGCTAGCGTGCTAACATTAGTATGCTATCAGTAAACATGCGTCAAGTACCAAAATAAAAGATTCTGAGGCGTGTACCTGCAAAAATAGCTAAAATGCTAACATTAGCATGCTAACCGTAAACATGCATCAAGTACCAAAATAAATGATTCTGAGGCGTTTACCTGCAACAAAAGCTAAAATGCTAACATTAGCATGCTAACCGTAAACATGCATCAATTACCAAAATAAATGATTCTGAGGCGTGTACCTGCAAAAATAGCTAAAATGCTAACATTAGCATGCTAACCGTAAACATGCATCAAGTACCAAAATAAAGGATTCTGAGGCGTGTACCTGCAACAAAAGCTAAAATGCTAACATTAGCATGCTAACCGTAAACATGCATCAAGTACCAAAATAAATGATTCTGAGGCGTGTACCTGCAACAGTAGCTAAAATGCTAACATTAGCATGCTAACCGTAAACATGCATCAAGTACCAAAATAAATGATTCTGAGGCGTGTACCTGCAAAAATAGCTAAAATGCTAACATTAGCATGCTAACCGTAAACATGCATCAAGTACAAAAATAAATGATTCTGAGGCGTGTACCTGCAAAAATAGCTAAAATGCTAACATTAGCATGCTAACCGTAAACATGCATCAAGTACCAAAATAAAGGATTCTGAGGCGTGTACCTGCAACAAAAGCTAAAATGCTAACATTAGCATGCTAACCGTAAACATGCATCAAGTACCAAAATAAATGATTCTGAGGCGTGTACCTGCAACAGTAGCTAAAATGCTAACATTAGCATGCTAACCGTAAACATGCATCAAGTACCAAAATAAATGATTCTGAGGCGTGTACCTGCAAAAATAGCTAAAATGCTAACATTAGCATGCTAACCGTAAACATGCATCAAGTACAAAAATAAATGATTCTGAGGCGTGTACCTGCAAAAATAGCTAAAATGCTAACATTAGCATGCTAACCGTAAACATGCATCAAGTACCAAAATAAATGAATCTGAGGTGTGTACCTGCAAAAATGGCTAAAATGCTAACATTAGCATTTTAACCGTAAACATGCATCAAGTACCAAAATAAACGAATCTGAGGTGTACACCTGCAAAAATGACTAAACATGGTAGCATGCAAATGTTAGCATTCCAGCAATTGATTAACAATGTTACTTGGATGTGGGAAATGTGGATGTTTCCAATCATTTTGAAGGAGGGGAAAATGTGGAATTCCTGGGAATTTCTTGAGGAAAGAAAAATGGCAGGAATGCGTATCACCAAGGAGTGGAACATTTTAAAAGAGTAAAGGTTTGATTCGTATGAAAAATGTGGGAGAATAAATAATAATGTTGTGCGACTGTTTTTCAGCATTCCCACAATAAGATGCATGTTGTTCAATGAATACTTTGTAAAGTGTATTTGTCCTTGTGCTTATGTAGCTAACATAATTATGATGGGTGAGAGATGAAAGGTGTGGTGGTCCTTATATACCTAACATTATTATGATGGGTGTGAGATGAAAGGTGTGGTGGTCCTTATATACCAAACATAATTATGATGAGTGTGAGATGAAAGGTGTGGTGGTCCTTATATACCTAACATTATTATGATGGGTGTGAGATGAAAGGTGTGGTGGTCCTCACCGATGCTGTCCGTGTGCGTCATGCACTTGCCGGGCACGCAGTAGCGCCACAGGCCCTGGTGCATGTAGTTGCTGGAGTGGCGGTACTGCATCCAGTAGTCTGTTGCCGTGGAGACGATGAGGAGAATGTTGCCCACTCCGGCACAGAACAAGCCGCCTCCCATGAAGCTGTACATCCTGCCCCCCCCCACACACCCAACAGATGACAACATTAGGTACAAATAATCCATGAGCTCAGATGTGTTCTAACCTTTATGTTGGTCCTTTAACGTCTAAGTGGACAAGAAATACCAAATAGTCAAATAATAACAAAAATATGGAAATCGAATACAGTAAAAGTATATAATATGAAACAGTAGAGCAGCGATCCCCAAACTACAGACCGTTATTTTTTATTATTATTTTTTAATCTGTCCTTTCTAATTCATTTTCTACCGCTTGTTACTCTTGGTGTCTTATCAAAAAATGCATCCCATCCATAACATGACATCATCGCGTTTGGACTATATATATATATATATATATATATATATATATATATATATATATATATATATATATATATATATATATATATATATATATATATATATATATATATATATATATATATATATATATATATATATATATATATATATCCATCCATTTTTTTACCGCTTATTCCCTTTGGGGTGGCGGGGGGCGCTTGTGCCTATCTCAGCTACAATCGGGCGGAAGGCGGGGTACACCCTGGACAAGCAGCCACCTCATCGCAGGGTCATTTATATATATATTTATATATATATATATATATACATACATACATATACACACATATATATATACATACATACATATATAAAGACACATATATATATATATATATATATATACATACATACATACAGTATATACACATACATATATACATACAAACCCTGTTTCCATATGAGTAGGGAAATTGTGTTAAATGTAAATATAAACGGAATGATTTGCAAATCCTTTTCAACCCATATTCAGTTGAATGCGTTACAAAGACAACATACTTGACATTCAAACTCATAAACTTTATTTTTTTTTGCAAATAAATAATTAACTTAGAATTTAATGGCTGCAACACGTGCCAAAGTAGTTGGGAAAGGGCATGTTCACCACTGTGTTACATCACCTTTTCTTTTAACAACACTCAATAAACGTTTGGGAACTGAGGAAACTAATTGTTGAAGCTTTGTAAGTGGAATTCTTTCCCATTCTTGTTTTATGTAGAGCTTCAGTCGTTCAACAGTCCGGGGTCTCCGCTGTCGTATTTTACGCTTCATAATGTGCCACACATTTTCCATGGGAGACAGGTCTGGACTGCAGGCGGGCCAGGAAAGTACCCGCACTTTTTTTTTACGAAGTCACGCTGTTGTAACACCTGCTGAATGTGGCTTGGCATTGTCTTGCTGAAATAAGCAGGGGCGTCCATGAAAATGATGGCGCTTAGTTGTTCCAAAACCTGTATGTAGCATTAATGGTGCCTTCACAGATGTGTAAGTTACCCATGATGTGTAAGTTACCCATGCCTTGGGCACTAATGCACCCCCATACCATCACAGATGCTGGCTTTTGAACTTTGCGTCGATAACAGTCTGGATGGTTCGCTTCCCCTTTGGTCCAGATAACACGATGTCGAATATTTCCCCCAAAAATTTGAAATGTGGACTCGTCACTTTTCCACTTTGCATCAGTCCATCTTAGATGATCTCGGGCCCAGAGAAGCCGGCGGCGTTTCTGGATGTTGTTGATAAATGGCTTTCGTTTTGCATAGTAGAGCTTTAACTTGCACTTACAAATGTATCGACAAACTTTATTTAGTTACAGTGGTTTTCTGAAGTGTTCCTGAGCCCCTGTGGTGATATCCTTTAGAGATTGATGTCGGTTTATGATATAGTGCCATCTGAGGGATCAAAGGTCACGGTCATTCAATGTTGGTTTCCGGCCATGCCGCTTACGTGGAGTGATTTCTCCAGATTCTCTGAACCTTTTGATGATATTATGGAGCGTAGATGTTGAAATCCCTAAATGTCTTGCAGTTGCATTTTGAGAAACGTTGTTCTTAAACTGTTTGACTATTTGCTCACGCAGTTGTGGACAAAGGGGTGTACCTCGCCCCATCCTTTCTTGTGAAAGACTGAGCAATTTTTTGGGAAGCTGTTTTTATACCCAATCATGGCACCCACCTGTTCCCAATTAGCCTGCACACCTGTGGGATGTTCCAAATAAGTGTTTGATGAGCATTCCTCAACTTTGTCAGTATTTATTGCCACCTTTCCCAACTTCTTTGTCACGTGTTGCTGGCATCAAATTCTAAAGTTAATGATTATTTGCAACAAAAAAAAAGTTTATCAGTTTGAACATCAAATATGTTGTCTTTGTAGCATATTCAACTGAAAATGGGTTGAAAACGATTTGCAAATCATTGTATTCTGTTTATATTTACATCTAACACAATTTTCCAACTCATATGGAAACAGGGTTTGCATATACACACACACACATATATATGTATATATATATATATATATATATATATATATATACACACACACACACACGTATATACACATATATATATTCCAAGCTCGATGGTGTCACATTATCAATGGGAAAATGCATTATATGCATTATATCCATATATATATATATATATATATATGGAAAATTTTGGGGACCCCTGCAGTATAATATTAGAACTTTAATGTGTGCCATATTAAAATACACTGCAATTATCTGATTTCTCCCCGCCAATTACAATAAGTGATAATAATAAAACAAATTAAATATACATCAATATATTAAATAAATATATATATTGACTGATTAAATACAGGGATAGTAAAATAATATAAACACATATTTTTTTCTAAATAAATGTTTCTGAAATTGGTTGAACAATTACTTTTATGTGTTAAACTTATGTGTGTCCTCGTTTGTTATATGACGTATTATATTGTGTACAAAAATGAAAATATATAATTTTTTTAAACACTAGACATATTTTTGTTTAGAATATTAAGTGAACATGTAGAATTGTTATCAATGACAGATATTGTAATCAAATAATGTATATTTCCACAAATAAGTGCTGTATTTACTCAAATAATTACATCAGTCTGGCAATGTTTCATATGAAAATGTTTCATATGAAAATGAGGACTGATGCTATGATCTTTTGGAGACACTAAATCAGGTGTGTCCAAAGTGTGGCCTGGGGGCCGTTTGTGGGCCACAGCTGCACTTTTGTTAGCCTGCAGCACCTTGTTGGAACAAATTAAAGCGCGAAAAGACATAACGTTATTATTTTGATACTAAAAAACAATAATGATGTGCTCTATGTTGTGTTTACTGTACAACACAGAGCTTTAAAAATGTTAAAATTTGTTTGTATTTAGCCTTTCTTTTTTTTTTTTTAACAAAATAAAAAAGTACCAAAATGGCCCTCGCAACCTTAGACTCTTCAGTATGAGGAAAAAGTTTGGACACCTCTGCACTTTATAATAACATTTGAATATTAAATGCATTGAATATAGATGTGTATCAATTATATATGATGAAACATTAAAATACATATTTAATACATTTAAATAGATATATTTTCAAATGCATTATGTTTGTTTTCAGCCTTTTTTCTTTTTTTTTACAAAATAAAAAAGTACTAAAATGGCCCTTGCAACTTCAGTACCCTTGGAGGAAAAAGTTTGGACACCCCTGACCTTAATTATTACAATTGAATATTAAATACATTGAATATAGATATGTATGAATTATATATGATGAAACATTAAAATAATTATGTAATAAGTAAATATTTAATAAATTAAAATAAATATATATTAAAATATTTTGTTTGTTTTCAGACTTTTTTTTTTTTTTTGCAAAATAAAAAAGTACCAAAATGGCCCTTGCATCCTTTGACTCTTCAGTACCCTTGGTGGAAAAAGTTTGGACACCTCTGCACTTAATAATTACAATTGAATATTAAACACATTGTATATAGATATGTATTAATAATATATGATGAAAAATAAAAATAAATATTTAAAAAACATTAAATACATTTTGTTTGTTTTTAGCCAGTTTTTTTTTTTTTTTTTTACAAAATAAAAAAGTACCAAAATGGCCCTTGCATCCTTTGATTCTTCAGTACCCTTGGTGGAAAAAGTTTGGACACCCCGCACTTAATAATTACAAATGAATATTAAACACATTGTATAAAGATGTGTATTAATAATATATCATGAAAAATAAAACTAAATATTAAAAAAAAATTAAATACACATACGTTAAATACATTTTGTTTGTTTTTAGCCAGTTTTTTTTTTTTACAAAATAAAAAAGTACCAAAATGATCCTTGCATCCTTTGACTCTTCAGTACACTTGGTGGAAAAAGTTTGGACACCCCTGACCTTAATAATTACAATTGAATATTAAACACATTGAATCAACATGTGTATTAATTATATCAATCAATCAATCAATGTTTACTATATATGATGACAAATAAAAATACATAATTAATAAATACAAATAAACATATATTTAAATATATTTAGTTTGTTTTTAGCCTTTTTTTTTTTTTTACAAAATAAAAAAGTAGGAAATGGCCCTTGCATCCTTTGACTCTTCAGTACGAGGAAAAAGTTTGGACACCCCTGCACTTGGTAATTACAATTGAATATTAACCACATTTAATATAGATGTGTATTAATTATATATGATGACAAATAAAAATAAATATTTCACCCACCTTGGAGAAAATGGAGAGATTCCAATATTCCGGGCTGTCAAAGCTTCGCTGAGCCCGATATTTTTGCTCGGAGTGACGGGAAAGTTTTGTTAGCTGAAAGAAAAGCTGGTGACACAAACATGTCTGTGGAACAATGACCCACTCGGAGCCGCCACCAATCACACGCCACAACTTTTGTGTCCAGGAGGGAATCTGCTGAAAGTACAAAAGTGTTAAAAGCTCATGTAAAATGCTGAATGGGCGCTTTTATTTTGAAAGGCTGCCACCATCAGAGTGGACCGCTCGTAGCATTAAAGCCTGTTGGCGCACACTACTTATACTTACAGTATTAGTACTTTCATCTACATTTATCACGCAACTCTTTGTAGCTACACAATTATTAAGACTTCATTTTGCCTCGAGTGTGGCGACTAAATCTGCTCTTTTAAAGGGAGAAGATACAAACCTGGGTCAACATAGCGAACTGACGGTCAGAAATAGTCAAATAAAAAGGAGGTAAGCATGAAAATGAGGTAACAAGAGGCAAAATAAGGTACTAAGTAGGATAATATGAGTGAAATAAGTTGAAAATAGGATAAATATATAGGTAAACAAAGGGAAACATGTAGACAAAAACATGTAGTAAAAATAAACTAAAAAAGGGTAGAAAAAAAAGGTAGGTAAGCATTAGTAAAAGAACGTTAAAAAAATTATGTAAACTTAGGCAACATTGGCTAAAAAAGTACAGTTAAAAGAGTAGATAGGAAAAAGTAAATGAAGGTAAAAAAAAGTACGCAAAATGGGCCAGAAAAAGTAGGTAAGCATAAGTAACAGAAGGTAAAATAGTAGATAAAACAAAAGAGACAAGCGGGAGAAAATGGATGGATGGATAATGTAAAAGAGGGTAAAAAAAAGTAGGTCAACATAGTTAAGAGTAGGTAAGCATAAGTTAAACCAGGTAAAATAGTAGGTAATAGAGGGTAAAAAAAAAGGACGTCAACATAGTTAAAAGAGTAGGTAAGCATAAGTGAAAGAAGGTAAAAAAAAAGAGTAGGTAAACTTATGTAGAATGGGCTAAAAAAAATAGGTAAACACAGGTAAAATAAGTTGTTCAACATAGTTAAAAGAGTAGGTAAGTATAAGTAAAAAGAGGTAAAGTAGAAGATAAAATTATTTAGAAGAGGGTAAAAAAAAAGTAGGTAAACTTGGGTAAAATAGCCTAAAAAAATAGGTAAGCATAGGTAAAAGAAGTAGGTCAACATAGTTAAGAGTAGGTAAGCATAAGTAAAATGAGGTAAAATAGTAGGTAAAACGAAAGAGACAAGCGGGAGAAAATGGATGGATGGATAATGTAAAAGAGGGTAAAAAAAGTAGGTCAACAAAGTTAAAAGAGTAGGTCAGTATAAGTTAAACGAGGTAAAATAGTAGGTAATTGAGGGTAAAAAAAGGAGGCCAACATAGTTAAAGAGTAGGTAAGCATAAGTGAAAGAAGGTAAAAAAAAAAAGAGTAGGTAAACTTAAGTAAAATGGGCAAAAAAAATAGGTAAACACAGGTAAAATAAGTCATTCAACATAGTTAAGAGTAGGTAAGCATAAGTAAAAAGAGGTAAAGTAGAAGTTAAAATGATGTAGAAGAGGGTAAAAAATGTAGGTAAACTTGGGTAAAATAGCCTAAAAAAGTAGGTAAGCACAGGTAAAAGAAGTAGGTCATTAAAGTTAAAAGAGTAGGTAAGCATAAGTAAAACACGGTAAAATAGTAGGTAAAAAAAAGAGACAAGCGGTAGGAAATGGATGGATGGATGGATAATGTAAAAGAGGGTAAAAAAAGTTGGTCAACATAGTTAAAAGAGTAGGTAAGCATAAGTTCAATAAGGCAAAATAGTAGGTAAAAGAGGGTAAAAAAGGAGGTCAACATCATTAAAAGAGTAGGTAAGCATAAGAAAAAGAACGTACAAAAAGAGTAGGTAAACTTAGGTAAAATAAGTAAGCACAGGTAAAAGAAGTTGTTCAGCATAGTTAAAAGAGTAGGTAAGCATAAGTAAAAGGAGGTAAAATAGTAGGTAAAATAATGTAAAAGAGGGTAAAAAAAAGTAGGTCAACATAGTTAAAAGAGTAGGTAAGCATAAGTAAAAGAAGGTAAAGGATAAAGTGTAGGTAAACTTAGGTCAAATAGGCAAAAAAAAGTAGGTAAGCACAGGTAAAAGAAGTAGTTCAATATATTTACAAGAGTACATAAACATAATAAAAATGAGGTGAAATAGTAGGTAAAACAATGTAAAAGAGGGTAAAATAGTAGGTCAAATAATGTAAAAGAGGGTAAAAAAGTAGGTCAACATAGTTAAAAGAGTAGGTAAGCATAAGTAAAAGAAGGTAAAGGATAAAGATTAGGTAAACTTAGGTCAAATAGGCAAAAAAAAGTAGGTAACCACAGGTAAAAGAAGTAGTTCAATATGTTTACAAGAGTAGGTAAACATAATAAAAATGAGGTGAAATAGTAGGTAAAATAATGTAAAAGAGGATAAAAAAGAGTATGTCAATATAGTTAAAAGAGTAGGTAAGAATAAGTAAAAGGTAAAAAAAAGAGTAGGTAAACTTAAGTAAAGTAAGCAAAAAAACTAGGTAAGCACAGGTAAAAGAAGTATGTCAACATAGTTAAAAGAGTAGGTAAGAATAAGTAAAAGAAGGTAAAGAAAAAAAGAGTACGTAAACTGGGGTAAAATAGGTTAAAAAGTAGGTAAGCACAGGTAAAAGAAGTATGTCAACATAGTTAAAAGAGTAGGTAAGAATAAGTAAAAGGTAAAGAAAAAAAGAGTACGTAAACTTGGGTAAAATAGGCTAAAAAGAAGGTAAGCACAGGAAAAAGCAGTAGGGCAACAAAATTAAAAGAGAAGGTAAGCATAAGTAAAAGAAGGTAAAAAGAAAGGGACAAGCAGTCGAAAATGGATGAATGGATAATGTAAAAGAGGGTAAAAAAAGGAGGTCAACATAGTTAAAAGAGTAGGGAAGCATAAGTAAAAGAAGGCAAAAAAGAGTAGGTAAACTTAGGTAAAATAGGCTAAAAAGTAGGTAAGCACAGATAAAAGATGCAGTTCAACATAATTAAAAGAGTAGGTAAGCATGAGTAAAAGAAGGTAAAATAGTAGGTAAAATAATGTAAAAGATGGTAAAAAAAAAAAGTAGGTCAACATAGTTAAGAGTATTCAAGCATAAGTAAAAGAAGGTAAAAAAAAAAGAGTAGGTACTCTTAGGTAAAATAAGCTAAAAAGTAGGTAAGCATAGGTAAAAAAAGTAGGTCAACATAATTGAAAGAGTAGGTAAGCATGAGTAAAAGAAGGTAGAATAGTAGGTAAAATAATGTAAAAGAGAGTAAAAAAGTAGGTCAACATAGTTAAGAGGGTAAGGAAGCAAAAGTAAAAAAAGTAAAAAAAAAAAAAGTAGGTGCTCTTGGGTAAAATAGGCTAAAAAGTAGGTAAGCACAGGTAAAAGATGTAGTTCAACATAATTAAAAGAGTAGGTAAGCATGAGTAAAAGAAGGTAAAATAGTAGGTAAAATAATGTAAAAGAGAGTAAAAAAGTAAGTCAACATAGTTAAGAGTATTTAAGCATAAGTAAAAGAAGGTAAACAAAAAAGAGTAGGTACTCTTAGGTAAAACAGGCTAAAAAGTAGGTAAGCACAGGTAAAAGAAGTAGGTCAACATAATTAAAAGAGTAGGTAAGCATGAAAAAAAGAAGCTAAAATAGTAGATACAATAATGTAAAAGAGGATAAAAAAGTAGGTCAACATAGTTAAGAGTAGGTAAGCAAAAGTAAAAGATTAAAAAAAAGAGTAGGTGCTCTTGGGTAAAATAGGCTAAAAAGTAGGTAAGCACAGGTAAAAGATGTAGTTCAACATAATAGAGTAGGTAAGCATAAGTAAAAGAAGGTAAACAAAAAAGAGTAGGTACTCTTAGGTAAAACAGGCTAAAAAGTAGGTAAGCACAGGTAAAAGAAGTAGGTCAACATAATTAAAAGAGTAGGTAAGCATGAATAAAAGAAGCTAAAATAGTAGATACAATAATGTAAAAGAGGGTAAAAAAGTAGGTCAACATAGTTAAGAGTAGGTAAGCAAAAGTAAAAGATTAAAAAAAAGAGTAGGTGCTCTTGGGTAAAATAGGCTAAAAAGTAGGTAAGCACAGGTAAAAGATATAGTTCAACATAATAGAGTAGGTAAGCATGAGTAAAAGAATGTAAAATAGTAGGTAAAATAATGTAAAAGAGGGTAAAAAAAGTAGGGCAACATAATTAAAAGAGTAGGTAAGCATAAGTAAAAGAAGGTAAACAAAAGAGTAGGTACTCTTAGGTAAAACAGGCTAAAAAGTAGGTAAGCACAGGTAAAATAAGTAGGTCAACATAATTAAAAGAGTAGGTAAGCATAAGTAAAAGAAGATAAACAAAAGAGTAGGTAAACTTAGGTAAAAACAAACAAACTAGCAGCTCAGGTTTTTTAAATTTACAGTAAAAAAAGTGTACATTTTACAGTAGAATTCTGACAACTGAGCTGCCTTTTTTTCAACCATAAAAACATCAGTACAGTTTTTCCACATACGCTAATATACAACACATTTTGAAGTGAAATTATTGCAACTTACCATTTTTTTTTTTAACATTTTAGTTTAAAAAAAATCTCCCAATAAAATGCATTGTGTAATAAAAGTACTGACTGTTAAACGTGGCCCTAAGGGGCCCAACATGACTGCCATGTGGCCCTCAATGAGGAGCAGATACTGTATAATTATTGTTTAGAATAAATGCTTGCAGGATCTTCTGACATCATTAGATAATATTCAAGTTTAGAAAGGTACGCATTACATATTTTAAGTCAAATAATTCTAATATATCAATCATTTTTAATTCACATTTATGGAGTTAAACTAACTTGTAATTAATTACAATTATTAATTAATGTAATTAATTAAAATTGCTCATGTATTTAATTAATTAAAGGCCTACTGAAAGCCACTACTACCCACCACGCAGTCTGATAGTTTATATATCAATGATGAAATATTAACATTGCAACACATGCCAATACGGCCTTTTTAGTTTACTAAATTACAATTTTAAATTTTTGCGGAAGTATCCTGCTAAAACGTCGCGGAATGATCACACGTGCGTGTGACGTCACGCATTGTAGAGGACATTTTCTTCCAGCACCGTTCACAGCTATTAGTCGTCTGTTTTTATTGCATAATTCCACAGTATTCTGGACTTTTGTGTTGCTGAATCTTTTGCAATTTGTTCAATTAATAATGGAGACGTCAAAGAGGAAAGATGTAGGTGGGAAGCGGTGTATTGCGCCGCCTTTAGCAACACAAACACAGCCAGTGTTTCCTTGTTTACATTCCCGAAAGATGACGGTTTGATTGATTGATACTTTTATTAGTAGATTGCACAGTTCAGTACATATTCCGTACAATTGACCACTAAATGGTAACACCCCAATAAGTTTTTCAACTTGTTTGAGTCGGGGTCCACGTTAATCAATTCATGGTACAAATATATACTATCAGCATAGGTTAATCATCATAGTATGTACATTGAATTATTTACATTATTTACAATCCGGGGGGTGGGATGAGGAGCTTTGGTTGATATCAGAACTTCAGTCATCAACAGAAAAATGTGGACATTGAAACAGTGTAGGTCTTACTTAGTAGGATATGTACAGCCAGCAGAGAACATAGTGAGTTCAGATAGCATAAGAACAAGTATATACATTAGAAGTACATTTGATTATTTACATTAGGTTGTTTGTAATCCGGAGAGAAGGGATGTGAATGGAGGAGGGTATTAGTAAAGTGTTGAAGTTGCCTGTAGGTGTTGTTTTAGAGCGGTTTTGAAGGAATACAGAGAAGCTTTACTATGGAAAAGAGCGGTAAAGCAAACACGGTTCCCTACCACATGTAAACCGGCAGGTTTCAGTGAGAAAATGGTGGTAATAAGACGGCTCTTACCATAGACATGAGCGCAGAGCTTGCGTTGTTCCTCCTGCACCCGTCAAAGAGGCAGCTGCGGACTCTCTTGCTTCCTCCCACTGGCCGCCCCTGACCGTCGGATGCTTCCACCGTGGAGGAGGGGAAAAAAAAAATCTCAGCCCGGCCGCCTTCGCCTCGTCGAGAAACGTGGCTTCCCTCGGAGACACTGGCGGTCACCACACCCCTCCGACTTTCAGGTTGTACAGGTAGGTACGACCATATAATCTCACTAAAACACTAGTAACACAATAAGCAGATAAGGGATTTTCCAGAATTATCCTAGTAAATGTGTCTAATAACATCTTAATCGCTCTGACGTCTAGTTTTTTTCTTCTTCTTGTCCTTCACTCTCACTTTCCTCATCCGCGAATCTTTCATCCTCACTCAAATTAATGAAGAAATTGTTGTTTTCTCGGTCCGAATCGCTCTTGCTGCTGGTGGCCATGATTGTAAACAATGTTCAGATGTGAGGAGCTCCACAACCCGTGAAGTCACGCGCACATCGTCTGCTACTTCCGGTACAGGCAAGGCTTTTTTATTAGCGACCAAAAGTTGCGAACTTTATCGTGGATGTTCTCTACTAAATCCTTTCAGCAAAAATATGGCAATATTGCGAAATGATCAAGTATGACACATAGAATGGACCTGCTATCCCCGTTTGAATAAGAACATCTCATTTCAGTAGGCCTTTAATTTGTGAATTTAATTTATTTAACATTATTAAATTGTCATTTAATTAATTAAAATAAATTCATATGATATATGATGTAATTAATTAAATTTATGTTTTTTATTGTTTTTTTCTGTATTCATTTATTTTTATTTTATAAACATTTTTATTGGAAAAAAAATATATACCAAACACTTTCCATTAAAAAATAAATAAATCCATACTCCTTTTCCACTATAATTGAACAATGTCCGAGTATAACGAACACTATTTTATGATCTGACTGAAATATACTGAATATTGCGTGACTTTGAAATAAAAGTGGTCAGTTTCGGTTGATTATGTCCAAAGTCGCGGGAAACCTCATGCAAATAAATCTGCCTGGCAACAGAGATTTGACAAATTGCAGTACTGGTGTCTCGCCACTGGAGGTCGCAAGCGGGCACACGTGATCGCTGTAGTACAAAGCAGGTGGACGTACAGATGGTGACGTCACTTTTTGTCTAATCCCGCAAACACTTCTTGATGGCAACAAGCAATCATTTTTTGACATAAATGATCCTATTGCTATATTGTTGGTGAACACAGTTTGTAAGGTTCCACTTTTAGTGTAGGAACAATTTTCAAGATATTGATGACACTTTTTGCTGCTGGTGGCCTCAACATATATATATATATATATATATATATATATATATACACACACACACACATATATATATCCATCCATCCATCCATTTTCTACCGCTTATTCCCTTTTGGGGTCGCGGGGGGCGCTGGCGCCTCATATATATATATATATATATATATATATATATACACACACATACATATAACGTATTTCCTTGACCAGACGGTAATACTAAGCATGCGCTAATTATTTTGGAAAGCAGGTTTGACCCGGCAGTAATTCAAGGCAGGCGCATACTATATGCCCTGCGGCAATTCAAGGAAACACGGTATATATATATATATATATATATATATATATATATATATATGGGTGTGGGGAAAAATATATTCGAATACGAATTGCAATTCAGAATTTTTTTTAAAAATCGATAAAAAAAAATTTTTTTTAAATTAATCAATCCAACAAACCACTACACATCAATACCATAAGAATGCAATCCAATTCCAAAACCAAACCTGAGCCAGCAACACTCAGAACTGCAATAAACAGAGCAATTGAGAGGAGACACAAACACCACACAGAACAAACCAAAAGTAGTCAAACAAAAATGAATATTATCAACAACAGTATCAATATTAGTTATAATTTCAGCATAGCAGTGATTAGAAATCCCTCATTGACATTATCATTAGACATTTATAAAAATAAAAGAACAATAGTGTCACAGTGGCTTACACTTGCATCGCATCTCATAAGCTTGACAACACACTGTGTCCAATGTTTTCACAAAGATAAAATAAGTCATCTTTTTGGTTTGTTTAAGAGTTAAAACAAATGTACATTATTGCAATCAGTTGATAAAATATTGTCCTTTACATTTATAAAAGCTATTAAAAAATCTACTACTTTCTAGCATGTCAGCAGACTGGGGTAGATCCTGCTGAAATCCTATGTATTGAATGAATACAGAATCCTTTTGAATCGGGAAAATAGTTTTTGAATCGAGAATCGCGTTGAATCGAAAAAAATCGATATATTATCGAATCGCGACCCCAAAAATCTATAATGAATCGAATTGTGGGACACCCAAGATTCGCAGCCCTAATATATATACATATATATATATATACATATAAATATGTATATATATATGTATACATACATACATATATACACATATATACACACATATATACATACATATATATATACACACACATATATATATATATACACATGTATACTATATATATACATATATATATATACATACACATATGTATATTATTTTATATATATATAAATAAATGCATGCTGGAGCCTATCCCATCTCCACAAAAAAAATACGCCTTTTCTTTTGTCATGTTTTCCTTTTTATTTCAAAACAAAACAAAATGTCCATTAAACAAACAACGGCGGTGCCAAAGAGGTGAGAAATCAACACACACGACACGACACACACGTGTATGAACACACACACACACACGCGCGCGCGCACACGCGCACACGCGCACACACACACACACACACACACACACACACACACACACACACACACACACACACACACACACACACACACACACACACACACACACGATGAGTTTTACCTTCTCCCCCCTCTTCACACACAAGATTAAAGCCAAGATACATTCAAGAATCTTCTGTACAATATGTCATCTTTCACTTGCACACATTTTACTTTAGTCCAAACACCCGTTCTACTACAATTTAAACATGGAAGCATGTTTATTTACACACACAACAAAAAACATGAGATAAAATATAGAAATGGGGACACAATGTTTTGTCTTTTGTCCTCTCTAAGGGACAAGAGTCATGTTTGAAATTACTGTTAAGTATAAATATTTCAATATTTTCAAAATTTAATGACGTAAAAAAGGTGTATTTTTACAGTTTTTTCCAATTGCTAAGCCACAAATTTTAAATTTTCACACAGTAAACAAAACCACTGTGCAGATTTGCCTATTAGACTCTGCTTCACAGTTATATTCCACACACCTTCCCAGCTTGCACACAGATACATTAAATTCACAAATTAATTAAATTAATTAAAAAATACAAATTAATTCAATTAATTAAAATTATTAATTAAATGTATGAATTTAATTAAATAAAAAGTATTAATTATAATTTCATTTAATGAAAATGTAATTAATTAAAAATAAATTAATATAGTAAAATAATTTAATTAATTAAAATAAATTCACGAATTAAAAAAAATGCTTTTTGCAGTTGTATTCTTAGTTTTTTTCCAATTGCTTACACACTCAGGCAGACAGTTATATTCCACACAATTTAATTGATTAGAATGATTAATACATTTAATGAAATCAAAATTAAATTTAATTAAGTAAAATACAAACCCAGTTTCCATATGAGTTGGGGAATTGTGTTAGATGTAAATATAAACAGAATACAATGATTTGCAAATCATTTTCAACCCATATTCAGTTGAATATGCTACAAAGACAACATATTTGACGTTCAAACTGATAAACTTAATTATTTTTTGCAAATAATAATTAACTTACATTTTCATGGCTGCAACACGTGCCAAAGTAGTTGGGAAAGGGCATGTTCACCACTGTGTTACATCACCTTTTCTTTTAACAACACTCAATAAACGTTTGGGAACTGAGGAAACTAATTGTTGAAGCTTTGAAAGTGGAATTCTTTCCCATTCTTGTTTTATGTAGAGCTTCAGTCGTTCAACAGTCGTATTTTACGCTTCATGATGCGCCACACATTTTCCATGGGAGACAGGTCTGGACTGCAGGCGGGCCAGGAAAGTACCCGCACTCTTTTACTACGAAACCAGCATTAATGGTGCCTTCACAGATGTGTAAGTTACCCATGCCTTGGGCACTAATACACCCCCATACCATCACACATGCTGGCTTTTGAACTTTGCGGCTATGACAATCTGGATGGTTATTTTCCTCTTTGTTCTGTAAGACACCACGTCCACAGTTTCCAAATATAATTTGAAATGTGGACTCGTCAGACCACAGAACACCGTTCCACTTTGCATCAGTCCATCTTAGATGAGCTCAGGCCCAGCGAAGCCAGCGACATTCGTGGGTGTTGTTGATGAATGGGTTTGGCTTTGCATAGTAGAGTTTTAACTTGCACTTACAGATGTAACGACTAACTGTAGTTACTGACAGTGGTTTTATGAAGTGTTCCTGAGCCAATGTGGTGATATCCTTTACACAGTGGTGTCTGTTTTTGATGCAGTACCGCCTGAGGGATCAAAGGTCCGTAATATCATCGCTTGGGTGCGGTGATTTCTCCAGATTCTCTTAACTTTTTGATGACTTTACGGACTTGCAAAAGCTCGTTGAGAAATGTTGTTCTAAAACTGTTTGACAACTTGCTTACAAATTGGTGACCCTCGCCCCATCCTTGTTTGTGAATTACTTAGCATTTCATGGAAGCTGTTTTTGTACCCAATCATGGCACCCACCTGTTCCTAATTAGCCTGCACACCTGTGGGATGTTCCAAATAAGTGTTTGATGAGAAATTCTCAACTTTA
Source organism: Nerophis ophidion (assembly GCF_033978795.1). Lineage (NCBI taxonomy): Eukaryota > Metazoa > Chordata > Actinopteri > Syngnathiformes > Syngnathidae > Nerophis > Nerophis ophidion. The sequence goes on along the minus strand of NC_084628.1, from coordinate 39,099,753 downwards.
TCAGTATTTATTGCCACCTTTCCCATCTTCTTTGTCACGTGTTGTTTGCATCAAATTCTAAAGTTAATGATTATTTGCAAAAAAAAATAAAAATGTTTATCATTTTGAACATCAAATATGTTGTCTTTGTAGCATATTCAACTGAATATGGGTTGAAAAGGATTTGCAAATCATTGTATTCCGTTTATATTTACATCTAACACAATTTCCCAACTCATATGGAAACGGGGTTTGTACATTAATATATTAATAATTTAATTAATTAAAATAAATTCACAAAATTTAAAAAACTGCTTCAGGCAGTTGTATTCTTACAGTTTTCTCCAGTTGGTTACACACTCAATTTGGAATTTCCACACAATTAAAAGTCTACACACAATAAGCAAAACCATTGTGCAAATTTGTCTAATATTAGGTAGAGACTCCGCTTCACAGTTATATTCCACACACCTTCCCATCTTGCACACAGATAAATTAAATTCACAAATTAAATTACTAAAAAGTATTAATTATTTGTAATCAATAAACAATTAATTTAATCAATAAAAAATATTTTTATCAATTCATTAATAAAACATATTGTAGTAAATTTGATTAATTAAAATACAAAAAAAATAATTTAATTTGTTAATTTAATTGTATTAGCATTATTAAATAAAATGTAATCTAATTACAATTAAAATGTTATTTTATTAAAAGTATTCATTAATATTGAAAATCTAAATGTAATTTAATTAAAATGTTATTAATTAAAATTAATTCATATTATAATAATAATAATAATAATTCACAAATGAAAAAAAACTTCTTTGTGCAGTTGTATTCTTACAGTTTTTTCCAATTGCTTACACACTCAATTTTAAATGTTCACACAGTTAAAAAGTCTACACGCAGTAAAAAAAAACACTGTGCAGATTTGTCTAATATTAGGTAGAGACTCTGCTTCACAGTTTTTGCGAAATATTACACACACCTTCCCATCTGGCACACACACAAGGATTGTGACACACACATTTTGACACTTAACACACACTAGGATTGTGATACACACATCTTTATCTCTGGATTAAAAAAACAACAACTTTTATTTGTATGAGTTAAGAATGTGTACTGCATGTCATGGTTGACTCCTGTGGTTTGTTACTGGAGCTGACTGTGGTCAAAATCCATATTTTCAGTTTGCAGCATCGTTGTTGAGCACGTCTTGAAAATATTACAGGATATTTTTACTTTCTCTTTAGGTCCATATAAGTTCACTTCAAAGTAAACTATGAGGATTGCTGTGGATTTGCCAATATGTTTAGTCGACTTACAGTAATCATTCATCACATATGCTAAAAAGGTCGGGCAAAAAGCCCCAAACATGTGATTTTTTATAGTGAAATATGTTTTTTTTTTTACAAACATGTTTTGTATATATTAGTGTTGTGTGTAAGTCACTCCAGTAGTGTCTCATCATTTGAAGTGTGTGTGAGTGACATGACAATTAAACTGCGTTTTACAAACGCTTTCTTTATTTTGATGAATGGCCAGATGTTTTGACCAAACTGTGTCATTTTGCAAATAATCTAGGAATGTTGTTTGGAAAAGTGTGTAAATTATTTTTAAACAAGACACAGAGTTAGTCAAAGTGTGTGTAAGCAAATGGAAAAAAGTGTAAAATGACTGAAAAAGTAGTAAACCAAGAAAAGTTCAACTTGAGGTGACATTTTTAATTGCTATCTTCAAAATAAACAAGTGGTGTTTTGTTGTTTAATATTAAAAAAAAAAAAAGTCAAATGAAAAAATTCTTAAGTGACTCGACAGAGATTTTAAAACACATTTTTCTGACAAGAACTATTGCGGAATATTGTTTGTACCCAACTATTTCATCCAATGGGCCTCAGAAGGCTCTAACATTTAAATTGGCTAAAATAAAATACAATTTAAGTTGATTAAATAAAAAGTAGAGTGATGCATTGATGTCCATAAATTAAGTTGTTAAAAAAACCCATTAAAAATAAAAATATACATGTATGTACGTATAGACACACACACATATATATATATATGTCTATATATACATATATGTATTTATATATACATATATGTGTCTATATGTATATACACATATATGTATATATATACCCATTTACACATATTTATATATGTATATAGACACATATATACACACATACATATATAAATACAGATATATATATAGGTGTATATGTATATATACACACTTATACATCTATATATGTATATAAACATATACATGTGTGTATGTGTGTATATATATATATATAAATATATATACATATATAATAAACACACATATATACATATATGTGTGTTTATATATACATATATATACATACATACATATATACACACATATATGTATATACATACATGTATATGTATGCATATATATGTGTATATATGTATATTTACACATCCATGTATATAAATACACACATGTGTGTATATATATATATATATACATACACACATTTTGTACATATACATTTACATATATACATACATATATATATATATATAGTTTATTTCATTCAGTTGACAATAAAATGAGTTGGTGGGATTGTAATTCACATTTTAGACAGCAGGGGCCGCTGTTGTGTAACAATAGCGTCATAGTGTTGCTTCAATAGGACACAAGAAAGCCAAGGTGTGTGTCTGTGTGTTTGTGTGGCAGCAGAGGACTCAAACATGTATCTGACACCTCACTGACTTTGGCACAAAGACAACGCAGATTGTGCACCTTTTAAAAGGTCAAAAGAAGGTTAATGAGGAAGAATGTTGTGTTGTTGTGTTGTTGCAGCGACCACAGTGACACACAACAGAATGTGCAGCTGCAGGAAGCAAGGCTGCAGACATGCAGATTCTAACACACAAAACAAGCCTGCAGAGTTTCATAGTGGCTATTGATTAGCGGGAGCTGATCCATATGTACACTTTTTGTTTCTTTTTTGGAACGGGTGGACTAAACACTTTTGGAGTGGTGAAAAGATCTGAGTTGGGAGATCTTACAAAAGACTTCTAATGGAAAAGCTTTCAGTTTGCGATGCGGGGGACTGACCGGTGGTTCACGGAGATGGAGGATGGAGAACAGGTCCTAGCCCATCGGCTCACATGATGTTCTAAAAGGAAACAAAGTGAAAAGAGTGAGTCGTCTAGCTCAAATAAAACAAGAAATATTCAACATAATTGGACAATTTTCTTCCGTGGATCCTGATGCTAGGCAAAAATCATCATTTTATTATTTTACCTCGCTAACAGGCGCAGCAATGTACATTTAAAGCTATTATAATTGTGCTTTGTTGCTAGGCAAAAAAATGTCAAAATTGAATTAAAATACTTGCCAGCTAATTTGGGCTACACGGCAATGAAGATAACAGAAATCGGTTGCTAGGTAAAAAACCTCAACACAAAATTGTAATTTTCACAACATAATTTTTCTTAATATTTTTGTTGCTAGGCAGAAAATGTCAACACAAAAGTGTATTTTTTATATCAATCATTGTTTTTAGTATTGTTGGGCAGAAAATGTCTACACAAAATTGTAATTTTTACAACATAATAAATGTTCTTAGTATTATTGTTGTTAGGCAGAAAATGTCAAAATTTAAATAAAACATTTTCCAGCTAATTTGTGCTAGACAGCAATGAAGATAACAGAAATCGGTTGATAGGCAAAAAACATTAACATTTTTAAATTTTTACAACATAATTTTTCTTAGTATCATTGTTGCTAGGCAGAAAACGTCAAAATTGAAATAAAATATTTGCCAGCTAATTTGTGCTACACAGCAGTGAAGGTAACAGAAATCGGTTGCTAGGCAGAAAAAAACCTCAACACAGAATTGTAATTTTTACAACATACTCAATTTTCTTGGTATTGTTGTTGATAGGCAGAAAATGTAAAAATTGAATTAAAAATATTTTTCAGCTAATTTGTGCTACAGAAATCGATTGCTAGCTCAAAAAAAAAAACCTCAACACAAAATTTAAATTTTTACAACATAATTTTTCTTAGTATTATTGTTGCCAGACAAAAAATGTAAAAAAATAAAATAATTTAAATATTTGCCAGCTAATTTGTGCTACAGAAATCGGTTGCCAGGCAAAAAAACCTTCACACAAAATTGAAATTTTTTACAACATAATACATTTTCTTAGTAAAATTGTTGCTAGGCAGAAAATGTCAGAATTGAATTGAAATATTTGCCAGCTAATTTGTGCTACACAGCAATGAAGAGAACAGAAATCGGTTGCTAGGCAAAAAACCTCAACACAAAATTGTAATTTTTACAACATAATAATAATTATTGCTGTTAAGCAGAAAACATCAACACAAAATTTAAATTTTTACAACAATCATAGTTCCTACTATTATTGTTGCTAGGCAAAAAACCTCAACACAAAATTGTAATTTTTACAATAGTTTTTCTTAGTATTATTGTGGCTAGGCAGAAAATGTCAAAATGGAAATAAAATATTTGACAACTAAATTTATGCTACACAGCAATGAAGATAACAGAAATCAGTTGCTAGGCAAAAAACCTCAACACAAAATTCTAATTTTTACAACATATTTTTTCTCAATATTATTGTTGCTGGGGCTAGTGGGGGTTAGAGGGGTTAGTGCGTCTGCCTCACAATACGAAGTTCCTGCAGTCCTGGGTTCAAATCCAGGCTCGGGATCTTTCTGTGTGGAGTTTGCATGTCCTCCCCGTGAATGCGTGGGTTCCCTCCGGGTACTCCGGCTTCCTACCACTTCCAAAGACATGCACCTGGGGATAGGTTGATTGGCCACACTAAATTGGCCCTAGTGTGTGAATGTTGTCTGTCTATCTGTGTTGGCCCTGTGATGAGGTGGCGACTTGTCCAGGGTCTACCCCGCCTTCCGCCCGATTGTAGCTGAGATAGGCGCCAGCACCCCCCGCGACCCCAAAAGGGAATAAGCGGTAGAAAATGGATGGATGGATTATTGTTGCTAGGCAGAAAATGTCAACACAAAATTGTTATTTTTACAACAATCATTTTCTTAGTATTATTGTTACTAGGCAGAAAATGTCAAAATTGAATTAAAATATTTGCCAGCTATTATGTGGTACAGAAATTGGTTGCTAGGCAAAAAACCTCAACACAAAATTGTAATTTTTACAACATAATCATTTTTCTTAGTATTATTGCTGTTAAGCAGAAAACGTCAACACAAAATTTAAATTTTTACAACAATCATAGTTTTTAGCATTATTGTTGCTAGGCAAAAAACCTCAACACAAAATTGTAATTTTTTCAAATAATTTTTCTTAGTATTATTGTTGCTAGGCAGAAAATGTCAACACTTAATCAAATATTTGCCAGCTAATTTGTGCTACACAGATATGAAGATAACAGAAATCGGACGCTAGGAAAAAAACCTCAACACTAAATTGTAATTTTTACAACATATTTTTCTTAATATTATATTTGCTAGGCAGAAAATGTCAACACAAAATTGTAATTTTTTACAACAATCATTTTTCTTAGTATTATTGTTACTGGGCAGAAAATGTCAAAATTGAAATAAAATATTTGCCAGCTAATTTGTGCTACAGAAATTGGTTGATAGGCGAAAAACCTCAACACAAAATTGTAATTTTTACAATATTTTTTCTTAGTATTATTGTTGCTAGGCAGAAAATGTCAACATTTAATTAGAATATTTGCCAGCTATTTTGTGCTACACAGAAATGAAGAGAACATAAATCGGTTGCTAGGCAAAAAACCTCAACACAAAGTTGTAATTTTTACATCATTATAATTTTTCTTACTATTATTGCTGCTAAGCAGAAAATGTCAACACAAAATTGTAATTTTTACAACAATCATTTTTCTTAGAATTATTGTTGCTAGGCAGAAAATGTCAACACAAAATTGTCATTTTTACAACATAATAATTTTTGTAAGTATCATTGTTGCTAGGCAAAAAAAAACCTTAACACAACATTTTAATTTTTACAGCATAATACATTTTCTTAGTATTGTTGTTGCTAGGCAGAAAATGTCAAAATTTAATTAAAATATTTGCCAGCTAATTTGTGCTACACAGCAATGAAGATAACAGAAATCGGTTGCTAGGCAAAAAACCTCAACACAAAATTGTAATTTTTACAACAACTATTGTTGTTATTATTGTTGCTAGGCAGAAAATGTCAAAATTGAAATAAAATATTTGATAACTAAATTTGTGCCACACAGCAATGAAGATAACGGAAATCGTTTGCTAGGCAAAAAACCTCAACACAAAATTGTAATTTTTACAACATAATAATTTTTCTTTGTATTATTGTTGCTAGGCAGAAACAGCAAAGTTAAATTGACATCTTAGCTCGTCACATCAACAGACTTGAACAACTACTTCTCCTGGTCTCTTGTTGGTTGGCGGAAATGTTCAACTTAAATCTTAGTCAGCTAAAAAGTGCTTGCAAAATAGACTGACATTATTGAATCATTATTTTTGCTGGTGCCTTGTTGCCGGGCAGAAACATGAACATTAAATTGTAATTTTAACTCACTAACAAGCACAGAAGCATAAATCGTCAATTTTTTTTATCCTGCTTGCAATACGTTTATATGTGAGGCAGACATTAATCTACCATAAATTCCGGGCTATAAGCCGCTACTTTTTACCTACGCTTTGCACCCTGCGGCCTATAATAGGGTGCGGGTATTTTAGGGATTTTTATTCGCTATCGGCCCTAATGTTGTATGTTGGACAAATGGACTGTTTTTTTGTGCTATGGCGCCATCTTTTGGAAGAGTTTGCTCCCTGCTGGTGCTGCGAGGTGAACGTCTACCACACAGGTGTCAAACTCAAGGTCCCGGGGGACCCCGGGGGGCCACATTTGGGCGATATAATTTTATCTGGCCCGCAAACACCTGGAAATATGCGTCAATAAAGTACTTCATTTTTTCTCACTAAATGTCATTGATTTTTTTTTTTTTTGACAGAAAAAATATATGTACTGCTTGAAATTGTATACCTTTTAAACTTTTAGAGTAGCCATTATTGCAACAAATATTACAGTAAATTATCGTACTTTTGTCCAAATAAAAATACTTAACTTTACAGCAAACTACCCATCAAATTGATAAAAATGACAATACATTTGAGATTGTTCTTTACAGCATCTTACTGTCAATTGGAAAAAACTACTGTTTTTTTTAGTTAAAATGCTGTTGACTGAGCTGCCTATTATTGACTGTAAAATCTACGCTTGTTGTTCGATATGTTGGACTTCAATAATAAATATGGCAGTGCCATGTTGGCATTTTTTTTCATAAATTGAGTTGATTTATTTTGTAAAACATTGTTACATTGTTTAATGCATCCAGCAGGACAATCAGGCATGATAATGTGTTCATTCCACGACTCTATATATCAGTATCGGTTGATATCGGAATCGGTAATTAATAGTTGGACATTATCGGAATTTCGGATATTGACAAAAACGCCACTATTGGACCTCTCTACATGTTGTTTTTAACGGTGTATTATTGTAAATGTGTTTTTAAGGTAGAAAAACCGGCAGCTAAGTTGGCAGAATAAAAAAAGGAACTTTCACTGTTTTTCCATGAACAATATAATTCTGTAAAAAACTACGTAAATTTAACAAAAACATTCTGGCAACTGTAAAACCCTACCAGAAAAACAGTAGTACTGTTTTTCCATTTACCGTAAAGTGTTTAAAAAAAAACACAACTGTATTTTTCGGATTATAAGTAGCAGTTTTTTTCATAGTTTGCTCAGGGGTGCGACTTATACTCAGGAGCAGGGGTCACCAACCTTTTTGAAAGCAAGAGCTACTTCTTGGGTATTGATTAATGCCAAGGGCTACCAGTTTTACACTTCACATTTTAAGTGTTTATATATATACTGTATATATAGTCATTTGTAAGTTACAAGTAAGTGTGATTTAAACAAGAATAGCTAAATAAATAAATCTATATAAATATAAAAAATGGGTATTTCTGTCTGTCATTCCGTCGTACATTTTTTTTCCTTTTACGGAAGGTTTTTTGTAGAGAATAAATGATGAAAAAAACACTTAATTGAACGGTTTAAAAGAGGAGAAAACACGAAAAAAATTTAAATTAACTGAACCAAAATATGACTTCTTATATCTTTGTGAAAACATTGGACACAGTGTGTTGTCAAGCTTATGAGATGCAAGTTTAAGCCACTGTGACACTATTGTTCTTTTTTAAATTTTTTGTGTAAATATTTTTAATGATAATATCAATGAGGAATTTTTAATCACTGCTATTTTGAAATTGTTACTAATGTTGATAATATTCATTTTGGTTTCACTACTTTTAGATTGTACCGTGTTATGTTTATGTGTCCTCAATTGCTCTGTTTATTGCTATTCTGAATGTTGCTGGGTCGGTTTTGGATTTGGAATTGGATTGCATTGTTATGGTATTGCTGTGTATTGTTTTGTTGGATTGATTAAAAAAATAAAAACATTTTTTAACAATTTTCGGGTGTTTTTTTAAATCGATTTTTTTTAAATGAGAATCAATTCTGAATCGCACAACGTGAGAATCGCGATTCAAATTCGAATCGATTTTTCCCCACACCGCTAATATATCTATATACACACACATATGTGTACATACACACATATATATATATATATACACACATATAAACATATGTATGTATATATACAAACACACACACATATACCTGTATATATACACACATAGTTATATATAAATACACACAAACACGCATACATACATACACACATATATATATATATATATATATATATATATATATACACACACACATATATGTAGATACAACACATATGTATGTATATATACATACCCTATTTTTCGGACTATAAGTCGCAGTTTTTTTCATAGTTTGGCCAGGGGTGCGACTTATACTCAGGAGTGACTTATGTGTGAAATTATTAACACATTACCTTAAAATATCAAATAATATTATTTAGTTCATTCACGTAAGAGACTAGACGTATAAGATTTCATGGGATTTATGGATTAGGAGTGAGAGATAGTTTGGTAAAGGTATAGCATGTTCTATATGTTATAGTTATTTGAATGACTCTCACCATAATATGTTAGGTTAACATAGCAGTTGGTTATTTATGCCTCGTATAACTTACACTTATTCAGCCTGTTGTTCACTATTCTTTATTTATTTTAAATGGCCTTTCAAATGTCTATTCTTGGTGTTGGGTTTTATCAAATACATTTCCACAAAAATGCGATTTATATGTTTTTTTCCTTCTTTATTATGCGTTTTCAACAGGTGCGATTTATACTCCGGAGCGACTTATAATCCGAAAAATACGGTAAGTTAAAGTTAAAGTACCAACGATTGTCACACACACACCAAAGGTGTGGAGAAATTATTCTCTGTATTCGACCCATCACCCTTGATCACCCCCTGGGAGGTAAGGGGAGCAGTGAGCAGCAACGGTAGGCACCCCCCGGAATCATTTTTGTTGATTCAACCCACAATTCCAACCCCTTGATGCCCTTCCTCTGGGAAACTGTGCCACATTACAACGTATGTGCTTGTCCATCCATTTTCCTGCGCTTATCTGAGGTCGGGTCGCGGGGGCAGCAGCCTAAGCAGGGAAGCCCAGACTTCCCTCTCCCCAGCCACTTGGTCCAGCTCCTCCCGGGGGATCCCGAGGGGTTCCCAGGCCAGCCGGGAGACATTGTCTACCCAACATGTCCTGGGTCTTCCCCGTGGCCTCCTGCCGGTCGGACGTGCCCTAAACACCTCCCTAGGGAGGCGTTCGGGTGGCATCCTGACCAGATGCCTGAACCACCTCATCTGGCTCCTCGCCATGTGGAGGAGCAGCGGCTTTACTTTGAGTTCCTCCCGGATGGCAGAGCTTCTCACCCTATCTCTAAGGGAGAGACCCACCACCCGTCATCTTGTCCTTTCGGTCATAACCCAAAGCTCATTAACATAGGTGAAAATGGAAATAAATAAATAAATATATATATATATATATATATATATATATGTGTATATATTAGGGGTGTAACGGTACGTGTATTTGTATTGAACCGTTTCGGTACGGGTGTTTTGGTTTGGAGGTGTACCGAACGAGTTTCCACACGGACATATTAAGTAGCGTACCGCACGTTGTGTAAACATTACACACCGAGGCAACAAACGGCATGCTCGCAGCGACCGGGCTATGATAGACTGACCACACCTCGTCTTTTCACCGGACATGTCCTCTTTTGCGGGGCTGTCCGGGTGGAGTTTCTGAAATGCCTCAAATGTCCGTCATTTTAAGTTAGGGTTGCGTCTATTTTCAATGTATGTTCAGGGTTAAGAAGGGGTTAAAAACAAAACAAATTGTGTGCGCAGCAACATTTGTGTGAGAGGGGCAGAGACAGAGAGAGCGAAAGAGTTATGATAAACGCGCATGTGTCTCCAGGCTCTGCTTTTTATCCATGGATTTATCAAGATACATTTTTTATTATCTATAGCAGGGGTGTCAAAAGTGTGCCCCGGAGGCCATTTGCGGCCCACAGCTAATGTTTTAAAGGCCCACGGCACATTCTAAAAATACTATTAAAATAAACAAAAACATAACAAATGTGACATAAAAAAATTCTTGAAGGTTAAATGTAATTTAGAAAAAGTAGCAATGTTGACTAATAAAACAAAGCTTTTTTTTTTCTTTCAAACTGTCATTGCTCAAAACATAATATTGAATCAAAATCAATGTTATTATCAATTATTGACCTCTCCAAGGTTCCCATTACTTCACATCAAATATTCCACTAAGAAAAATATTTTTGGTGGAAGATTTTGCAAATTTGTTAAATAAATAACCAAAAAAATGTATATTTTGTTGTTTTCTTACTGTACCGAAAATGAACCGAACCGTGACCTCTGAACCGAGGTACGTACCGAACCGAGTTATGATAAACATGCATGCATCTCCAGGCTCTGCTTTTTACCCTTAGATTTATCAGGATACATTTTTTATCATCTATAGCAGGGGTGTCAAAAGTGTGCCCCGGAGGCCATTTGCTGCCAAAAACTAAAGTTTTTAAAGGCCCACGGCACATTCTAAAAATACTATTAAAATTAAAAAAAACATAACAAAAGTAACATAAAAAATCTTGAAGCTTAAATGTAATTTAGAAAAAGTTGCAACGTTGACTAATAAAACAAAGCGTTTTTTTTTTTCTTTCAAACTGTCATTGCTCAAAACATAATATTGAATCAAAATCAATGTTATTATGAATTATTGACCTATCCAAGGTTTCCATTACTTCACATCAAATATTCCACTAAGAAAAATATTTTTGGTGGAAAATTTTGCAAATTTGTTAAATAAATAACCAACAAATGTATATTTTGTTGTTTTCTTACTGTACCGAAAATTAACCGAACCGTGACCTCTGAACCGAGGTACGTACCGAACGGAAATGTTTGTGTACTGTTACACCCCTAGTATAAATACACATATATATATTTTAATGCCTCGCAATCAAACACTTTCATGTCCAAATACTGAACAGATGTTTATTGGGATAAGGTAAACATCTGTTCAGTATTTGAACATAAAAGTGTTTGATTGTGAGACATTAAAAGACACAAAATGCACGGGTCCATCAGACCCACAAACGCAGTTTGAACATTTTACATAAGGGTTAAAGTCCCTAGTCTGCGTGGCTACGTGATTAACCATCATTACCTCGTCCCTTCTGCGTCCGGAGATGGGCGATCTGGTGAAGACGCCGCCCAGCGAGCCGTAGCCCGGCATCTGGTGGGACGGCCCGTGCTGGATTAGGTTCTCATCTGCAGATGACAAGCGGCTCAGTGAAGAGCTGCAGCTGTATTTATGTAGGTTAAAACCTAAGTCATGCGACAGACTGGGAAGCAGACTAAGAGCAGGGCTTGTTACAACGAAACCTGCTTTTGTTTTGTTTTTCCCAAGCCAACGGGGATTTGTGGACAATCACGTTAAAAAGTCCATCCCAGCTGCCGCGTCGCCGGGACGGGAGCTGATCTTTTGTTGGCCGGAGCCAATAAGAGACAACCTACCCTGTGACGACCATTTTGTAGCGGCTCTCCTGTGGGGGGAGAGATAGTCGTCTCGCCGCCGGAGACCGGGCGAGTCGCCTCCTTCTTTTCGGGCCGGAGCGTCGCCTTGCAGCGGCCGGGTGTTGTTGACGGGGGGCGGCGCCGGAGGAGGGGGCAGCTCTGGATGGGGGACACATCCTGCTCAGTGTTTGGCATACTTTCATTTCAAATATAGCGAAAATATTTTTTTATCATCTTAAAAATATAGCCACACTTCGCCCAATTTTTTCTCAGGACAACCCGGAGACGCAAATGCACTTTTTTATTTCAAGTCGTATAGATTATCACAGATTATCATATAAATATCACAAAATATCCGCAGCTTTTCACACACACAAGTAAATGCAAGGCATGCTTGGTCAACAGCCGTACAGGGGCGCCGTATATACAACTTTAACACTGTTACAAATATGCGCCACACTGTGAAGCCACATCAAACACGAATGACAAACACATTTCGGGAGAACATCCGCACCGTAACACGACAGAACAAATACCCAGAACCCCTTGCAGCACTAACTCTTCCAGGACGCTACAATATACACCCCCCGCTACTCCCTATAGCCCCGCCCACGTCAACCTCCTCATGCTCTCTCAGGGAGAGCATGTCCCAAATTCCAAGCTGCTGTTTTGAAGCATAAAAAAGAAAAAAATGCACTTTGTGACTTCAATAATAAATATGGCAGTGCCATGTTGGCATTTTTTGTCCATAAATTGAGTTGATTTATTTTGTAAAACTTTGTTACATTGTTTCATGCATCCAGCGGGGCATCACAACAAAAGGAGGCATAATAATGTGTTCATTCCACCACTGTATATATCGGTAGATATGGGAATCGGTAATCAAGAGTTGGACAATATCGCAATATCGGCAAAAAAGCCATTATCGGACATCTCTAGTTATTATTTATGATTACGTGTTATGTCCGTTTTGGGCCCCAGGGGTGCACAGTGGTGTGGAGAGGCGGAGCCGGCAGTCCTACAGCGAGGCAGAGCACACCATAGCCTGCCTCTTGAGACCCACTTTTATTATTTGGCTTTTACGGGCGGCATAGCTCGGTTGGTAGAGTGGCCGTGCCAGCAATTTGAGGTTTGCAGGTTCGATTCCCGCTTCTGCCATCCTAGTCACTGCCGTTGTGTCCTTGGGCAAGACACTTTACCCACCTGCTCCCAGTGCCACCCACACTGGTTTAAATGTAACTTCGATATTGGGTTTCACTATGTAAAGCGCTTTGAGTCACTAGAGAAAAGCGCTATATAAATATAATTCACTTCACTTTAACACTAAGTGAGTTGTGTGGTCCTCGGTCCTCTGTTGTTCTCTGTATTTTTTATACACTTTGATTTCTATTTTACTGTTTTAATTGATTTGCCCCTTTTAAAATAGTTTTTAATCATATTTGTTTTTATATATATACATTTTTATATTGGTTTTAAATTTATTTAGTTTTTGTTTTTATTCAGTCATTGGTGGAGCATAATATTGTTGTTTTAATATTGTTTTTAACATGGCTATGCAGCACTTTGGAAACGTTATTGTTGTTTAAATGTGCTATATAAATAAAGTGGATTGGATTGGATTGGCCGGCAGTCCGACAGCGAGGCAGGGCACGCCCAAAATGGCGACGAGGAGGCGTGGACTGCAAGCAAGCAGTGAGGCGGGCAGGCCGGAATCGACCCGGCAAATAATATCAGGTGTGCGGGTCGCCCAGCTGGGCCCAATTTAAATCTCCTCTCGCACTGTAAAAAAGGACAGCGGCCGTAAACGCCGGGGGGAGGGACAGAGAGAGAAGGAGCCAGAAGGAAGCCGATGCTGAGCGCGAGAGGAAAAGAGCACAAGGAAGACGACGCAGGCAGCCGAAAAGCTGGAGCGGGAGAGCGAGCAGAAAAACGGGAAGACTGCAAAGAAAACCGGCAAGAGACTCAAATATTGCAAAATAAAGAAGTCTAGACCTGCTCGACAGGATGTCATTTCTTGGTAGTCCTGAGAACCAGCACGGCGACGGCTGGAGTCCGTCACAAGGGTTGAACAAATAGACAAGAAGGTCATTTGTGCCGTGTTTTCCGCACTACAAGGCGCACCGGATTATAAGGCGCACCTTCAATGAGTGGCTTATTTCAAAACTTTGTTGGCGTTTCTTCTTCTACGGGGGAAATGAAGTCGGCGGCTGCTTACCGTAGTTGTGAGACCTCTTGTGGAATGTTTGACTGACACTGAAGAAGAAGAATTCCAGGGATTCGTGGATGAGGAATAACTTAATAAAGTGAGCTTTACATGTTTATTTAGTGTGTTGTGTTGTCTGACATTCAAGTTTGAGCAACGTTGAGTTTTTGATATATTGTTATTGTGAAGTGAATTATATTATGTATATATATACATACACACATAATCACATACATGCATTTGTGTATGTATGTGATTATGTGTGTATGTGTATGTATATATATATATATATATAAATTGTATATATGTGTGTGTACATATGTATATATGTAAGTGTGTGTGAATTTAAATGTATTATATATAGATAATATATAGCATCTACGCAGCAACCACTGAACTGAATTATATTAAATATATTATTGTATTATTTATTGTAAATATATATAGTATATGTATAGGGGTGGAACCTAATAAGTTTACTTCTTCCCACTCCCTTTTGAACCAATCTTGACATCTACAAAAGATCAGTCACGTGTAATGTTTTCAATGTAGGTGTAAAAATAATCCATCCATCCATCCATTTTCTACCGCTTATTCCCTTTCGGGGTCGCGGGGGGCGCTGGCGCCTATCTCAGCTACAATCGGGCGGAAGGCAGGGTACACCCTGGACAAGTCGCCACCTCATCGCAGGGCTGTAAAAATAATGTATTTATATGTATTTATATATTTATTTTGTATTTTACGTCATTCTCTTGTTTTGTTTGCATGGCTCAAAATAAACCATTCATTCATTCATTTATATAGCGCTTTTCTCAAAGTGACTCAAAGCGCTTTACATAGTGAAACCCAATATCTAAGTTACATTTAAACCAGTGTGGGTGCCACTGGGAGCAGGTGGGTAAAGTGTCTTGCCCAAGGACACAACGGCAGTGACTAGGATGGCAGAAGCGGGGATCGAACCTGCAACCCTCTACCAACCGAGCAATATATACCGCCCGTATAGTGCTTTGCACTATTTCCAGACGTCGTTAGTGGAGTCAGTGTTGCTGCTGTTGTCTAGCAGTTCAGTGACAATTCCTGCTTGTCTCTCAATAGAAGCCATTTTGGGTTCTTGACATAAACACCCAAATGGAAATGAAATCAGCACACCTGGCGCGGTCATATATCCCAGCATGCACCGCGCGCTTCTTCTCCTACGGGGGAAAATTAAATCGGCGGCTGCTTACTGTAGTTGGGAGACCTGTTGTGGCTCAATTTTGGTCCACATATAAGGTGCATTGGATTATAAGGCGCACTGTCGGCTTTTGAGAACATTTTATGTTTTTAGGTGCCGGTGTTAATATTTTTGATGAAAAATTTTCGTCATAGGTATCGTCAACAACCTTTTTTTTCTGACTAAAACGAGACAATAACTAAATAAAAAATAATTTACGTGGACTAAGACGATGACGAGGTGTATTGACATATTCGTCGACGAATAAAAACCAGCCGAAAATGTCTGCCAGAGACGAGATCCAATCGGAACTCATTTCGTCAGGAAGAGGCGGGAGGAGTTGGGAAGAGAACCAATCAGAGCGAGGGGGTAAGGAAGTTACGTAAACGTAGTTGTCACACCTGGGTGAAGTTTTGTCTGGTTTCATGTCTTGTCGTTTTATTTTGAAAGGTTAACTCTCCCTCTCGTTTCAGGTCACTTGCCCTTTCTCCCGTGTTACTGGTCTCTCTCCTGATTGCCTGATTGTCCCCACCTGTGTCACCCTCCCGCATGTGTATAAATGTCTCTTCCTCCTCTTGTCTTGTGCCAGAGTATATCGTCTTGCTACGTGTCTCCAGTTTTGTCCACAGCCTTGTACCAAGTTTGATAAGTATTGTCTCACTTTATTTATTGATTTTTTTTTGTTTCCTCTGAGAGTGATTTTCTGTTGCTAAAGTTTTTCATGCTAGTAATTTGTATCTAGTTCATAGTGCCGTGTTTTCCTTTTCCCTCCTTCTGGAGCGTCTTTAGTTTACTGCCTTCTCGACTCCTTTGCATGATTGATTTTCCTTTTGTAGATAATTGTACATTGTTGGTTTTCGCTATTAGATTCGTATAGAAATTTTGCTATTGCCCTTTTCCTCCTTATGGAGTGATTTTTCTGTTTTTGGCCTATGCCCTTTGCTACCTTCCTTTGTTCCTCAAATATATCTCAGATAGATTTTGTAGCCACTTTGTTTTGATCACTCGGTTCTAAAGATAGCATAGAAATTTTATTAAATAAAGTCTGAGTTCAATTGTCACGCTTCTGCACCTGAGTCCTCATTTTCGCCCAGCCCTAACAGTAGTTTGCGTTTGAGACTGACGCTGCAGAAGACAACATCTCAATGCCGGGGAGGAAGAGGACATATGGGGAAATTTTATATTTGACGTCAAAGATAACAAGACGCAGTTTAAGAAATGCAGCGCGAGGATTACGGGGAAAAACACAACAAACTTGAAGCGACATTTACAGTCGAATCACCCCGAAATCCACACACAGGTAAGCATTTTCCACAACTCACTCGACGTTATCCCATTTATTACACAGCTTACTCGTGAAATACTGAATTTGAGACATGATTTTCATCAAAATACGACTTGTATCTGTGATTTTTCTGCTGTTTTGCTTTCAGAAATTGAAGGGAAAATTGACATATTACCTTTTAGTCCAGTGGTCCCCAACCACCGGCCTGCGGCCCGGTACCAGGCCGTGGCCTGTTTGGTACCGGGCCGCAGAAGAAGTTTTTATTAATTTTTATTAAAAACAATTTTTTATTTTTATTATTTTATTAAATCAACATAAAAAACCCAATATACACTTACAATTAGTGCACCAACCACAAAAACCTCCCTTTTTCATGACAAAAACGTTCATTTTTCATGACAAAGAAGAAAAAAAAAAAAAAAAAAAAAAAAGGACACCACCCTCCCCCTACCCCACCCGGGCCGCGGGACAAATTATTAAGCGTTGACCGGTCCGCGGATACAAAAAGGTTGGGGACCACTGCCTTAGTCGACTAAATCTACTGTAGTTTTCGTCGACTATAATCTTATGATATTTCGTCAACTAAAACTAGACTAAAACTAAAACAATTTAAATAACTAAATTATGACTAAAACTAAATTACATTTTAGTCAAAAGACTATGATTGAAACTAAATCAGATTTTGCTTTTAAAATTAACACTGTTAGGTGCGCCTTATAGTGTGGAAAATACGGTAGTTTTAAAAAGTTAAAGATTTGCATTTGAGCCATCACCCTCAGCCCCTGGGAGGTGAGGGGAGCAGTGAGCAGCAGCGGTGGCCACGCCCGGAAATAATGTTTTGGGTGATTCAACCCCCAATTCCACCCTTCAAACATATTTGTCTTGCTTTTTGTTATTTTTTACTGACATTATTCCTCCCTCCTATTACAATTACCAGCAGACGAGTTATGCAAACGACGCAATGGCGCGGGTTTTATTTCAGTCAACGTTGTTGATTCAAACTCGGTTCAAATGAAGATAACGCGTCACACCTGCTTGGTTGTGGAGTTCTCGTCTGAGCTGCCCGTCCCTGGGGAGTTTCTTCTTGATCCTGGATCTCTGCGCCTGGGCTGCGGGGTTCAAATCGCCGACTGGAGCAAGAGATTGTCCTGACAAGAAAGTTTGTTTATCGCCCCCCGAAGGAAGTGGAGACACGGGCTTCAAAATAAATCTGACATGATTTTCATGTGCAAAAAAAAAAAAAACAAGTCTGCGGGGGTCACATAGGGAACTAAATTACAAATGACATCGTTGTTTTAATGGGTTGCCTTTGGAGAGGAGCGCATAACATGAGCCGGGATTCCGACTGACCTTTGCAGAGGCTGTTCCCCCATTGGCTGGCGTGGTACACGTCAGCGGCGTCGCAGGTCTTGCTGAATAGATCCGGGTTGGACTGGGAGACCTGGGAGTGGTGCCGGGCCATGAGGTCCATGTGCTGCAGCCGTGGTCCACCGCCGGGCTTTGGCGCGTCTCGCTGAGGGGAGGCCGAGTGCGACAGCTCGCCTGGATCCTCTTTGGCGGCGTCCATTAAGTAGGTCCTGGCCGGCAGCGGCGGACACCAGTCGTCGTCTTCCTCCCCAGAGCTAGAAGAGGACAAGCATCTTAAAGGGGAACATTATCAGCAGACCTATGTAAGCGTCAATATATACCTTGATGGTGCAGAAAAAAGACCATCTATTTTTCTAACCGATTTCCGAACTCTAAATGGGTGAATTTGGGCGAATTAAACGCCTTTCTGTTTATCGCGCTGGAGACGATGACGTCAGAATGTGACGTCGCCGAGGTAACACACCCACCATTTTCATTTTCAACACATTACAAACACCGGGTCTCAGCTCTGTTATTTTCCGTTTTTTTGACTATTTTTTGGAACCTTGGAGACATCATGACTCGTCGGTGTGTTGTCGGAGGGTGTAACAACACTAACAGGGAGGGATTCAAGTTGCAACACTGGCAAGAAATCTGCCGCCAGACCCCCATTGAATGTGCCAGAGTGTCTCCACATTTGACCGGCGATGCTAAGACAGACATGGCACAGAGATGTATGGATAACCTGCAGATGCATTTGCAACTATAAAGTCAACGAAATCACAAAGGTGAGTTTTGTTGATGTTGACTACCAGCTAATCGATGCTAACATGCTATTTACCGGTGGTGCTAAAGAAGACATGGCACAGAGATGTATGGATAACCTGTAGATGCATATATTACGTTTCCTTCCACCCACATTTAATGCGAAACAAACACTTACCAATCGACGGATTTAAGTTGCTCCAGTGTCACAAGATGCGAAAGTCCTGATCGTTTGGTCCGCACATTTTACCGGCGATGCTAACGCAGCTATTCGGCCATGCTATGGCTATGAATAGCGTCAATAGCCATTCGCTCAATAGCTTCAGTTTCTTCAATATTTTCATAATCCAACCATCTGTTTCAATACATGCGTAATCTGTTGAATCGCTTTAGTCGCTGAAATCTGAGTTTGAATCCGAGCTAATGTCGCTATATCTTGCTGTGGTATTCCCATTGTTTGTTTACATTGGCAGCACTGTGTGACGTCACAGGGAAATGGCCAGTGTCTTCGCAGAGAGATGAAAATAAGGCACTTTATAGCTTTATTTAGGGATATTCCGAGACCGGTAACATTTTGAAAAAAACTTCAAAAAATACAACAAGCCACTGGGAACTGATTTTTATTGTTTTTAACCCTTTTGAAATTGTGATAATGTTCCCCTTTAAAGGCCTACTGAAAGCCACTACTACCGTCCACGCAGTCTGATAGTTTATATATCAATGATGAAATATTAACATTGCAACACATGCCAATACGGCCGGTTTAGTTTACTAAATTGTAATTTTAATTTTCCCGCGGAGTTTCCTGTTGAAAACGTCGCGGAATGATGACGCGTGCGCGTGACGTCTCGGGTTGGAGGGGACATGTTCTCCCAGCACCACTTACAGCTAAAAGTCGTCTCTTTTCATCGCCTAATTACACAGTATTATGGACATCTCTGTTGCTGAATCTTTTGCAATTTGTTCAATTAATAATGGAGACGTCAAAGAACAATGCTGTTGGTGGAAAGCGGTGGGTTGCAGCTGCCTTTAGCACCGAGACATAGCCGGTGTTTCTTTGTTTGCTGTGAAACTTTAACACAGAGCGGTCAAGCGAACATGTTTCTCTACGTCAACCAGCATGTTTTTGGATGAGAAAATTGTGGTATTAAGTCGGATCTTACCGGAGACATCAGTGGATCACTGGACCTCCTCCTGCGGCAGCTGTCAAAAAGGGAGCTGTGAGCAAGGCTCCTCCATGGCTTCCATCAAAGACACTGGCGTTCTCCGCAGCCACCCGACTTTGAGGTATGACTTTACAATTTCACTATCATACTATTAATAACACAATAAGCAGATAAGTGATCTTCCAGAATTATCCTAATAAATGTGTCTAATTACATCTGAAACGCTCACACTGCTGCCGCCCGGAGACGTCGCTTTTTTTTTTTTGTGCTTCACTCTAACTTTCCTTATCCACAAATCTTTCATCCTCTCTCAAATTAATGGGGAAATCGTCGCTTTCTCGGTCCGAATAGCTCTTGCTGCTGGTGGCTCACATTATAAACAATGTGAGGATGTGAGGAGCCCTCACACCGGTGACGTCACGCGCACATCGTCTGCTACTTCCGGTAAAGGCAAGGCTTTTTTATTAGCGACCAAAAGTTGCGAACTTTATCGTGGATGTTCTCTACTAAATCCACTCAACAAAAATATGGCAATATCACGAAATGATCAAGTATGACACATAGAATGGACCTGCTATCCCCGTTTAAATAAGAAAATCTCATTTCAGTAGGCCTTCGAGACAAGAGCTGAATATTCTGAACCTACAGTACTTCCACTGCATTCTCTCACATATAACGTAAATACTAGGCTAGGGCTGGGCGATATATGGAATATACTCGATATAGCGCGGGTTTGTCTCTGTGCGATATAGAAAATGAAAGATGGCATGGTGTAAGGTAGGTGTGATTACATGTTGTAGAGCATTGGTCCACAACCACCGGGCCGCGGCCGTAAAATAATTATTTATCAACTTTTTTTTTTTTAATCACGCTCAATTTTTTACTGCGGGCTTCACGGTGGAAGAGGGGTTAGTGCGTCTGCCTCACAATATGAAGGTCCTGGGTTAAAATCCAGGCTCGGGATCTTCCTGTGTGGAGTTTGCATGTCCTTCCCGTGAATGCGTGGGTTCCCTCCGGGTACTCCGGCTTCCTCCCACTTCCAAAGACATGCACCTGGGGATAGGTTGACACTAAATTGGCCCTAGTGTGTGAATGTGAGTGTGAATGTTGTCTGTCTATCTGTGTTGGCCCTGCGATTTTGTGGCGACTTGTCCAGGGTGTACCCCGCCTTCCGCCCGATTGTAGCTGAGATAGGCGCCAGCGCCCCCCGTGACCCCAAAAGGGAATAAGCGGTAGAAAATGGATGGATGGAATTTTTTACTGCATGCCATTGGTAAGCGCAGCGGTGAGAAGAGGTTTTAAAAATATTAGCGCCTGCTTACTTTTACCGCATGCCTTGAATAAGCGCAGGAGTGAGAAGAGGTTTTAAATTAATTAGCGCCCCGGCGGCTATTCAAGGAAATATGGTATATAAATGAACATTGATTGATTGATTTGTGCTGAAAACAGTTTGTTTGTACTTGTTGCTATGACAATAGAGACCTATCCTATCCTATCCAACATGTAATAAAAGTTGGTTTTTCCCTTTTAAAAACAAGCGATGCTGTTGCACTCCAGTCCTGTAGAAGGCAATATTGCACACTATAAAAATATATATTTTTCCCCCCAGCAGTGACCTCTGCTACATCTGCTGGATCAGTGCACCTTTGGCACCACTTCTTTCTTGCTAAATGAAAGTGTAAAAAGTTTGCATTAAGCAGGAAGGTACCAAAACAAACTTTCCTTATCGGCGCTTTAGAGCAGTGCCAACAGGCCCAATTAAACGGCAGACGTGTGGATGAAAACACAAGAGCGTTAATTCATGCTGTCAGTTTGCGGCTAATGTCATTAGAAGGAGAAGACGCGGCACGGTCAGAGCAGCCCTCCAATCCCACCTCGCTGTGTCTGCCATCCCATCTGTCAGAACCTGTTAGAGGAGACACACACACCCCCTCCTCGGGAGCCGCACGGCGCAATCTGCTCGCTGCCTGCAGCCACAACTAAATCCCGCCCGACTCCAGAAGTTGAGCTTGGCAGCCTTGTGGGCTGGCTGTGTAATCCACACACACTTCCACTCTCAACTAAGTCATTCATTTTTTAAATCAAAAAAATTTTACATTTTAAATCAGATTAATCTGACCCAACTCTCTCGTTTGAGTCTCACATTAAGAGTGTTACTAAAACGGCCTTCTTTCATCTCTGTAATATCGATAAAGGCCTACTGAAAGCCACTACTACCCACCATGCTGTCTGATAGTTTATATATCGATGATGAAATATTAACATTGCAACACATGCCAATACGGCCTTTTTTAGTTTACTAAATTACAATTTTAAATTTCCCGGGAGTTTCGTCTTGGAAACGTCGTGTAATGATTGCGTGTACGCAAGACGTCACGCGTTTTTAGGAGGTATGAACACACAGCTAAAAGTCGTCTGTTTTAACGGCATAAATACACAGTATTTTGGACATCTGTGTTGCTGAATCTTTTGCAATTTGTTCAATTAATATTGGAGAAGTCACAGTGGAAAGATGGAGTTGGGAAGCTTTAGCCTTTAGCCACACAAAC
This sequence comes from Nerophis ophidion, assembly GCF_033978795.1. Taxonomy (NCBI): domain Eukaryota; kingdom Metazoa; phylum Chordata; class Actinopteri; order Syngnathiformes; family Syngnathidae; genus Nerophis; species Nerophis ophidion. The sequence goes on along the minus strand of NC_084628.1, from coordinate 39,077,113 downwards.
ACACAGTGATTCCTTGTTTAAAATTCCCGGAGCTGAAACTTTACTATGGATCAGAGCGCGGTCAAGCGAGCATGAATCCTGACCAAATGTCAACCAGCAGGTTTCGGTGAGAAAATTGTGGTTAAAAAGACGCCACTTACCGGATATCAGCTGAGCTTGTGCCGTCCGAACAGCTGCCGTCGACACCCGTGAGAGACTGGCGTCAAGACATCCTTGGACACACCCCTCCGACTATCAGGTACTATTTAACTCACTAAAACACTAGCAACACAATAGAAATATAAGGGATTTCCCAGAATTATCCTAGTAAATGTATTTAAAAAACATCAGAATACCTCCAAATGCTATCGCGTTTTTCTTTTTTTGACTCTATTTCTTTTTTTTCTAGTCCGTTGCTATCAATATCCTCAAACACAAATCTTTCATCCTCGCTCAAATTAATGGGGAAATTGTCGTTTTCTCGGTCCAAATCACTGTTTTTGTTGGAGGCTCCCATTATAAACAATGTGAATATATGAGGAGCCATCAACATGTGACGTCATCATCTGCGACTTCCGGTAAAGGCGAGGCTTTTTCAGGAAGTACCAAAAGTGGCAAAGTTTATCGTCGATTTTCTCTACTAAATCCTTTCAGCAAAAATATGGCAATATCGCGAAATGATCAAGTATGACACATAGACCTGCTATCCCCGTTTGAATAAGAACATCTCATTTCAGTAGGCCTTTAAAATGTGCTCCATTTTGGAACACCAGCAAAGCTGAGATCATTATTCATGTGTTCGTTACATCTCGTCTCCATTACTGTAACTTATTATTATTGGGTCTCCCTATGTCTAGTATTAAAAGATTACATCCATCCATCCAGTACCGCTTATCCCTTTCAGGGTTGCGGGGGGCGCGGGAGCCTATTTCAGCTACAATCGGGTAGAAGACACCCTGGACAAGTCGCCACCTCATCGCAGGGCCAACACAGATAGAAAGACAACATTCACACACCAGGGACCGTTTAGTGTTGCCAATCAACCTATCCCCAGGTGCATGTCTTTGGAAGTGGGAGGGGCCTATCCCCAGGTGCATGTCTTTGGAGGTGGGATGGGCCTATCCCCAGGTGCATGTCTTTGGAAGTGGGAGGAAGCCGGAGTACCTGGCGGGAACCCACGCAGTCACGGGGAGAACATGCAAACTCCACACAGAAAGATCTCGAGCGCAGGATCGAACCCAGGACCTTCATATTGTGGGGCAGACGCACAAACCCCTCTACCACCGTGCTGCCCTTAAAAGATTACAGTTGGCACAAAACGCGGCTGCTAGACTTTTGCCAAGAACAAAAAAGTTTGATCATATTACGCCGACACTGTATATACCCATATATACTATGTGTGTGTGTGTGTATATATATATATATATATATATATATATACCAGCGGGTGTATGAGTCCTGGATGCATTGCATTCTGGGTAGGTGTTGTGTTGAGTTTGTGGTGTGTTGCAGGGCCGATGTTCTCCAGAAGTGTGTTTGTCATCGTTTAATGTGGGTTCGCGGGGTGTGGCGCGTATTGGTAGGAGTGTTGAAGTTGTTTTATATCCCAACCATCAGTGTGATCTGTATGGGTGTGGAACAAGACCCCATGTTTACACACAGTTAAAGCAAAAAAATCTCTTCCGCAATTTTGAAAATGACGGCAGGGGAAGAGACATTCGTAACGTCACGAATTTGACCCGGCGGTAAAAGTAAGCATGCGCTTATAAATTTGGAGAGCGAGTTTTACTCGGCAGTAATTCAAGGCAGGCGCATATTACATGCCCGGCGGCTATTCAAAAACTCATTTGTATACTCTAGCCCTACGCTCTGTCTTAACTAAAATCAACACCAAGATGCAGTGCTTGTGCTCTTTTTAAAGCAAACATTCAGCTGTGGTCATAAGTTTATATTTTATTAGAATTTATCATTTATTGGCCATTCTTCAGAAAATATGAATGATAACACAAAAACCTTTCTTCCACTCATGCTTAACGGTTGTGTGAAGCTATTTATTGGCAAACAACTGTTTACTCTTTTTAAAACAAAATGACAAAAGAAAGTACCCAAATGACCCAGATCAAAAGTTGACATACCCCAGTGACTTTGATCTGATGACATGCACAAAAGTTGACACAAACATGTTTGAATGGCTAATCAAGGTTCCAATCCTCACCTGTGACATGTTTGTTAGTAATTAATGTGTGTATGAAAGGTAAGTGAGTTTCTGGGCTTCTGACAGACCATTGCATCTTTCATCTAGTGCTGCACGGATGTTTCTGGATTCTGAGTCATGGGGAAGGCAAAAGAATTGTCAAAGGATCTGCTAGAAAAGGTAATTGAACTGCATAAAACAGGAAAGGGGTATAAAAAGATCACCAAGGAATTGAGAATGCCAATCAGCTGTGTTCAAACGCTGATTAAGAAGTGGAAAATGAGGGATTCAGGTAAACCAGCAAATATTTCAGCCACAACTGCCAGGAAAATTGTTCGATATGCAAAGAAAAATCCACAAAAAACTTCAACTGAAATACAGGACTCTCTGAAAAATGGGGGTGTGGCTTTTAAAAGATGCACAATAAAGAGGCAAATGGCATAACATTTGTCATAAGGATCTGCGAGAAAAGGTAATTGAACTGCATAAAACAGGAAAGGGGTATAAAAATATCTCCAAAGAATTGAGAATGCCAATCAGCAGTGTTCAAACGCTGATTAAGAAGTGAAAAATGAGGGATTCAGGTAGACCAGCAAAGATTTCAGCCACAACTGCCAGGAAAATTGTTCGAGATGCAAAGAAAAATCCACAAAAAACTTCAGCTGAAATACAGGACTCTGGAAAAAATTGCTTCAGGCTGTTTCAAGATGCACAATAAGGAGGCACCTGAAGAAAAATGGTCAAGTCATGGATGAAGTACTGACTGTCCAGAGTCGAGACCCAGGATGGACCGCTCGTCGGGACCCAGGATGGACCGCTCGCCTGTGTATCGGTCGGGGACATCTCTACGCTGCCGATCCGCCTCCGCTTGAGATGGTTTCTTGTGGACGGGACTCTCGCTGCTGTCTTGGATCCGCTTGAACTGAACTCTCGCGGCTGTGTTGGAGCCACTATGGATTGAACTTTCACAGTATCATGTTAGACCCGCTCGACATCCATTACTTTCGATCCCCTAGAGGGGCGGGGGTTTGCCCACATCTGAGGTCCTCTCCAAGGTTTCTCATAGTCAACATTGTCACTGGCGTCCCATTGGATGTGAATTCTCCCTGCCCACTGGGTGTGAGTTTTCCTCGCCCTTTTGTGGGTTCTTCCGAGGATGTCGTAGTCGTAATGATTTGTGCAGTCCTTTGAGACATTTGTGATTTGGGGCTATATAAAAAAACATTGATTGATTGATTGATTGAAGTCGCCAGAAGAAAGCCATTTCTGCGCAAATGTCGCAACATATCTGGCTTACATTACGCCAAACAGCACAGAGTCCAGCCTCAAAACTTCTGGAACAAAGTAATTTGGAGTGATGAGACCAAAATGTAACTTTTTGGCCACTCGACCATGTACGAGGGGAAGAAAGGTTTTGGCGTTTATCATTCATATTCTCTGAAGAAAGGCCAAGAAATAATCAATTCTCCCAGGGTATGTAAACTTATGAGCACGACTGTATGTATTAGGGGGGCGGTTATGTCTCACCTGTGCTTCTCCTTCTCCAGTGTTTCTGGCCGACCGCCGTCCTCGTTGGCCGGCAGGGGAAGCGACAGCACGTCCACCCAGGTGAGCGGCGCTGACTTGCCGGCAGCTCTTTGTTTTGGCAGCTTGTCTGAGCACAGAAAAAGTGCGGAAGAATCTCATTGAGTAACAACACTCGACACGCTTCAGCGCACACTTTTAGTCTGCTTTGCTCTGCCTGCCGGAGCCTGAAGGACATCCATCTTATTACTACTTCTTTTTTTTCCCCATCTTCAAAAATCTCGCCTGAAGCGTCTTTTGGAATTTGTGAGTAGCAGAGTTTACACATTTACAATTTCACGTAGACCAGGATCTTTTTCCTTGAATTCTCAATAAGATGTAAACAACTGCAACCTTAACTTAGAGGGGAACTGCATTTTTTTTTTTTTTTTTTTAAATATTGTTCACAATCGTTTTTTTGTTTCTTTTACATTCTATGTATTAAATCGATTTGATAAAAAGTCAGCTTACAATGGAACCTATAGGACAGGGGTGTCAAACTCAAATGCAGAGTAGGCCAAAATTTAAAACTGAACATAGCCGCGGGCCAAGGTTGAAGAAATGAACCTTTTAATAGGGACCCAAACAAGTTTTGCATTGAATATTGAACAAGCAAGGCTTATATAACTTTATAGTGACACGCAAAGTCGAGTTTCAAATTATCCGTCCATCCATCCATTTTCTACCGCTTGTCCCTTCTGGGGTCGCTGGAGCCTATCTCAGCTGCATCCAGGCGGAAGGCAGTGTACACCATGGACAAGTCACGATCTCATCACAGGGCCAACACAGATAGAGAGACAACATTCACACACTAGGGCCAATTTAGTGTTGCCAATCAACCTATCAATAATAATTAAAAAATAACAATGGCATATCAAATAAAATGTAAATAAAAATTGGGGGGAGGGCCGGGTTTGGTGGTAGCAGGGGTGTATATTGTAGCGTCCGGAAGAGTTAGAGCTGCTTCTGGGTATTACGTGTGATACGGTGCAGATGTTCTCCCAAAACGTGTTTGTCATTCTTGTTTGGTGTGGCTTCACAGTGTGGCGCATATTTGTAACAGTGTTAAAGTCGTTTATACGGCCACCATCAGTGTGACCTCTATGGCTGTTGACCAAGTACGCTTGCATTCATTCGTGTGTGTTAAAGCCGCAGATATTATGTGACTGAGCCGGCACGTTGTTTCTATGGCGGAAAAGCGGACGTGACAACAGGTTGTAGAGGACTCTAAAGGCAGTGCCTTCGAGGCACGCCCCCAATATTGTTTTCCGAGTGGAAATCGGGAGAAATTCGGAAGAATTGTTGCCTCGGGAGATTTACGGGAGGGGCAGTGAAATTCGGGAGGGTTGGCAAATGCGTTGTTACAGCATGTATAATACCGGCGGACCAGGTCTAATCCTAATTTGATATTACCGCAAGGGCTAAATGAAATTACACGGCGGGCCAAATTTGGCCCACGGGCCAGAGTTTGACACCCATGCTATAGGAGCTGTTCAATTCTGCCTATTGAGCCCCTAAAAAAACACCCAAACACCTCCATTAGGGTTTTATATACATGATGTAAGTATATACACTATATTGCCAAAAGTATTCAGCCACATGTCTTTACTCACATATGAACTTGAAGTGCCATCTGTTATGACTTGCAGAGGGAGATGACGGCAACAGACACCAGAGGTTTAATGTTTTGGTTTGTTTCTTATAGCATGTTCTACAATGTTTTTGGCCCAAATTAAAGATATAATGTAAAATAAGTAAAATATAAAAAGTATTAATACCAATGCTGCAGTGGTATCGGCAACTAGATGAGACGAAATCAATCGGGGTGTGTTGTTCCGTATCGTGGCCCTTAGTTTAACATAATTCAAACAGTTTTTTCAATGTATTTTTTCTGTTTAGCTTCTTCTTTGGCTTTGTTTTCAAAGAATAATAATTAAAGCAACCCAAACAAAAAACCCTAATTTTAACACTGATTATCAGGCATCAGGCAAACTTCCATTAAAATACCAATAGGGTCGCCAAATTCCGGGAATATTCAAAGTTGGAAACTTTCCATGGGAATTAAAGGGATTTAATGGGAATAAACATTGAATGCAACATGCTAGATCTCGCAACATGATTATTAGCTAAAACAACCTGATTTTTTTCAAATTCAGTTGAATTTTAACCCTTCCTTCCATGCATTCCTCCATCCCATGTGCAGTGCATTCTCCCATCACATGCCCAAATAATTCCCAGCATGCTTCACACTGCATTCTGAATGGGACTTTTTGGGTGGGGGGGTCATAATTTATTTTAGTCAATCAACATTGCTGTTTTTTTGATGTTTGATGAAGTTCTGCTCACAAAAATAAATTTGTATTACAAATATTTGCGAGCATGTCTGCTTATTATGACCACAAAATGTTTATATTTATGTTTGGATGTATCACAGTTGTCAAACTCAAGGCCTGGGGGGCCAAATCTAGGGTGCCGCATAATTTTACGTGGCCCGTGAAAGCCTGGAAATAATATGCGTTAATAAAATGCTTAATTTTTTCTTACTAAAATACAGTTTTTCTTTCCCCTTTGACATGAAAAATCATGTACTGCAATCAATTGGATACCTTTTAAGTTCAATGTTATCAAAATCAAAATATCATCTCTATTCCAAAAATATTTTTTTGTTCAAATAAAGATAAATGCTGTACTTAAATATCTGCTTGAATAATGATTTCAAAACAAACGATCAATCAAATTGTAGACTGTAAAATTGTCAATAGATTTTATGGTTAAATTCCGCCGACTGAGTTTTTTTTACCATAAGATCAACTTTGGTACTGTTTTTTTTCCATATACAGTAAGACTCTAAAACATTAAAAACAAACAAAAAAACATTAAAACACAAGATTTTCAGTAAAAAAACAACAAACAAAACAACTGGCAGCTCTGTTGCTTGAATTTTACCGCTAAAAACAGTGGTATTGTTTCTCCATTCCATTTTATTTATTCCATTTTTTTATATTCAGTAAAATACACAATAAAAAAAAGTAGTCTTGTGATCTTTTCCCACACCTACATATATTTATATATATATATATATATATACATATATATATATAGTTATGGTTGCCCTCTGAAAAACAGTTTGACACCACTGCTGTATATGACGGTTAGTATAAATTTCCCCAAATTTCCTGTTAATTTCCATTAATTCCTGTTAAATTACCCATTAATTCCCATGGACGGTGTCCAACTTGGAATAATCAAAAAAATGGTCAATATTTCCAAACTTCCCGAGCCTAACGTCCCGTGGTAAATTTCCGGAAAGTTGTTGGAAATTTTACCGGAAACTTTCCACCCCTTTGCAAAGTTAATTTCCATTTATTCCCATGGACAGTGTTCAACTTTAAATAATCAAAAATTTGTCAATATTTCCAAACTTCCCAAACTTAACTACCTATGGTAAATTTCCAGAAATTTTACCGGAAACTTTCTACCTCTTTGCAAAGTTAATTCCCATAAATTCCTATGGACGGTGTCCAACATTGAATAGCCAAAAAAATGGTCAATATTTCCAAACTTCCCAAGTTTAACTTCCCGTGGTAAATTTCCGGAAATTTTACTGGAAACTTTCCACCCCTTTGCAAAGTTAATTCCCATAAATTCCCATGGACAGTGTCCAACCTTGAATGATCCAAAAAATGGTCAATATTTCCAAACTTCCCAAGCTTAACTTCCCGTGATAAATTTCCGGAAACTTTCTGGAAATTTTACCGTAACTTTCTACCTCTTTGCAAAGTGAATTCCCATATATTCCCATCGATGGTGTCCAACTATGAATAATCCAAAAAATGGTCAGTATTTCCAAGCTTCCCGGGCTTAACTTCCTGTGGTAAAGTTCCGGAAAGTTTCTGGAAATTTTACCGGAAACTTTCCACTCATTTGCAAGGTTAATTCCCCTCTATTCCCATTAACTCTCATGGACGGTGTCCAACTTTGAATTATCAAAAAATGGTCAATATTTCCAAACTTCCCGGGCTTAACATCGCGTGGTAATTTTCCGGAAAATTTCTGGAAATTTACAGGAAACTTTCCACCCCTTTGCAAAATTAATTCCCATATATTCCCATGGACGGTGTCTTTGTTTCAATTATCAAAAAATGGTCAATATTTCCAAATTTCCCAAGCTTAATTCCCATGGTAAATTTCCGGAAACTTTACGGAAATTTACTGGAAACTTTCCATCCCTTTGCAACCCTAATCATAGGTCCCCTTCGTGTGTGTGTGAGTGTTTTATTTGTAAATGTATTTATTTATTGTATTTTTTTACACTTGAATTTTATTGTTAAATATTGTACGTACAGTTAATAATTTTAATGATGCCTACAGTATGACCCTGTAACTAAGTACTTCTATTTTAATTATAAGGGAATAACCGTTTCATTAATCCAATAAATTGCGAAACATTTATTTTGTGAAAATATTTTTTTGTGTGGTGTTGAGGCCGTTTTAAAAGTACTTTTGGTACAAAAAATAAGTCAAACAATATTTTCTATATTATTTTTTATTATTCTTATACAAATGCTTAAATGTATTTTATAATTAGCACTGAACAATCTTTTTTTTTTTTTTTTTTTTTTTAAAATCACTTACCATTGTTTTTCTTGGAGTACTGAAGCTTGGCATACTCGGATGTGGAATGGCCAGACTGGATGGTCCACTGGTCCAGGTCCTGCTCCAGGCCCACAAGGCCACCATTGGACAGTGCTGGGTTGCTGCTGTACGGATCGGGCCCCTGGTTGTAGGAGGCGCTGGAGTAGGTGTCATAGTAGGTGAGCAGGTCCTCCTCGGCCGCCGTGTTGATGGTGCTGTAGACGGGACTCTCGTGGGGTTTCTCCGCGTGGTAGTTGGCCAGACCCACAGCTAAGTGCAAAGTGGAATATTACACTCACTGTGTACGGTGGTTTCAGTCGTCGCTCTCTTACCGTTGTAATATTTTTCTGAGTCCAGATGGCCGGAGCAGCAGTTGATGGAGTCTTTGCTGCTGTGCATCAGGTTGGGAGGGGGCCACGAGTCGGCCAGCCAAGGGAAGTTGCCCATGTTTGATCCCAACATGCTCGGCCTGGAAACGTTAAATATTATATACTAACACAACATTAGGTTCACCTGCACTATCTACTATATTTAACACAGTCATTTAATACTGTACAGTGGAACCTCAATTTGCGAATGTTTCAATTTACAAACCTTAAGATCAGGGACTTCAAACTCATTTTTAGATCAGGGGCTACATGGAGAAAAATGTACTCCCAAGTAGGCCGGACTATATATATATATATATATATATATATATATATATATATATATATATATCGATCCATTTCCTACCGCTTGTTCCCTTTAGGGTCGCGGGGGGCGCTGGTGCCTATCTCAGCTACAATAATATATATATATATATATATATATATATATATATATGTGTATATATATATATATATATATATACATACATATATATACACATACATATATACATATACATATATGTATACACACACACACATACATATATATACATATATATATACACATATATATACACACATATATATACATATATATATGCACACACACATACAAATATATACATATATATATATATACACACATATATATATATATACACACATATATATATATACATATATATGCACACACACATACATATATATATACATATATGTATACACACACACACATACATATATATATATACATATATATACACGCAAACACACACACATATATATATATATATATATATGCATATATACACACACACATTCATATATATAAATATACATACATACATACATATAAATATACATACATACATATACGTATATATATGTACATAAATATAAATATATGTGTGTTTATATATACATATATATATACATATGTATATATAAACATATATATGTACATATGTGTATCTGTACATATGTATATATGTGTGTATATTTATGTTTGTGTACATATATACATATATGTGTGTATATATATGTATGTGTGTCTATATACACACACATACATATATATATACACACACTTATATATGTATATATATGTACACAAACAAATATTTACACACATATATACACACACACATATATAGACACAAACATATGTATCTATAAATATATACGCACACATGTATATATAAATAAAAATACACACACATATATATATATATACACGCATACACATACAAACACACATATACACGTGTGTGTATATACATGTGTGTGTGTGTATATATATATATATATATATATATATATATATATATATATATATATACATACACACGCACAACCACACTCGCACACACACAATAGTCTCGTCAAAGTGTGCAGACTTGAAATAAAATAGGGACTTTTCCAATTATTCATGTTTACATTTTTTGTTTGGGGAACTCTACTTCAATATACAAACTTTAAGATTGACAAACCATTTTCAAGAAGCAATTACGTTTTTAATTGAGGTTCCACTGCAGTTTTTTTTTAATGTAGAACTGTAAAATTTTGATTTATTTAACGTCATTAGATTGTGCAGCTAAAAAGTGGTCTGTGTGCATACATGACTAGACACCAGGCCTGGGCAAAATTCGGAATTGAATTGACAGTGTCTGCCAAAATCAATTCCGTGAATTTGAATTAAGGTTGCAAACAGGAAGTAGAGACAAAATTTGAATGGAAGAAAATTGAAGTCAAAATTCCAGAAAGATTAGCGTATTCCAGAATTATCCTTTACAATATCTTCTTAAGTATTTCACAGAAAGAGTATGAAGCTCATTATTACATGAAATACCTACATATAATTTTTACATAAACAACAAATCAATCATTCAATTACAAATTCAATTAGCGGTTAGCATTTTAGTACGCTAACAATTATGTAAATACAACTAAAGGTCATGTATGTCGGTGAAAAAACAATGTACAATTTTGGGAATTTGTGTTTAATATTAGTGTTTGTAAAGTATTATTATTTTGGCCAAAACATTTATTAAATGTGACACATTTGTCCAGTTATTTGGTTATAAAAATGTGCAACTTTCTGAACCTTTTGTACCCATTATATTTTAAAGACAGGAAATGTTTTTGACATCTATGAACACAAATGAAAAGAGATAATTTAATTTGCTTTTCAAAAATAATACAAACTTGTGGAAAATATTTCATTTGCTATATACAAGTATTCAAAATTTCTGGATTTTTTTGTATTTATTTGAATCTTTTCAAACCAAAAAGTGTTATATGTGCCAAATTATCCCTCCTCATTGGCTACAAGGAATGTCTCCCAATCGCAATGAAGTGAATTCCACTTTCTGTAATTCCGATTCAACATCCTGTAGATTTTGAATTTCAATTCGTCGAATTAGTTAAACTGAAATGTTGAATTCTCCACAAGCCTGTTGCAAACAAGCAAAATAATAAGGGTTAAGATATTCTTGCGTTTACCCTCCGTTAATGATTCCAGATCCTTCGCCGTGAGCAAAGCCAACTGGAAGAAGAAGGAAGATAATTATCACACATGGTTTATCTTGAATTATTTTTGAATGGAAGACATGTTAACTGCCTTGCTATGCAACAGATGTGTTTATGTTCCAAAAGACATGTTCTAAAATCAGGGGTGTCAAACGTACGGCTCGAGGGCCTGACCAGGCCCGCCAACAGGTTTTACCCGGCCCGAGGTTTGAGTTTGCCAAGTATAAAAATGAACCTGAAATGTGTGAATGAGAGAAACTGCTGTTCTAAATGTGTCCACTGGATGTCGCAATAGCAATTCTTTGTATCTATGTCAGTGGTTCTTAACCTGGGTTCTATCGAACCCTAAGGCTTCGGTGAGCCGGCCTCAGGGGTTCGGTGGAGGTCAAGATACACCTGAGTAATCGTGTAAATAAAAACTTATCCCTATCGGCGTATTATGGATACGGCAACAGCAGAAGTCACACTGATTTTCAGGTGTGTAATTCGTTGTGAGTTCACGCACTGTGTTGGTTTTGTTCTTTGAACAAGGTGATGTTCATGCATGGATCATTTTGTGCACCAGTAGAAAAAATATACAACTCTGTCTTGAATTTGAAAATGTATATATATTTTTTTCACTAAAGAAGGGTTCGGTGAATGTGCACATGAAACTGGTGGGGTTCGGTACCTCCAACGAGGTTAAGAACCACTGATATATGTAGATCAGGGGTCGGGAACCTTTTTGGCTGAGAGAGCCAAAAAGCCAAATATTTTAAAATGTATTTCCCTAAGAGCCATATAATATTTTTTTTAACACTGAACACAACTAAACGCGTGCATTTTTAAGTAAGACCAACATTTCCACAGTATAATAGGTCTCTTATTCTTTGTAATAACATTGTTATTCTGAAGCTAACTGTGGAGGGGGCGTGGCCTGCGGGCCTGCAGCAAAGCAGGATGTTGCCAGGACCGGCCTCGAAATCAGCGACAGGTGCGTGGATGGCCCACCTGGGCCTTGTTATCTAATCACCTGTCGCTCTTTTATAAGCAAAAGCCAGGAGGAGAGACAGGGTTGGGGCTGGAGCCAGAGCGCGAGTGAGGACGAAAGAGAAAAAGACAATTGCTGGAAAGCAACTAAGAGAAAAATAAAATAAAACATTATTGTAACCCTAAAACAGGCTCTTGGTGGTCTGAAGAACCCCAAGGAGGGCAAGCCCCACACTAACCAATAATAAATAAATTACTTCTTACCATTAATGCAACTTCTTGAACATAAAAAAGCATGAGAATGTTTTATATTTGAACGTTACTTTTAACACTGTCATCACAAGTGGAATTATTCATTACTTATCGTGTTAAGCAATGTCAGCTCAGATTTATCCGAGAGCCAGATGCAGTCATCAAAAGAGCCACGTCTGGCTCTAGAGCCATAGGTTCCCTACCCCTGATGTAGATGATGCTACATATGTAGAAAATCACAAGATGTTGGTACATCAGTCGAGGAAAATGAGCAAACTACATAAATAACATCCTGTAATTGGATTTTGATAGAATTTTCTTTATCTTGATAGATTGAAAATTAACACCAATGAGTTGACTGATGAACATTATCACAAAAACTTACAATTTTGGCGGTATTATAACAAAAGTCGTAAATTTACTCAACGCAAGTCAAAATTTTACAACAAAAACTGAACATTTGTGCAATATGATAAAAGTTGGAATTTAACTCAGTAACTGTCGCAATTTAACAAGAAAAGCTTAACAATTTGGCGAGTTTATGAAAAGAGTTGTAATTTTACTCGACAAAAGTCACAATTTTATAGGAAAACTTAAAAATGTTGGCACTGTTATAATAATGATCGGAATTTTGATTGGCAAAATTAAGACAAAAGTCAAAATTTTACTCAATACCCCCCCAACAATTGTCAATATTGTGATGAAAGTCAGAATTGTATATGACAAATGTTGCATTAAAAAGTGATAACTTTATATAAAAAAGTAATCATTTTCAGAGAAAATATTGCAATATAACAGAAACAGAAAGAATATGACATTATCCCATAATAATGAATAACGACAGATAAAGCTAGAATACTATTAACCGCAACAAAAAAAACAACATTATGATTTGTACAATTTCAGAATGTGCCTGTTCCATTTTTAAACAAATAAAACAATCTTAAGTTGTTCTTTATTTTTAAGTTATCGTGCCGTGATTTTACCAGTCCGGCCCACTAGGTCAGTGGTTCTCAAATGGGGGTACGCGTACCCCTGGGGGTACTTGAAGGTATGCCAAGGGGTACGTGAGATTTTTAAAAAATATTCTAAAAATATAAACAATTCAAAAATCAATTATAAATATATGTATTGAGTAATACTTCAACAAAATATAAATGTAAGTTCATAAACTGTGAAAAGAAATGCAACAATGCAATATTCAGTGTTGACAGCTAGATTTTTTGTGGACATGTTCCATAAATATTGATGTTAAAGATTTATTTTTTTGTGAAGAAATGTTTAGAATGCAGTTCATGAATCCAGATGGATCTCAATTACAATCCCCAAAGAGGGCACTTTAAGTTGATGTGTAGAAATCTTTATTAATAATTGAATCACTTGTTTATTTTTTAACAATTTGTTAGTTATTTTTATGTCTTTTTTTTCCAAATAGTTCAAGAAAGACCACTACAAATGAGCAATATTTAGCACTGTTATACAATTTAATAAATCAGAAATTGATGACATAGTGCTGTATTTTACTACTTTATCTCTTTTTTTTCAACCAAAAATGCTTTGCTCTGATTAGGGGGTACTTGAATTAAATAAATGTTCACAGGGGGTACATCACTGAAAAAAGCTTGAGAACCACTGCACTAGGGAGTAGATTTTTCTCCATGTGGCCCCTGAGCTAAAGTGAGTTTGACACCCCTGTTCTAAATAGATATGTCCGATAACGGCTTTTTTGCCGATATTCTGATATTGTCCAACTCTTAATTACCGATTCCGATATCAACCAAAACCAATATATACAGTTGTGGAATCTCCAGTTCGAAATGAAACTTCTTTGCCTTGAATACTGTACATTTGAATGATCCGAGAACAAAATGATGTCTCTCTTGAAAAACTTTCACTAGCTGGGAACAAACTTTGCCAAGTTGCCTCCTTCTTGTTCTTACTGTGTGAGCCATCAGAGGTGACAGCGCAGCAGAAAGTGAAACTGAAAGTCACGATCTGTCATTGTAACCTTTTTTTTCTTTCTGCCGCTCATGTCTGCCACTCCAAATAAAAATTGTCACATTTCAGATTTTTGTTTCTTCACTCGCCACTTCTCGAAAACGACAAGTGGCGTTTTAGCTCAAAGTGCTTATACCTGCTGGGGTGTAGGCGAAGGAGGTGGTGTAGTGGCCCAGCTGCTTCCTCTTGCGGTGGCGGCAGTAGAAGCAAACGCTGAAGCCCATCAGTGCCAGCCAGGCAGCCATGCCCAGCCCGGCAATGAAGGCCGGCTGGCGCACCACGATGGTGATCTGCTCCGAAATGCTCACGTCGCCGCCGTCGTTCCTCACGGGTCTTAACGTACTGACCCCCTGTAGAGCTGATGGAGGACCAGAGAATGACTGAAAAGCCCCGGGTGTTAATTTTTCTTAAAACAAGACCCACTGAGAAGAAGGTCCACGGGCGGGCTCTGCACGCCAACACCCAGGCGGGTGACGGCGGCCACGGTGACGGCGTAGCGGACGTCGGGCAGCAGGTCACTCAGCAGGATGGACAGGACGGACCCGTCCACTGTTCGGTTTATGTGGATGTCCTGGTCCAAGCTGCTGCTCACACACCACACCTGAAGACGGACGTGATGATTGGTTAGAGGTTACCGTGCGAGCTTGGCCTTTCTACGATCCAGCTTGGGTGAATTTGGAGGATCAGTCAAAGACAATTTAGAGTGAAAAGCACATTTTATTTTCACTCGCATACAAAATTGTGGAGGGGGCGTGGTCAGCGCGCCTCATGTGGAAGGGAGTGTGTATGGCCCGGCTTCGAAGCACAAGCCGGCAGGTGAGTGGATTGCCCAGCTGGGACTGGTTGTCTAATCACCTGTCTCCCTTATCAGCAGCGTCCACGGCCATGAGAGGGAAGACACCCAAGTGAGTAGGAGGCCGTGAGCCAGACAGCTCTAAGCTTAAAATCGAAAAATAAAAGACTTTGCTGAACCCTGGACTGCGGGTCCCACCGATTCTGTCAGACCACAGAGAGCCCACGCATTTAGAGACATTTACAAAAACATTCTAACTTGGATTGTTTCCCTGGCTTCGAGACTCTCCTGAAGGACAGTGCAGCGAAGACACAACAAAGTCCCTTCTCGTCTCTCATGGACACACACCTGTTGTTGTTGACTTTGGACACGTGACTGCACGACACCAAGGTTGCGGAACAGAGTCACGCGGCAGGCTTACATACACACACATGCATCCACAAAAAATATACGCAACACACACAACCCCCCCGCCCCCCCACCCTTTGACAAGAATCCCTTAGGGGTGATGGACGGATGGGCAGCGCCTGAAGAGATGCAGCCTTCCACCGTAGCTCCCCCTCTGTTGCAAGATATCTATCCATCTATTTTCTACCGCTTATTCCCTTTGGGGTCGCGGGTGCCTATCTCAGCAACAATCGGGCGGAAGGCGGGGTACACCCTGGACAAGTCGCCACCTCATCGCAGTGTTGCAAAATGCATGTTGTAATATGTTTACGTGCTTTGCTTTGGGGCGGTATAGCTCGGTTGGTAGAGTGGCCGTGCCAGCAACTTGAGGGTTCCAGGTTCAATCCCCGCTGCCGTTGTGTCCTTGGGCAAGACACTTTACCGGCCTGCTCCGAGTGCCACCCACACTGATTTAAATGTAACTTAGATATTGGGTTTCACTATCTAAAAGCGCTTTGAGACTTGCTCAGTGACCTAATGGTTAGAGCAGGGGTCACCAACCTTTTTGAAACCAAGAGCTACTTCTTGGGTCCTGATTAATGCGAAGGGCTACCAGTTTGATACACACTTAAATAAATTGCCAGAAATAGCCAATTTGCTCAATTTACCTTTAGTAAATAAATCTGTATATATATATAAAAAAAATGTGTATTTCTGTCTGTCATTCCTTTGTGTGGTGATATTTGTCCTCTGCATTTGACCCATCCCCTTGATCAACCACTGGGAGGTGAGGGGAGCAGTGGGCAGCAATGGGCCCGCGCCCGGGAATCATTTATGGTGATTTAAACCCCTTGATGCTGAGTGCCAAGCAGGGAGGCAATGGGTCCCATTTTTATAGTCTTTGGTATGACTCGGCTGGGGTTTGAACTCACGACCTACCCATCTCAGGGTTGACACTAACCACTAGGCCACAGATTGCACCAAATTGAAGAGGAAAAGGTATATCAAAGCAAACGGCAGATGTCGCAGGTATTGGATAACACCGCGCAGACAGATTATCTTTGGGTAAATCCCACATCAGGGTTGTGCTCTGTAATACTCTTGCAAAAACATGTAAGTCCAGAAAAAATGCCCCAGCTGCATACTGTAGCTGTGGGGCTTACATAAACCCAACATGCTGGAATATGACTACAGAACCCCTGAATGTACTGCAATGGAAACAAAAGCCGGGGAACAGGTGGTACAAAATCCATGCGGTTTTCAATAAGTCCGACAGCAAAGAATGAAATAACAATAGCAATGAAATGCCTTTTGAAGTTGTTTACATGTTCTTACTCTAACATAGGAGTGATATTATCTCTATTGGTCCTGACGACACAAGACCAATATCCATCCATCTTCTTCCACTTATCAGAGGTCGGGTCGCGGGGGCGTTCCCAGGTCAGTCAGGAGAGATAGTGTTCCCAACGTGTCCTTGGTCTTCCCCGTGGCCTCCTACCGGTCGGACGTGCCCTAAACACCTACCTAGGGAAGCGTTCGGATGGCATCCTGACCAGATGCCCAAACCACCTCATCTGGTTCCTCTCCATGTGGAGGAGCAGGTCCTCCCTGATGACAGAGCTTCTCACCCTCTCTCTAAGGGAGAGTCCCGTAACCCGGCAGAGGAAACTGATTTACCCGTGATCTTGTCCTTTCGGTCATAACCCAAAGCTCCTGACCATAGGTGAGGATGGGAACGTGGATCAACCGGTAAATTGAGAGCTTTGCCTTCCGGCTTAACTGCTTCACAACAAGGGATCGATACAGCGTCCGCATTACTGAAGACGCCGCACCGATCTGCCTGTCGATCTCTCCCGTCCAAAGGCAAAACCTAGTAACTCACTTCTAGCTGATTTTGAGAAAACAAAGGAAAACCAATCTATCTTGATGCTGTCTTACAAAGATTTACAAAGTCATCAAATGTATCGATGTTTTCTTGAGCTTTCATTTTCTTGCCGATTGAGCCATGGATTGAATCTGCTCTCATGAAAGTGTGTCCTTTCTCCAGATATTTTATCACAATCTTGGGTGGGCCCCATTCTGCGTTTGCACATTGGGCAGCGTCCAGTATTTATTTTGACCTCCACAGTTATCCGCCCAAAAGAGTATGCAAGGGGAAGAATCAAGAACAATACATTTAATGAAGGTGCTTGCAACGTCCTGGGCCAATCTTCCAAATATCCCCACGTGCCATAATATCACATAATCAGGTTGGGGCGGCATAGCTCGGTTGGTAGAGTGTCCGTGCCAGCAACTTGAGGGTTGCAGGTTCGATTCCCACTTCCGCCATCCTAGTCACTGTCGTTGTGTCCTTGGGCAAGACACTTTACCCACCTGCTCCCAGTGCCACCCACACTGGTTTAAATGTAACTTAGATATTGGGTTTCACTATGTAAAGTGCTTTGAGTCACTAGAGAAAAAGCGCTTTATAAATATAATTCACTTCACTTCACTTGACCGTCGGCCCCCATTCGTGCAAATGTCTCATTAAAGACAATAAGGCGACTGAAAAAGAAGCTACGATTGGCCCCTTGAGATACTAGGTTTTTCTGTTGTATCTACGCGGTTATGTGGTAGTTGCTAGGTCCTGCCATGCGCGTAACAGCTTACTTACGGAACAAATTACAATATCGCATACACTAATGTAAAGCATATCACCTAGGAACTCCAAAATTATTATCAGCTCAGTTTTGACCAGAATTTAGTTACTGGGTTTTGCCTTTGGATGGGAGATCTCACCATCCACTCTTCCCTCACTCGTGAATAAGACCCCGAAGTACATGAACTCCACTTGGGGCAGGGTGTCCTCCCCAACCCGGAAATGGCACTTCACCCTTTTCCCGGGCGAGAACCATGGACTCGGACTTGGAGGTGCTGATTCTCAGGTCTATGGAAATACCCATCCCGAGACTTTTAATCCAGACGGATTGTCGGCAAAACTAATACCGGTTGCATTCCCAGCTAACAGACTGTTAAAGGCCTACTGAAATGAGATTTTCTTATTCAAACGGGAATAGCAGGTCCATTCTATGTGTCATACTTGATCATTTTACGATATTGCCATATTTTTGCTGAAAGGATTTAGTAGAGAAAATCGACGATAAACTTTGCCACTTTTGGTACTTCCTGAAAAACCCTCGCCTTTACCGGAAGTCGCAGACGATGACGTCACATGTTGATGGCTCCTCACATATTCACATTGATTTTAATGGGAGTCTCCAACAAAAACAGTTATTCGGACCGAGAAAACGACAATTTCCCCATTAATTTGAGCGAGGATGAAAGATTCGTGTTTGAGGATATTGATAGCGACAGAATAGAAAAAAAAAAAAACGCGATAGCATTGGGACGTATGCCGATGTTTTTAAACACATTTACTAAGATAATTCTGGTAAATCCCTTATCTTTCTATTGCGTTGCTAGTGTTTTAGTGATTTTAATATTACCTGATTGTCGGAAGGGTGTGTCCACGGCCGGGTGTGAAGTGAATTATATTTATATAGTGTCAGGCTTGGACTTGGATTGTGTGTGCTCCTTCGACGCAGAGGGATTACAGGACGAGCCAGGCGTGAATTAAGGTACATGTTTGTCTTTATTAATACTCGAAATACAAAAAAAAGGCAAAACATATAGCGCGCTCGATGGCGGATACTAATCTGTACTAAAACTTAGAACAAAAACAGCACAGTGGCAATACTATATATAAAACAAACAGAAGATACTATAAAAGGCACATGGCAAACCAAAAACTAGGACTGAGGCATATAAACAAAAACTTACTTGGCGTGGATGGATCAAAAAGCATGGCATGAAGTATGTAAGGCAATGAAAGTTAATGTTCCCAGTCTGATGGACAGAAAGAAATTGACTTATATAGTGGCTGTGATAATTAGGAACAGGTACGGGACTGAGGGCATGGGCGTGACTAGGAGGGCAAGGTGAAAAGCAATGAGTTGTTTTGGTAACAAAACAAACCAGGAAGTGAAAAAACGGAACAAGAGTCCAGAAAACAAAACAAAACATGATCAAACATAAAACCAGATTTACAGACGTGACATATAGCGCTTTTCTCGAGTGACTCAAAGCGCTTTACATAGTGAAACCCAATATCTAAGTTACATTTAAACCAGTGTGGGTGGCACTGGGAGCAGGTGGGTAAAATATCTTGCTCAAGGACACAACGGCAGTGAGTAGGATGGCGGAAGCGGGAATCGAACCTGCAACCCTCAAGTTGCTGGCACGGCCACTCTACCAACCGAGCTATGCTGCCCCATTGCGCGTGTTGATGCGCAATGTGTCAGGCGAGTCGACGGCAGCCATGGACGGCACAAGCTCAGCTTTTATCCGGTAAGAACTGACTTTTTAACCACAATTTTCTCACCGAAACCTGCTGATTGACATTCGGTTGGGATCCATGTCCGCTCTGATCCATAGTAAAGTTTCACCTCCGGGAATTTCAAACAAGGAATCACAGTGTGTTTGTGTGGCTAAAGGCTAAAGCTTCCCAACTCCATCTTTCTACTGTGAGTCCTGCAATATTAATTGAACAAATTGCAAAAGATTCAGCAACACAGATGTCCTAAATACTGTGTAATTATGCTGTTAAAGCAGACGACTTTTAGCTGTGTGTGTGTGTGTAGCGCTCATACTTCCTAAAACCTTGTGACGTCACGCGTACACGTCATCTTTACACAACGTTTCTAAGACGAAACTCCCTGGAAATTTATAATTGTAATTTAGTAAACTAAAAAAGCCGTATTGGCATATGTTGCAATGTCAATATTTCATCATTGATGTATAAACTATCAGACTGCGTGGTCGCTAGTAGTGGCTTTCAGTAGGCCTTTAAGGAGATTAAAAGTGATCCTCGCCTGCGACTGATCAATGATCCGTGCACATATGCAACACAGGGCCACAATGAATCAAAACAAAAAGAACCCTGTGCTCTATTTCAACACCCTTGTGTAGTTTTTTTTCCCTCAGTTCTGGAGTAGCAACTTGAAAATCACCGGTACTGGTGCTAATCGACAGATAATCAGAACGCTGTGTTTCGTCAGAGAAAGATATGACAAGGACAGTGCAGCTGAGAATCTGATGACAACAGCATGTACTGCCAGAAGATAAGGGGCCGTGAGTAATTGCTTGATTGTATAATGCGAGTATACACACAAGGCAAATTTGGGGCGACGGTACATTACAAGAACAATTTGTTATGCTTCCTTTTTATAGACCACAGATGGTGCCGAGGACCGTGTGCATTGGAGCTGCAGTATTGAACAACTGTCCTGTCTACTCTTTGTGTGTGTATTGATACTTAATTTTTAACATGAATAAATATACACTGGGACTAGTTAATACCTCTGACTGAAAGACATAAGCGGTTGTCAACAAAATAAACCTGAACTTTCGCCAGAGGCATAAGAAAAATACGGGCTATTAAAGGTTGTTTCTGTCGGTCCACAGTAAAGGAAAAGACGTGTGTGTTCTTGTCCCACATAAGGATTGTGAATGATGGGCAAATTAAAAAACATATATATTATATGTGAATTATAAGTGAAGTGAATTATATTTATACAGCGCTTTTCTCTAGTGACTCAAAGCGCTTTACATAGTGAAACCCAATATCTAAGTTACATTTAAACCAGTGTGGGTGGCACTGGGAGCAGGTGGGTAAAGTTTCTTGCCCAAGGACACAACGGCAGTAACTAGGATGGCGGAAGCTGGAATCGAACCTGCAACCCTCACGTTGCTGGCACGGCCACTCTACCAACCGAGCTATATTCCACTTTAGCAAAGTAGCAAGAAACACGTCAATAATGAATAAAGCAAAACCTGTTCCAGACCAAAAATCACTTCATATTCTTTACTGCTCGTTAGTGTTACCATATCGGAGTTATTGTGTAGAAATATGGGGAAACTGTCGGAATAATTGTGTCTAAATTATTACAAAACATTGTGTTTCAATGAGCTCCCGGCGAGCGTACAAAAGCTGTCTTTGATCTTACCAATCAAAAGGCTTGTAAAACTCCACTGTGTAGGATGGGAAGTGACATGAAGGTGTCGGTCCCTTTGATGTATTGTAATCCACAGGAAGATTTTGTCTTGACTCGAGATCTACAAAGTGGAGAGGAAGCAGGACCTGACCCCCCTCTAGGCACATTTTCTTTGAACTGTTTGTAACCAGGGCGACGGCTGTTTACGACCTCCCTTCCTTTAGAAACAGCTGGGAAAGTCCATATCAAAGAGGAGGCGCACAATCTTTAGTCAGAGCGTAGTGGGAGACTGTACAAAGAGTACAGCCCAGACGTTTCTCCTCAATTGAGCTAAATTGAATTCTGTCTCTGTTTAATTCCTTGCTTCTTTGTCTGTTTAGTAGATGTCATCAGTGTTTGGACCTGACAGATACAACTACAAATGTGCGCTTCATTCATTAACGGTGTCAAAAAGAAGATCAGTTAGAATAATACATCATGTTGGATATCCAGAACATACAAACTCTTTATTTACTAAATCACTGTTATTGAAATTCAACGATTTTGGTGCATTTGCACAAAGCAAACTATAACCTGCTCGCCAAAAATGTACAACAATTCTTCTCTACAAAAGAGGAGAAATATAATCTTAAGAGGAAAATCTAATTTAAAATATTTGTACTGAAAACTTTTACCATATCAGTATGGGGAATTCAATGATGGAATGGATTAAGCAAGGAAATCAAAGCACCAATATGATTCACTTTATAACTCTTAAGGCCCAAGATGTTTGTTTACATGCTTTGTTTTATTTCTCTTTGCTATTTGGGATTATTGGACCCTAATTAGAATATTTTGATATGATGTACTTAGTCCATAAGTACACACATGTGTACTTTATGTTTAGCGACACGCTAATTCTTATTTTTACACTTTTTTGTTCCAAATTCCATTGTATGTTATACTCTTCTGACACCACCAGATGGCAGTATAAGTGTCCACATAAGTGGCCATAAAACCTCAATTTCCTCTTATTTTGGAAATAAGAGGTAAAAGGTGCTGTCCACACATGTGGCCACTAAGCCTTTAGAGGTTTTAGACACTGTTCAAACAACAAGAACAGAACAACAATTATGATGAACATCTTGAACCCCCCTTTTTTTTTCTAGATAAAGATTATTTATGTATTTAATATTTGTTTACTTACTATGGTATATTATTTCTGTATTATTTATTTGATCATTGTTCTGTTATTGAGAACAAGGAAATGGGATAAAATTGCTATGGTATGAAAAAGGGTAGGATTAATTAAGCTTTGCTTCTTCCTACTCCTTTTTGGGCGTGCCGTAATGAAACAACTGGAAATATGTGATGGATTTTATTGTATCGTATGAGTGTTCCACATAAACTAAAACTGAACTGAACTGCATATTTCTCACTGGCACTCATGGAGGGCGGATGCTCCACTTTCCTCTCCCTTATCTCTCCTGCTTGCTTAATTGTCTTGTCTGGGGACTTACTTGTCTATACTGGGGACCCTTTACTGTCGAGTATGTGAAGATATCTACCTATTGGGAATGATGACAACAGGACAGCTGCTGATTGGAGTAAGCCTTGCTCTGGTTTGTCCACAAATCGAAAGTTGCTGGCAGTCTTCAAAGTACCCCACAACTGATTAGAGCATGGGCGTCAAACTCCGGCCCGCGGGCCAAATTTGGCCCGCCGTGTCATTTAATTTGGCCCTTGAGGCAATATCAAATTAACATTAAAGCTGGCCCACTGCTGTAACACCGCATTCACCGCTAATACTCTTACTTGCCAACACTCCCGATTTTCCCGGAAGACTCCCAAAGTACAGTGCCCCTCCCAAATTTCATCCCGGACAACAATATTGGGGGTGGGCCTTAAAAGGCATTGCCTTTGGCGTTCTCTACAACCTGTCGCCACGTCCACTTTTCCTCCATACAAACAGCGTGCCATCCCTGCCACATAATATATGCGGCTTATACACTCACTCAAGTGAATGCAAGGCATACTTGGTCAACAGCCATATAGGTCACACTGAGGGTGGCCGTATAAACAACTTTAACTGTTACCAATATGCGCCACACTGTGAACCCATACCAAACAAGAATGACAAACACATTTCAGTAGAACAGCCACACCGTAACACAACATAAACATAACAGAACAAATACCCAGAACCCTTGCAGCACTAACTCTTCCGGGAAGCTACAATATACAAACCCCGCTATCACCAAACCCCGTCCACCTCCACCCTGCCGCCGAAAACAGACAATTTTTTATTTAAATTTTGATATGCCATTGATATTTTTTGATTATTATTATTAATTGAAACTCGATTGTGCATGTCACTATAAAGTTATATAAGCCTTGCTTGTTCAATATTCAATGCAAAACTTGTTTGGGTCCCTATTAAAAGGTTAATTCGTTCAACCTCGGCCCGAGGCTTTGTTCGGTTTTAAATTTTGGCCCACTCTGTATTTGAGTTTGACACCCCTGGATTAGAGGATGCAGGAAGAACTGTGGACACTCTTGTGATTTTGGATCGCATCGGACTGTCTGCCCAGCAGGATGAATGTTGAGGACCAGTCATAGACAATTTAGAGTGAAAAGCTAATTATTTTTTCACTAGCATACAAAAAATCCTAACTTGGATTGTTTCCCTGGCTTGGAGACTCTCCTGAAGGACAATGCGGTAAAGACACAACAAACTCCCTTCTTGTCTCTCTTGGACACACACCTGTTTTTGTTGACTTTGGACTGACTATCGGCTGCACGACATCAAGGCCGCGGAACAGAGACACACTGCAGGCTTGCAAACCACGTTAAACCCAGATTCCGATCTAACAAAGGTGTTAACTTGTTCTCCTTCTATGCCACATCAATATGGAATGCACTCCCAACAGGTGTAAAAAAAAAAGTGCATCTGTATCCCCCTTCAAAAGCGCACTAAAAGAACACCTCCAGGCAACTTCAACCCTAAACTAACACCCTCCACGGATTGTAAATTATCAAATGTATATACTTGTTCTTATGCTTTCTGATCTCAATATGTTCACTGCTTGCTGAACACATCCTACCAAGTCAGACCTACACTGTTTCAATGTCCGTTTGTCAGATGATGCAATTGTTGATGACTGAAGTACTGATATCAACCAAACATAACTCCTCCCCACGGATTGTAAATAATGTAAATAATTCAATGTACATACTATGATGATTAACTTGTGTGATGACTGTATTATGCTGATAGTATATATTTGTACCATGAATTGATTAAGTTGAAAAACTTATTCGGGTGTTACCATTTAGTGGTCAATTGTACGGAATATGTACTGTACTGTGCAATCTACTAATAAAAGATTCAATCGATCAATCAAAAAAAAAACACACACATGCATCCACAAAAATATACGCCACACACACATCCCACCCCCAAATGCATCCTTCCATCGCCCATAGGGGTGATGGAAGGATTGCAGCGCCTAGGAGCTGCAGCCAGCCACCATGACCCCCACCTCCCTCCCCTCTGTTGCTCGATATCTCGAGATGTACGTTGTAATATGTATACATACTTTGTTATGGAGGTTTTTTTCCCAGTCTAGATTGTATTTTTTTACTAATCCTTCCCCAGCGTTTTACCTTTTTCCCATCTTTTATGGGGCGCTTTGTGGTGACCCATCAGTGTTCTTGTTCTGTAACCCTATACACCAGGTGTGCCCACACTTTTTCTGCAGGTGAGCTACTTTTCAATTGACCAAATCGAGAAGATCTACCTCATTCATATTTATAATTTATATTTATTTATTTATGAAAGAGATATTTTTGTTAACAAGTTAATGGTGTTTAATGATAATACAAGCATGTTTAGCACATATAGATTCCTTTCTTTCATGAGGACAAGAATATAAGTTGGTGTATTACATGATTCTGATGACTTGCATTGATTGGAATCAGACAGTAATGATGATAACGTCCGCATTTTCAAATGGAGGAGAAAAAAAGTCCTCCTTTCTGTCCAATACCACATGAAAGTGGTTGGATTTGGCATCTGGTTTGTCCAACTTGCATACACCTTTTTAAACACTTTGTTATGAGCGTAGCATATGTGTGTGGCCCTTTAATGTCTGGCAGCAGGTGAGTGTGTGGGCGAGCGAGGAGAGGGAGCGGTCGCTGAGGGCGGGGGAGAAATAACTTGGCATCAAACTCCGTAGATTGCGCATGCTTGCTTCCTGAGACTCTTATTTTGTTAGTACAAGCAGGATGAAGCAGGTCTTTTATGGTGAAGACAGGAACTGTGCAGTCGGTCTTTCGAGTTTTGACAGCAAATACGGCCCAAGAGTCTGTTGAAATAAAAAGTGTTTCTCTCCGTCCTGTCAGGGGTTTTTTTTCTTAGAGGGGAACATTATCAGCAGACCTATGTAAGCGTCAATATATACCTTGATGGTGCAGAAAAAAGACCACCTATTTTTTTAACCGATTTCCGAACTCTAAATGGGTGAATTTTGGCGAATTAAACGCCCTTCTGTTTAATGCGCTGGAGGCGATGACGTCAGAATGTGACGTCGCCAAGGTAACACACCCACCATTTTCATTTTCAACACATTACAAACACCGGGTCTCAGCTCTGTTATTTTCCGTTTTTTTGACTATTTTTTGGAACCTTGGAGACATCATGCCTCGTCGGTGTGTTGTCGGAGGGTGTAACAACACTAACAGGGAGGGATTCAAGTTGCACCACTGGCCCGAAGATGCGAAAGTGGCAAGAAATCTGCCGCCAGACCCCCATTGAATGTGCCAGAGTGTCTCCACATTTTACCGGCGATGCTAAGGCAGACATGGCACAGAGATGTATGGATAACATGCAGATGCATTTGCAACTATATTACGTTTCCTTCCACCCACATTTAATGCGAAAAAAACACTTACCAATCGACGGATTTAAGTTGCTCCAGTGTCAAAAGATGTGAAAGTCCTGATCGTTTGGTCCGCACATTTTACCGGCGATGCTAACGCAGCTATTCGGCCATGCTATGACTATGAATTCGCTCAATAGCTTCAGTTTCTTCTTCAATACTTTCATACTCCAACCATCTGTTTCAATACATGCGTAATCTGTTGAATAGCTTTAGTCGCTGAAATCCGAGTTTGAATCCGAGCTAATGTCGCTATATCTTGCTGTGGTATTCCCATTGTTTGTTTACATTGGCAGCACTGTGTGACGTCACAGGGAAATGGCCAGTGTCTTCGCAGAGAGCGAAAATAAGGCACTTTAAAGCTTTATTTAGGGATATTCCGAGACCGGTAAAATTTAGAAAAAAACTTCACAAAATACAACAAGCCACTGGGAACTGATTTTTATTGGTTTCAACCCTTTTGAAATTGTGATAATGTTCCCCTTTAATGATGAGCTCGCAGCAGCTCACAAGATCCTCGGCTGCCGAGAATGTCAAAAAACTGACAAAAGCGAAGTCTTGGTGAAGATTGATGAGTTCTCATTTTTATGTCTATTTTTTTAATGCCTGGCTTGTGATCGACTGACACACCCTCCGCGATCGACGTAATGCCCAACCCTGCTGTACATTGTTTGTTTGTCTACTCTTGAACGGGTTTGTGCTGAAAACAAAGTTTTGTTGTACTTGTGCAATGACAATAAAGACCTATCCTATCTCCGTGTTTTATTCAGTATTCACTTTGTGGCAATTGCAAAGAGGTTTTTCTTATACTTAATTATTCTATACTGTGGCACACTAATCCTAATCTTGTTTGGATGTTAAATGACCAGTGATTGTTGCTTTTACATCACCTTGTACTCCCGAATGATGCCGCTCTGAGCGCTGTGAGGCGGCGGCTCCCAGGACACGCTGAGACTGGAGCTGTTGGCGAGCTGCACCACCGACACCGCCTGCGGCGCTGCGCTTAACACTGCAGTGTGATAGTGCGTCATTAGAACCACCGAGCGTGCACATTGTCGCTCCTGGTGTCATCCCCGATCATACCTTCCTGCGGGGTGCGCAGCAACACCATGAGGCTGTCGTGGCCCTGCAGCTCGTTGAAGTACGGCCGTATCTTGACCTCGTATTCGGTGTTTCTGAGCAGATCTATTAAGATGGTGCTGTGCTCCGATGCGGCCTCAGCATCTTGGACCAACCAGGAGCTGCCGATGGTGCGGTAAAACACGCGGTAACCCTGAACGTAGCGGGAATGTCGGCCGACCTGCAGAAAGTTAGTAAAGCAGATTTCGCGACGGGGGAAGTAATCAGTTTATGACGGAGTTTTGAAGAAGATTAGCGTATCCTCCACACGCTTTGGAGAGAACACATTTCCTCCGTGGGCAAAACTTACACTCCAAGAAATCTTGGCACTGGTGGGAGACAGGACGACGGGTTTCTGAAGGTAGACCGACACCTCGCCGAGTTCCCTCTGCACCTGCCTGTGGTCCACCCCGCTTTCTGGCGGACTGCCATCTGGAACACACACACTTGTGTAAGTACCAGGAAGCGGCAGCTCGGGGAAAAAAAGGTAAACTTTAGATGACATTTCAAAATGTGACGGGGGGGGAAAAGCAACTTAGTTGTAGCAGGAGAGATCAGGTTAAAATAGTTGTAATCACTTTCAAGTTGAGTAGGCGCCTGAATCAATAAAGTTTGTCCAAGTCTAAACTTTTACCAAAATTACAAGATTTTAAACCAACAGTATATATATTATCTGGGCGTATTTTCTGACCCAAACTGATATTTGACTCACATATTAAAAATACAGATAGACAGACAACATTCACACTCACATTCACACACTAGGGACCATTTAGTGTTGCCAATCAACCTATCCCCAGGTGCATGTCTTTGGAAGTGGGAGGAAGCCGGAGTACCCGGAGGGAACCCACGCATTCACGGGGAGAACATGCAAACTCCACACAGAAAGATCCCGAGCCTGGATTTGAACCCAGGACTGCAGGAACTTCGTATTGTGAGGCAGACGCACTAACCCCTCTGCCACCGTGAAGCCCTTCTGTGTTGGCCCTGCGATGAGGTGGCGACTTGTCTAGGGTGTACCCTGCCTTCCGCCCGATTGTAGCTGAGATAGGCGCCAGCGCCCCCCGCGACCCCGAAAGGGAATAAGCGGTAGAAAATGGATGGGATGGATGGATTAAAAATACAAACCCCGTTTCCACTTGAGTTGGGAAATTGTGTTAGATGTAAATATAAACAGAATATAATGATTTGCAAATCCTTTTCAACCCATATTCAGTTGAATGCACTACAAAGACAAGATATTTGATGTTCAAACTCAAACTTAATTTTTTTTTTGCAAATAATAATTAACTTAGAATTTCATGGCTGTAACACGTGCCAAAGTAGTTGGGAAAGGGCCTGTTCACCACTGTGTTACATCACCTTTTCTTTTAACAACACTCAATAAACGTTTGGGAACTGAGGAAACTAATTGTTGAAGCTTTGAAAGTGGAATTCTTTCCCATTCTTGTTTTATGTAGAGCTTCAGTCGTTCAACAGTCCGGGGTCTCCGCTGTCGTATTTTACGCTTCATAATGCGCCACACATTTTCGATAGGAGACAGGTCTGGACTGCAGGCGGGCCAGGAAAGTACCCGCACTCTTTTTTTACAAAGCCACACTGTTGTAACACGTGCTGTATGTGGCTTGGCATTGTCTTGCTGAAATAAGCGGGGGCGTCCATGAAAAGGACGGCGCTTAGATGGCAGCATATGTTGTTCCAAAACCTGTATGTACCTTTCAGCATTAATGGTGCCTTCACAGATGTGTAAGTTACCCATGCTTTTGGCACTAATGCACCCCCATACCATCACAGATGCTGGCTTTTGAACTTTGCGTCGATAACAGTTTGGATGGTTCGCTTCCCCTTTGGTCCGGTTGACACGACGTCGAATATTTCCAAAAACAATTTAAAATTTGGACTCGTCAGACCACTTTTACACTTTGCATCAGTCCATCTTAGAGAAGCCTGGATGTTGTTGATAAATGGCTTTCGCTTTGCATAGTAGAGCTTTAACTTGCACTTACAGATGTAGCGACAAACTGTATTTAGTGACAATGGTTTTCTGAACTGTTCCTGAGCTCATGTGGTGATATCCTTTAGAGATTGATGTCGGTTTTTGATACAGTGCCATCTGTGGGATCGAAGGTCACGGTCATTCAATGTTGGTTTCCGGCCATGCCGTTTACGTGGAGTGATTTCTCCTGATTCTCTGAGCCTTTTGATGATATTATGGACCGTAGATGTTGAAGTCCCTAAATTTCTTGCAATTGCACTTTGAGAAACGTTGTTCTTAAACTGTTTGACTATTTGCTCACGCAGTTGTGGACAAAGGGGTGTACCTCGCCCCATCCTTTCTTGTGAAAGACTACATTTTTTGGGAAGCTGTTTTTATACCCAATCATGGCACCCACCTGTTCCCAATTAGCCTGCGCACCTGTGGGATGTTCCAAATAAGTGTTTGATGAGCATTCCTCAACTTTATCAGTATTTATTGCCACCTTTCCCAACTTCTTTGTCACGTGTTGCTGGCATCAAATTCTAAAGTTAATGACTATTTGCAAAAAAAAAATGTTTATGAGTTTGAACATCAAATATGTTGTCTTTGTAGCATATTCAACTGAATATGGGTTGAAAAGGATTTGCAAATCATTGTATTCCGTTTATATTTACATCTAACACAATTTCCTAACTCATATGGAAACAGGGTTTGTATTACAAAAATATTTTTTTTATCATCTTAAGATCATAGCCAGGGTTCGCCTGTTTCTCTCTCAGGCCAACACTGATATGCTAATGCATGCTTTTATTTCCTGTCATGTAGACCAGTGTGTTTCAACCTTTTCTGAGCCAAGGCACATTTTTTCCATTGAAAAAGTTCAGACACCACCAGCAGAAAACATAAAAAATTAAACTCAGTAGCTGATATTGACAGTAACAAGTCTTTCTCGCAATTGTTGGATATGACTTTAAAGCATAACCAAGCATGCATGACTATAGCTCTTGTCTCAAAGTAGGTGTACTGTCACCACCTGTCACATGACACCCTGACTTATTTTCACTTTTTTGATGTTTTCCTGTGTGTAGTGTTTTACTGTTGCGCTCCTATTTTGGTGGCTTTTTCTTTTTTTTTGGAATTTTCCTGGATCAGTTTCATGTTTTCCTTTGAGCGATATCTACTTTGTTTTAGCAATCAAGAATATATTTTAGTTGTTTTTATCCTTCTTTGTGAGGACATTGTTGATTGTCATGTCATGTTCGGGGTGTACATTGTGGACGCCGTCTTGGCTCCACAGTAAGTCTTTGCTGTCGTCCAGCATTCTGTTTTTCTTTACTTTGTAGCCAGTTCAGTTTTAATTTCGTTCTGCATAGCTTCAATGCCTTTTCTTAAGGGCATTCACCTTTTGTTTATTTTTGGTTTAAGCATTAGACAAATTTTTACCTGCACCCTGCCTCCCACTGTTTCCGACACCTACCAAGTAATTGGCTACCGGCTGCCACCTACTGATATGGAAGAGTATTACACGGTTACTCTGCCGAGCTCAACAACAACAAATCATTTGCAGACTATAATTACTGGTTTGCAAAAATTATTTTAACCCCAAATAGGTGAAATTCGATAATCTCCCACGGCACACCAGACTATGTGTGCCGCGGCACAGTTGTTGAAAAACACTGCCTTAGTATTTTCTTCTGTCTCATACAAACACGTAATTATTAGGCTGTTCAACATCAAATGTCGCCGAATAGCACTTTCGTCACTCACCTTGCGTCCTGACAGGCTCGGAGATGGGGCTGGGGTCACTGAGGCCGTACGAGTTGACCGCTCGGACGATGAAAAGATAAACCGTGTTCGGGAAGAGTCCAACGACGGTGTGCCGCTCGTGCCTCACTTGGTCGGCTACCGTCTGCCAGGTGCTGCCCACCGATTGGCTGTGAACATTGCAGTCATCACCCAATGGGAAAATAAGTGCTTATACAGTGACTTCACACAGAGAAATGTAACACAAGTCATCCCATTTAGACATCCATTTTCTACAGCTTGTCCCTTTCAGGTTTGCGGGGGGGGTTATCCAAAGGCGGGTCGCTGGAGCCAATCTCAGCTGCAGGGCGGAAGGCGGCACACACCCTGGACAAGTCACCACCTCATCACAGGTTTTAACACAGATAGACAGACAACATCCATCCATTTATCTACCGTTTGTCCCTTTTGGGGTCACTGGGTGCATGTCTTTGGAGGTGGGAGGGGCCTATCCCCAGGTGGATATCTTTGGAGGTGGGAGGGGCCTATCCCCAGGTGCATGTCTTTGAGGTGGGAGGAAGCCGGAGTACCCCGAGGGAACCCACGCAGTCGCGGGGAGAACATGCAAACGCCACACAGAAAGATCCGTCCCCATCCATCCATCCATCTTCTTTCGCTTATCCTGCAGCCAATCTCAGCTGCAGGGCGGAAGGCGGTGTACACCCTGGACAAGCCACCACCTCATCACAGGTTTTAACACGGATAGACAGACAACATCCATCCACTTATCTACCGCTTGTCCCTTTTGGGGTCGCTGGAGCCTATCTCAGCTGCATTAGGGCGGAAGGCGGGGTACACCCTGGACAAGTCACCAACTCATCGCAAGACAGACAACATTCACACACTAGGGCCAATTTAGTGTTGCCAATCAACCTATCCCCAGGTGCTTGTCTTTGGAAGTGGGAGGGGCCTATTCCCAGGTGGATATCTTTGGGAGGTGGGAGGGGCCTATCCCCAGGTGGATGTCTTTGGAGGTGGGAGGGGCCTATACCCAGGTGCATGTCTTTGGAGGTGGGAGGAGCCTATCCCCAGGTGCATGTCTTTGGAGGTGGGAGGGGCCTATCCCCAGGTGCATGTCTTTGGAGGTGGGAGGGGCCTATACCCAGGTGGATGTCTTTGGAGGTGGGAGGGGCCTATCCCCAGGTGGATATCTTTGGAGGTGGGAGGGGCCTATCCCCAGGTGCATGTCTTTGGAAGTGGGAGGGGCCTATCCCCAGGTGCATGTCCTTGGAGGTGGGAGGGGCCTATCCCCAGGTGCATGTCTTTGAGGTGGGAGGAAGCCGGAGTACCCCGAGGGCACCCACGCAGTCGCGGGGAGAACATGCAAATGCCACACAGAAAGATCCGTCCCATCCATCCATTCATCTTCTTCCGCTTATCCAAGGGCGGGTCGCGGGAGCAGCAGCCTAAGCAAAGAAGCCCAGACTTCCCTCTCCCCAGCCACTTGGTCCAGCTCCTCCCGGGGGAAACGTAGGCCTTCCCATGCCAGCCGGGAGACATAGTCTTCCCAACGTGTCCTGGGTCTTCCCCGTGGCCTCCTACATAGGGAGGCGTTCTGGTGGCATCCTGACCAGATGCCCAGAACCACCTCATCTGGCTCCTCTCTATGTGGAGCAGCAGGCCCGTCCCATTTAAATGTATTAAATAGGTGTGACACAGTTAAAATAAACACATGAATTAGTCTGTTTCTCCGTGCTGCAGTGCGAACGCTGATTAATTAATTCACGGTGCTAATCAAGTCCCAACCAAACATCATTTTTATGTCCTCATGCCATGCATACAGCTCGTAAAAAAGACAAAAAAATGACAAATGGGTCATAAGGCCATTTAAGAGCAACTGTGGCCCATGTGCGGCTGAGATAGGCTCCAGCAACCACCTCACCCTGAAAAGGACAAGCGGTAGAAAATAAATGGATGGATGTGGTGTATGTAGTTTGCCAGAGAATGATCTATGATGCTGTGGAGGGGGTCGTGGCCTGCGGGACTGCAGCGAAGCGGGGTGAGCCAGGACCGGCATAGAAATCAGCGACAGGTGCGTAGATGGCCCACCTGGGCCTGGTTATCTAATCACCTGTCGCTCTGTTAAAAGGCAGCAGCCGGGAGGAAAGAGGTGTTGGAGCTGGAGTGAGAGCAAGAGTGAGACAAAGACGGACAGAAAATAAGACAAATCGCTGAAAAGCAACATGTTGAGAGAAGACAATAAAACTTTATTGTAACCCTGATCCAGGCTGTCACGGCGTTGATTGGTGGTCCTCGGCGAGCGTCACCGCAGCTGCCAGGTCCCGGGGCCGGTGATACCGGACCCAGTTTGTCGTTTGCGCCGGGATCTGGTCCATCAACCGGCCGTCTCCCTTCCTCGGCCGCAGCCAGCGCGTCGCCGCCTCCTGGAGCCGTTGACCCAGCTGGAACGGGCAGTCCTCTGTCACCAGGCGCATCGTCCGGAACCGGTGTTGACAGTCCTCTGGAGTACACCCGGTCCGGTCCAGCACCGCCCTCCTCAAGTCCGGGAAGCGCACTCGGGAGGCTTCCCATTCGTCTTTCGGCCCCGTGCATGCCTCTGCCGTGGCCACGGAAATGTCCAGGAAGGCATGGGTGTCTTCCTCCTCCCCAATGCGCTGCACGGCGACGGGCGTTGATGTTGGCCGTGCCGCTACCACCCGGTCCGCAATCGGTTGCAAGACTGTTGGCGGACCGTCTCCAGCTGTTGGTGGCTGGCCGCTGTCATCTTGGCGAGCACGCTTGTCAAAGCCGTCAGGGGCTCGGTTTCCATTGCCTCAGGTGGTCCGGCTTGTTTGGGCACCAATTGTGGAGGTTGCCCTCCACGGGGTTCTTCGGACCAACAATCAACGCCATGGGAGCCCGGATCAGGGTTACAATACAGTTTTATTTTCTCCTCTCAACAGGTTGCTTTTCAGCGACTGTCTTTTTTCTGTCCGTCTTCTCTCACTCTAGCTCCAACACCTCACTCCTCCCGGCTGCTGCCTTTTAACAGAGCGACAGGTGATTCGATAACCAGGCCCAGGTGGGCCATCTACGCACCTGTCGCTGATTTCGAAGCCGGTCCTGGCACACCCCGCTTTGCTGCAGGCCCGCAGGCCATGCCCCCCTCCACTGGGATTATCGCTATATTTAGCAAGTATAAATACATATTAGAAGAATGCATTCATTCTGTATTAAGTACAAGCGGTAATGAATAAGAGCAGAGATCTGCCACCACCAGCCCAGGGTGTATGCATTACCAGAAAACATGCTACGCCACCATTATAATGTCTATATGTTGTGGGGTGGTATAGCTCAGTTGGTAGAGTTGGCATGCCGGCAACTTGAGGGTTTCAGGTTCGATCCCCGCTGCCGCCATCCTAGTCACTGCCGCTGTGTCCTTGGGCAAGACACTTTACCCACCTGCTCCCGGTGCCACCCACACTGGTTTCAATGTAACTTAGATATTGGGGTTCACTATGTAAAAGGGCTTTGAGTCTCTAAAGAAAAGTGCTATATAAATAGAATTCACTTCACTATACTGTAAATGGTAGGAAAACACAGTGTAGAGCAGGCCTGGGCAATCATTTTGACTCGGGGGCCAAATTTAGAGAAACAAATGTGTCTGGGGGCCGGTAAATCTGATTTTTAGGAACACTAATACCAAACTTTACAATAATGTCTGATTGAAAACTAAAAATGTTATGACAGACCGCGTTAAAAAATTTTATTTTATGGAATTTTAACTTTTTTTTTACTGAATGAGACACCCAGAATGTACATGAAAATATAGAACGGGGGGTTTACAATATTAACTATGAAGGATAAAACACTGAATATTGACAACATATGAACATCACACTCCTTCTCGGTTAAGATATTTTACAATCATACAAAAATGCAACAAACGCAGCGAAATATGAACACGAAGGGTAACCCCCCCAACCCCCCCTACAATCTGATATATCACTAAGCTTTAGAACTTTGTTGTAAAAATCTACTAACGTGTCTGTCCCTGACACCCGCATTTTAGGTTGGCCGATCTGTGAAAACGCTTCCCACCCACACTGATCGGTGCGTCGTCTGAGCTGCTGTGACTTAGAAATCCTACTGAAATGAGATTTTCTTATTTAAACGGGGATAGCAGGTCAATTCTATGTGTCATACTTGATCATTTCGCGATATCGCCATATTTTTGCTGAAAGGATTTAGTAGAGAACATCCACGATAAAGTTAGCAACTTTTGGTCGCTAATAAAAAAGCCTTGCCTGTACCGGAAGTAACAGACGATGTGCGTGTGACGTCACCGGTTGTGGAGTTCCTCATATCTGATCATTGTTTACAATCATGGCCACCAGCAGCGAGAGCGATTCAGACCGAGAAAGGGGCGATTTCCCCATTAATTTGAGCGAGGATGAAGTGGATGATGAAATGGAGTGAAGGATTAGAAAAAAAAAAATAATGAAAAAATAATTTAAAAAACTAGACGACAGAGTGATTCAGATGTTATTAGACACATTTACTAGGATAATTCTGGAAAATCCCTTATCATCTTATTGTGTAACTAGTGTTTTAGTGAGATTATATGGTCGTACCTGTACAACCTGAAAGTTGGAGGGGTGTGGCCACGGCAGTTTCTCCGAAGTAAGCTATGTTTCTCGATGAGGCGAAGGCAGCCGGTCGGGCCGGGCTGAGATTTTTTTTTTTCCCCTCCAAGAACGGCGGAAGCATCCGACGGTCAAGGGCGGTTGGTGGGAAGAGACAAGAGAGTCGCAGCTGCCCCTTTGACAGGTGCAGGAGGAACGACGCGAGCTCTCCGCTCATGTCTACGGTAAGAGCCGACTTATTACCACCATTTTCTCACTGAAACCTGCCAGTTGACATGTGGTAGGGAGCCATGTTCGCTTGGCCGCTCTGTTCCATAGTAAAGCTTCACCGTCATCTTTCGGGAATGTAAACAAGGAAACACCGGCTGTGTATGTGTTGCTAAAGGCGGCCGCAATACACCGCTTCCCACCTACATCTTTCTTCTTTGACGTCTCCATTATTAATTGAACAAATTGCAAAAGATTTGGCAACACAGATGTCTAGAATAATGTGGAATTATGCGATGAAAAGAGACGACTTATAGCTGTGAACAGTGCTTGACCAAAATGTCCTCACGCGCACGCGTCATCATACCGTGACGTTTTAGCATCATACTTCCGCACGAAATTTAAAATTGCAATTTAGTAAACTTAAGCGGCCGTATTGGCATGTGTTGCAATGTTAATATTTCATCATTGATATATAAACTATCAGACTGCGTGGTCGGTAGTAGTGGCTTTCAGTAGGCCTTTAGATGACCATAGTAACTAATTAGATGACCATAGTAACTAATTAGTTTACCATAGTAACTAGTATATCATGCAAAAGCGCAGATTACAACCATTGGAATAGTTTCTAGAGTTCAAGACTTATGGTAATTTGAAAACATCACTGCACTTCATAATGGAAGCCACAGTTTCGATCTTAAAGATCTAAAAACATTATTTACATATGTGGAGAGGCGGGGACGGCAGTCCAACATCAAGGCTGGGCATGCCGGAGCCTGGCCCAAGATGGTGGCGAGGAGGCGAAGACGGCGCGCTGGGAGCGACGCCGCAATCAAGATCAGGTGAGTGGACGGCGCACCTGGGGACAATTAAGTAATCCTCTCGCACTATATAAAAGGGCGACAGCTGTGAACGTCAGGGAGAGAGGCGGAGAGACGAGAAGAAGCCAGAGGGAAGCTGACGTTGAGTGAGAGAGGAAAAGATGCACCGAAATGAAAATTTGTGGCCGAAACCGAAACCGAATAAAATTTGAGCGCTTGGCCGAAGGCTGAATACCAAATACCGAATAATGAATGCAGTTTTTCACAAATTTTTTATATTGCATAAATAGCCTAGAATAAATTTTTAGACATGTTTTTCAAATAAAGTAAATTTTTATTGAATATTGACATTTTTTAATATTCCAGTAGTCTTTGCTTTTCAAAAAAAGCACAGTTTTTCATTTCTATTAGGCCTTCAAACAAAACATGCATTCAAAAAAAAAGAAATTAAGTGCATTAAAGTGGATAAACCCACAACAAATGAATTATTGTCCATCCATCCATTTTCTACCGCTTATTCCCTTTTGGGGTCGCGAGGGGCGCTGGCGCCTATCTCAGCTACAATCGGGCGGAAGGCGGGGTACACCCTGGACAAGTCGCCACCTCATCGCAGGGCCAACACAGATAGACAGACAACATTCACACTCACATTCACACACTAGGGCCAATTTAGTGTTGCCAATCAACTTATCCCCAGGTGCATGTCTTTGGAAGTGGGAGGAAGCCGGAGTACCAGGAGGGAACCCACGCATTCACGGGGAGAACATGCAAACTCCACACAGAAAGATCCTCGGCCTGGAATTGAACCCAGGACTGCAGGACCTTCGTATTGTGAGGCAGACGCACTAACCCCTCTGCCACCGTGCCCTTTTGGCAAAAGTCTACTTAGCCACAGTAGATAGGCTAATAATGTAAACAAAAGGCTTAAGTAAATCTCAATTAAGTGTGTGCTTGTAACCTCATACACTTATACAGGTAGCCTACACAACAGGCTAATAATGTAAACAGAGGCACCACTAAATCTCAATAAGTGTGTGCTTGTAACCTCATACACTTATACAGGTACACAACATATCCCAGGCCAGAACAGATTTGTCAATAACAGTACTTCAGCTTCAGAATAAAAAGAAGGAAACTAACTATGTATAAAACAATTTAAATTTAACACTGCACGTTGGTTGATTGCGTCACCGCGTCAAAAAATTGCGTCTTTGCGTCACACGCCACTATTCGGCCTTGCTTTTAACTCATTCCACCGAAAGCCGAATGTGGCTTTTTTTGCCATATTCGGCCGAATATATTCGGTTACCGATTAATCGGTGCATCCCTAGAAAAGAACCAGAGCCAAACGATGAGCGAGCGGAGAAGAGGAGCTGATAAGCGACCTGCACTGAGGTTTTGTTTGCGAAAATAAACAAAGTCACAACCCTGCTCAACAATGTCCCTATTTGGTGGTCCATGGAACCCGCACGACAGCGAGAGACTGTCACAACTTATTTACACAAATGTATTTCCAAAAACTTTGTCAATACGTGGACTTTGAGGTTTGTTTTTCCGGATGGCAAAGGAAAGTTGGAGCGGGCAAGGCGTGAAGGTAAAGACATTTTTTTATTTTAACACTATGCCTACCAAAGAAAAGGCGCGCACAATGGCGGAGAACAAACTTGGCTAAAGAAAACAAAGCACTCGCACAAAGGCAGAACTATGGACAAAAAACAAAAGACACTAACTGTGGGATTAATAACCAAAACCTACGTGGCATGACAAGAAGCAAAACTATGGATCGGCATGAGTGACAGAGGTATAGCATGGCATGACGTGGGTAAAGGTAAAATCGCCAGGCTGACTCCCTGTCAACTTTCGGTTTAAATAATAGACATTAGTGAAAACAGGTGTGCGAGTGCAAAACGTGAGACAGGTGCGTGACATGAGGACAGGTGAAAACTAATGGGTAGTCATGGAAACAAAACAAACAAGGAAGTGCAAAAACAGGAACTGCGTGTCCAAATAAACAAACAGCACATGGCCAAACAAAAACATGATCAACAGACATGACAAACTTAATGTCCGGCGGGCCAGATTGAAAAGCTCAACGGGCCTTCATTTGCCCGAGTCGGGTGTCGAGTGTAGTATCTGCTAGTCTAATAAATAACATGTTTTGCATATGGCGAAAGAATACATTCCTCCTGGGGCAAGCAGCCAGTAAACTGGGGTCAGTCTTCTTGGAGAGGTAATAGAGTATGATCATTATGTGTGACTCCACTTCGCCAAAGCGAGGCTTAGTAATAAATCTGTCAATCATAGGACTCTCCAAACAGGTTTCTCCCTGAATAACTGTCATAATGCTCAGATGAGGTCAACGGGTGTAAGTAAACACTCACGCACACGCAAACATGCCCGTCTAGGCCTGACGGAGTCAATTTCAGTATTATGGACTCAAAGACCCGAGGTGACATTATTTTGAGTTATAAGGACTGCTAGAGGAGAGATATACTTTGGCTAAATATCCTCCAAGTGCTGCGGACCTCGCTGATGAATAAAGTACGCTGTTGTTCAACGATTCATCAACTATGTCTGACAAACTTCTATGGTTTAGTAAGACTTTGACCCCTCCGTGGTTACTGATAAGACCAGGAAGAGCAAGTTTACACGTGTGCCATTTGCTGATGCAGCTCTTTTTTATTTATTTATTAAGTTTTAGAGCACATCAACAATTCAAAGAAACTGCAAAAAGGCTGAAACGTTGATACAAATAAAGAAAAACACAAAGATTTGTCTTTAAAAACATGTTTTCATTACAGATTACATGTTAATGTCATGCTACTAACAAAATAAATAAAAAATATTAAGAATAATACTATTTGTTTAATATACTTAAAGACTTCAGGTCACTGCTGTTCTTTTTAGAATGTAAATAGTTGACTATTGTTGTTATATGTGACCATTTATATAAGTTTTTTGTTTTTATATACTGTGGACGAAAAAGGCCTTTTATTAATATCTGGATATGTTTAGGCCATGTGACGATACACCATATATATCTGGATATTTTGCCTTAGCCTTGAATGAACACTTGATGCATATAATCACAGCAGTATGATGATTCTATGTGTCTACATTAAAACATTCTTCTTCATACTGCATTAATATATGCTAATTTTAAACTTTCATGCAGAGAGGGAAATCACAACTAAAATTGTATTTATTAAACAGTTATTAAGCAGTGGCACAAACATTCATGTCATTTCCAAAACAGAAAGTGCAAGATTGTCAGAGACATTTTAAAACCAGCTATGAGTGCACTTTTGTGCGTGATGTCAATAAGCTGACATATCTAAACAACACTAAATTAAAGTGCACTTTTTGTACAGAACACCACTGCAATAGTTTAAAACAAATAAAGTGCACTTTTGTGCATGATGTCACAAGATATTTCAATAAGTGTCAAATAAAAATGAGCTGCATAATAGGAAATCAAATAGTGTATGTCCTTCACTATGTGGTAGGTTCCTGCGGACGTTATCTCCTTCTGTTGTTGACTATTTTTTTCATACGGTGTTGATCTGGAAATGGTCGCCTGGGCATTTTGTTGGTGTGGCACCGAACGGCAATGTTGACATGCGGAATTTCAAGTCCTTCTTATTCTCTAGCGCAGGGGTGTCAAACTCAAATACAGAGTGGGCCAAAATTTTAAACGGAACAAAGCCGCGGGCCAAGGTTGAACAAATTAACCTTTTAATAGGGACCCAAACAAGTTTTGCATTAAATATTGAACAAGCAAGGCTTATATAACTTTAGTGACATGCAAAATCCAGTTTCAAATAATAATAATAATTAAAAAAAATATCAATGGCATATCAAAAAAACTATTAAATAAAAGTGTTATGCCTTCTTTTCTATTTGCAATCTTCTGAGGTAAATATCAATTTTTTTCCAAAGGCTAATAATAAATTTGAAAATAAAATAACAATAATGAATGAACCAAACATTCAAGCTTTGAGGTAGCAAGAGAAAATGCATGGATAAAACGTTAATTATTGGTCAGTTTGCTGGAAGTTTCCCGGAAGAGTTAGTGCTGCAAGGGGGTAAAAGCCACAAATATTGTGTGACACGCTGTTAGTATGGAGGAAAAGCGGACGTGACGACAGGTTGTAGAGAACGCTAAAGGCAGTGCCTTAAATGCACGCCCCCAATATAGTTGTCCAGGTGGAAATCGGTAAAAATTCGGGAGAATGGAGATTTTCGGGAGTGGCACTGAACTTCGGGGGAGGGTTTGCAAGTATGAGTATTAGCGGTGAATGCGGTGTTACAGCGGCAACGACGCTGTATAACACCGGCGGGCCAGCTGTAATGCTAAATTGATCTTGCCTCAAGGGCCAAATTAAATTACACGGCGGGCCAAAACTGGCCCGCGGGCCAGAGTTTGACACCCATGCTCTAGCGGGTGACTTTTCAAATGATGCTACATATTAGCAGTGGTGCTACTTTTAGTAGCAACGCTTTTGCCGCATACTTGACATATTACGGCTGTCTGTTCAACATCTTCCCGCTTGAAGCCAAACCACCGCCAGACGATGGACCCCCTGCTGTTTTTCTTGGGAATTAATTCTTCCTCCATCTGTTACCAGATTGGCACCTTCTCTCTCTCTCGTATTACCAATCCGCTAGCAACACAGCTAATGTTACCCATGCCGTATGACGTTGAGTATTTGAAGTATATAAGAGCGTACGCTTGTTTTATGTTTGTGAGAAGGAGAGACAAGAAAGAGTGAGAAGAGCCTTTAGTGTAATGCCCGCAGCTAAAAGCAACTGCGTGAGAACGTATACTCCAATATCACCATATAGTCATTTTCTATATCGCACAGAGACAAACACGCGATATATCCAGTATGTTCCATATATCGGCCAGCCCTCCTGGGAAGCTAGTGAGTGCTGAGTGCCAAGCAGGGAGGTAATTGCTGCCATTTTTATAGTAGTGTGGTAGGAATGTCTCATCGACACAAAAGCAAAAAAAGCAATCCACATGTGCAATTTCAATACAAATCAAGCATATTTATATTCAAATATCAAAAATTATATTTACAAATACACGTTTATTTATACAAATTCTTGACTTATTTTAATATTTTTTCATTTTATCAACCAATTAATGTTTATTTATAAAGCCCTAAATCAAAAGTATCTCAAAGGGCTGCACAAGCCACAACAACATCTTCGGCTCAGATCCCACATCAGGGCAAGGAAAAACACAACCCAGTGGGAAGACAATGAGAAACCTTAAAGAGGACCAAAGATGTGGAAGATTCCCCACCCCTAGGGCGACCGGTACAGGGACGTTAAGTGGATCTAACATAATAGTGTGAGAGTCCAGTCCATAGTGGATCTAACATAATAGTGTGAGAGTCCAGTCCATAGTGGATCTAGCATAATAGTGTGAGAGTCCAGTCCATAGTGGATCTAACATAATAGTGTGAGAGTCCAGTCCATAGTGGATCTAACATAATAGTAAGAGAGTCCAGTCCATAGTGGATCTAACATAAAAGTGTGAGAGTCCAGTCCATAGTGGATCTAACATAATAGTGTGAGAGTCCAGTCCATAGTGGATCTAACATAATGGTGTGAGAGTCCAGTCCATAGTGGATCTAACATAATAGGGTGAGAGTCCAGTCCATAGTGGATCTAATAGAGTCCAGTCCAGAGTGGGTCTAACATAATAGTGTGAGAGGCCAGTCCATAGTGGATCTAACATAATAGTGTGAGAGTCCAGTCCATAGTGGATCCAACATAATAGTGTGAGAGTCCAGTCCATAGTGGATCTAACATAATAGTGTGAGAGTCCAGTCCATAGTGGATCTAACATAATAATGTGGGAGTCCAGTCCATAGTGGATCTAATATAATAGAGAGTCCAGTCCATAGTGGATCTAACATAATAGTGTGAGAGTCCAGTCCATAGTGGATC
Source organism: Nerophis ophidion (assembly GCF_033978795.1). NCBI lineage: Eukaryota > Metazoa > Chordata > Actinopteri > Syngnathiformes > Syngnathidae > Nerophis > Nerophis ophidion. The sequence goes on along the minus strand of NC_084628.1, from coordinate 39,034,017 downwards.
TAAAATAATAGTGTGAGAGTCTAGTCCATAGTGGATCTAACATAATAGTGTGAGAGTCTAGTCCATAGTGGATCTAACATAATAGTGGGAGTCCAGTCCATAGCAGAAGACCATCCCGAGCGGAGATTATATTTTATTTATATATATTTTAAAATCTCAAATATATTTAAGAATTCGAGTTTATTTATACAAAATATTTATTTGTATAAAACATTGGTATTTATATATTTATTAACATATATATATATATTTATTAACATATACATATATATATATATATACATACATATATATATATACTTATACATATATATATATATATATATATATATATCTATATATCTATATCCATCCATCCATTTTCTACCGCTTATTCCCTTTTGGGGTCGCGGGGGGCCCTGGCGCCTATCTCAGCTACAATCGGGCGGAAGGCGGGGTACACCCTGGACAAGTCGCCACCTTATCTCAGGGCCAACACAGATAGACAGACAACATTCACACTATATATATATATATATATACATACAATGTATATATATATAAGTTGATGTGGGACAATTCTACTTCCATAGTGGTGGAGTCTGCAGCTCAGAGAAGACTTTTGGTAGGAAGCAGCCCAGACTGGTTTTGCCCCCAGGACAAGACAGAGATGTCCGTGTGACCACTGCAAGAATTGTCTTCTATTCCACTCCCTGCCTGTCTCACTGAACCGCCGCGTTAACCGCTGTAGATGCCTCAGATGACGGTTTCACTTCAGAACGTGGCTTTACACGAGCTCCAGCGAAAATGAGTCGTTTTGCCGAACGTAAGTGATTACAGATGAAGAGGGCCTGGCTTCGGTGGGGAAAAGTCACGGATTAAAACAGAGTGCGGGTCTGGCTGGAATAACTACAGATCCTTTTTTAGATAGCAGCAGGGGGGAAAGTGCTGAATCCCCAAAAAATTCCCGCTCTGAACTCGATAAGGATTCCACATTTCACTATTTGTCAAAGTTAAAACCACAAAAAAGTGACACATTAGTCTCGAAAAAATCCAGGATGATAACTATGCTTAGTTCTGAAGGACAGTCTTTTCCAGTAACAATACAGTTATTATTGTGCTGTGTAGTTCGAGTGTAGCTCAACTCAAAATAGAGTGTAGATGACCAAAATGCATCCCACTGAGTCATTTTTATGGTACTGAATATTGATACTGGCGATCCATGAAGGATTGCCGTTCAGTTCCAAACTGGAGTCTGTAGGTCGTGAGTTCAAATCCCGGCCGAGTCATACCAAAGACTGTAAAAAAAATGGTACCCATTACCTCCCTGCTTGGCACTCAGCATCAAAGGTTGGAATTGGGGGTTGAAATCACCAAAAATGATTCCCGGGCGCGGCCACTGCTGCTGCCCACTGCTCCCCTCACCTCCCAGGGGGGGATGAAGGGTAATGGGTCAAATGCAGTAAAATAATTTCCCCACACCTAGTGTGTGTGTGTGACAATCATTGGTACTTTAATTTTAACTTGAATAGTTTTGCAGCAAATTATTATAAACGCCATTAAATTCTGACTAGCACTTTTTAGTAAATTTTGAAAAAATATCTGATCCCTCCTGTCACATCGAGCAATTCATTTCAACTGGGGGACGGCGTGGCGCAGTGGGAGAGTGGCCGTGCGCAACCCGAGGGTCCTTGGTTCAAATCCCACCTAGTACCATCCTCGTCACGTCCGTTGTGTCCTGAGCAAGACACTTCACCCTTGCTCCTGATGGGTGCTGGTTGCTCCCTCCATCAGTGTGTGAATGTGTGTGTGAATGGGTAAATGTGGAAGTAGTGTCAAAGCGCTTTGAGCACCTTGAAGGTAGAAAAGCGCAATACAAGTACAACCCATTTATTTATCATTTAACTGTGGACCAGCTTTTAGTGAAACTTGGGTTTTTGGTGGAAATGTGACGTCCGCGGACAATTTGAGTCTTTTGAAGTGAACATTGAGAAACGATTCACAGTAGCGAGTAGAGATGTCCGATAATAACGGACTGCCGGTATTATCACCCGCTAGAGAATGAAGAGTGCTTAAAATTCCGCATGTCAACATCTCCGGCTGGTGCCACACCAACAAAATGCCCAAGCAACCATTTCCAGATCAACACCGTATGAAAAAAATTGTCAACAACAGAAGGAGATAACGTCCGCAGGAACCTACCACATAGCGAAGGACATACACTATTTGATTTCCTATTATGCAGCTCATTTTTATTTGACACTTATTGAAATATCTTGTGTGACATCATGCACAAAAGTGCACTTTTTTTGTTTTAAACTATTGTAGTGGTGTTCTGTACAAAAAGTGCTGTTAGTGTTGTTTTCATATGTCATCTTAGTGACATCATGCACAAAAGTGCACTCATAGCTTGTTTTAAAATGTCTCTGACAATCTTGCACTTTCTGTTTTGGAAATGACATGAATGTTTGTGCCACTGCTTAATAACTGTTTGATAAATACACTTTTAGTTGTGGTTTTCCTCTCTGCATGAAAGTTTAAAAGTAGCATATATTAATGCAGTATGAAGAAGAATGTTTTAATGTAGACACATAGAATCATCATACTGCTGTGATTATATGTGTCAAGTGTTCATTCAAGGCTAAGGCAAAATATCCAGATATATATACACATACACATACATATAAATATATATATATATATATATATATATATATATATATATATATGTTAATAAATATATACTGTATATACACTGTATTTTTCGAACTATAAGTCGCGTTTTTTTTTCATAGTTTGGCCGGGGGTGCTACTTATACTCAGGAGCGACTTATGTGTGAAATTATTAACACATTACCGTAAAATATCAAATAATATTATTTAGCTCATTCACGTAAGAGACTAGACGTATAAGATTTCATGGGATTTATGGATTAGGAGTGACAGATAGTTTGGTAAAGGTATAGCATGTTCTATATGTTATAGTTATTTGAATGACTCTTACCATAATATGTTAAGTTAACATAGCAGTTGGTTATTTATGCCTCATATAACCTACACTTATTCAGCCTGTTGTTCACTATTCTTTATTTATTTTAAATTGCCTTTCAAATGTCTATTCTTGGTGTTGGGTTTTATCAAATAAATTTCCCCCAAAAATGCGACTTATACTCCACTGCAACTTATATATGTTTTTTTCCTTCTTTATTGTGCATTTTCAGCGAGCGGGTGCGACTTATACTCCGAAAAATACGGTATGTAAACTGTGAAAATCTGCTGTACAGTATGTGTGCCTGGGTCCTATTTTTAAGAACATCGATAAAAAAAACTCACAATAATGTCTGATTGAATGCTAAAAACTGAATGACAGACCGCCTTAAAAAACGGAATTGAATTTTTAATTTTTTTACTGAATGAGACACCCAGAATGTGGGATTCACAATATCAACTATGAAGGATAAAACACTGAATATTGACAACATATGAATGTCACACCCCTTCTCCATCCACATATTTTACAATAAAGCGAAACGCAAATCACACAGCAAAATATGAAAAAAAAACAAAAAACAACAACAATCTGAAGTAGCGTATTTCCTTGAATTGCCGGCGGGTATATAGTATGCGCCTGCCTAGAATTACTGCCGGGTCAAATTCGTTTCGCAAAATAATCAGCGCATGCTTAGCATTACCGCCGGCTCAGGATTAACGCCGGGTCAAACTCGTTTTGCAAAATTTTATTTTTGTTAGCGCATGTCTAGAATTTCCGGCGGGTCAAACTCGTTTCGCCAAAAAATAAGCATGTGTCTAGAATTCCCGCCGGGTCAAACTCGTCACGTCACGAGTGACACTTCACCTGTCATCATTTTCAAAATGGAGGAGGCTGATTTCAATCTTTTGAAATTGCATAAGAGGTATTCAGTAGGATTTAAGGTCCAAACTATTAAATGTGCTAAAAAGAACAGTAAGCAGCTATGTTTTATTAATATACCGTAGCTGCGTGTGTCAAATATGAGTCATTAAACGACTCCCGCCTCCTGGTGGTAGATGGCGCTACTGATCCTTCTTGCAACTACTCGGCTGCAGAAGAAGTGACAACAAGCAGCAAGAGTGAGCAGCGATCATTTATTTTTTTCCTCTCGCTTGCACATTTAACATGGAGGATGACATATCTAAAATAAAACAGTTTTGTAAACTGGACTTTCAAACGAAGCAGAAGGTAATAAAGGAAGAGCTCCATCGAGACAGAGAGACTCTTAAAACTGAAGAAAGATAAGGAAGACTTCTATAAACATGTTATCGGTGCTTTTGATCAGAAGGAGCTGCGCATGAACTTCATTTATAAGTAGAGGTAAGAGCATAAAAACTTTGTTTTTATTAAAATGTGCTTTTCATGATGGTATCCTTACATCACACTCAAATTTTTAAGCGTAGGCCTAAATTTACAGCATACCTTTGGTAAGCGCCGGACTGAGAAGAGGTTTTAAAATAATTGGCGCATGCTAGCCTGAGTTTAAAATTAATTAACGCCCCGGCGGCAATTCAAGGAAATACTTTATCTGATAAATCACTAAGATGTAGAACTTTGTTGTAAAAATCTCCTTCCGCGTCTAACTAGAATATCATGCAAAAGCACTGATTCCAACCATTGGAATACTTAGTATAGTTAAAGACTCAGTCAATAAAAAACATGAGTGCACATCATAATGGCAGCTACACTTTACATCTTAAACATCTAAAAAAATCATTTGGGAATGTCCGGCGGGCCAGATTGAAGCGCATTTGGCCCCCGGGCCCTAATTTGCCCAGGTCTGATATAGAGGATCTTTGACTAGCATTTTCATTTGGGTCATTAAAACAGCGGTGCATGTCAGTCAGATAGAATATCTTTGACTAGCGTTCACATACATACTACGCCTCCATTTGAATGTATAATTCCATTATTTATGAGTACTTCCACCAGCACTGAATTGACATAATGCATAGAAGTGAAGCTTGTACTAGATCTCATTAGTGGATATGTTTATTTTACTTTTTATTCATAGCTGTATGTAGAAGTGTCTGGTTGTATCTGCTGCTTTAATGTCTTTAATGTCCTCTGTGTTCTTTGATGTTTGATGTTTCCCTCTTACACACATGGAAGAGGGATGTGTACTATGGCTATGAATTGTTGTTGTTTTTTTGGGGTTTTTTTCCCCTTGGCCTCAGCCTGCACCCCCACTCCAGGGCCTAGGCTAAGACCGATTTTTTAATTTTATTTTAATCTTCTATTTTTTTCTCCCCCCCCCCCTTGTTTACCTGTATGTCATCTTTTTTGTAAGGGGCGCTGGAAGCCGGCAGACCCGTCAGCGATCCTGTTCTGTCTCCCTGTAATGTTTGTCTGATCTTGAATGGGATTGTGCTGAAAATTGTCATTTTCCTGAAGGAACTCTCCTGACGGAATAAATAAAGTACTATCTATCTATCTATCTAGATCAGTGGTGTCCAAAGTGCGGCCCGGGGGCCATTTGCGGCCCTCAGGTAATTTTTTAACGGCCCCACAACACATTCTAAAAATACGATAAAAAAACAAACATAGTATAAAAGAGCAAACAGGTGAAATGTAACAATACATTGTTGCAATGTTTAGTCTAATATTACAAAGTTGCCATGCATGCTGTTTCTTTAAAAAATATCAATGAATCAAAATCAACATCATTATGAATTATTGACCTATTCAAGGCTTCAATTATGTCACATTAAATATTCCACTTTGAGATATTCTTTGGGGAAAATGTTGCTTATTTTGTGTTTGCCATATAAAAAACTGAGCTCTTTTTTTTTTTTTTTAAAGAAGGGCCTAAAACAAACACACAAAAAACATGAACAACAATCAAACTTATAATTTAAAGGATAGATCTGAAGCTGATCTCGAAATTATTGTGCTAAACGTGAACATAAAAAAAAAAATTACAATTTATTTTTCAACACTTTAATGATCCCCAATAATTTTAGTGGGATTTTTTTTTTGTATGTGTCATTGCTCAAAAAAATTTCAATTTTGTTACGAGTTATTGACCTTTTTAAGGCTCCAATTATTTTAAAATACCAAACATTCCTCTTTAAAATTTAATTGGGGGAAACAATTGCATATTAGGGTTTTTCTTTGACAAAAAGGGGATACAACTTAAATTTTTAAAACGTTTTTTCGACAGGTAGACCTAATGTTGATTGAGAGATTTAAACTTTGAATAATAATAATGATAATAATAATAAATAATGATAATTTTTTTTATATTTTTTGGACGAAAAGCCCTTGGCTTTACCGGGATCAAGCCTGAGTGGAGTCCTAAATGTAGACTTTTTTTATGCATTTATTGTATTGGTTTTTAAAATAAAAAATATCAAAATGGCCCCTGCTCACTTTGATTTTTCAATGTGTGGCCCTCAGTGGAAAAAGTTTGGACACCCCTGCATTAGATGGTGCAGGTTGGCATACCTGAAGGCCTCAATGATGTAGGAGGTGACGGCGGCCCCGCCCTCGTGTGGGTTGGACTGCCAGGTGAGGGTGACACTGTCCCGGGTGACATCAGTCACCACCGGTTTCTGCGGGGGACCCGGCAGCTGGATGAACTCGGAGATTTTGGAAACGGAGGACAGCCCGCCTTCTGTTGAGGAAGGGACGGTCACATGTTTTGAAGACAAAAGCGTTCCTCCGCACTTTCGCGGCTTTGACGTTGACAGAGTGTGAAGTGGAACACAAAGACAAGAGTTTGGCGCGAGTACCTCTGACAGCCAGCATGGCGCTCCAGCTCGACTCCCCCGTGGGGCTGGAAGCGACGCACGTGTACATGCCGGAGTCTGCTTCCTGCCGAGCCACAGTCGGGATTCCACGCGGGACGCACAACGGGGGAAAAGGGGACAAAAAAAAGCTTTGAGAACAAAGTGCAACATTTTAAAAGAATGACAGAATGATTGCAGCAGTAGTGGTAGAACTTTGGTGACTTTGGTTCACTTCCGTACTGCGTAGAAGGAACTGCGGTGGTCTTAAAGAGTGAAAAAGCCAAAACCCAAGCTCAAGCTCAAAAGTTTACATACACTTGTAAAGAACATAAAATCCTGGCTGTTTTGACTTTCCAATCATTTCTATAACTCTTATTTTTTTTTGATGTAGTGATTGGAGCACATACTTGGTCACAAAAACATTCATGAAGTTTGTTTCTTTTATGAATTTATTATGGCTCTACTGAAAATGTGAAGGTCAAAAGTATACATGCAGCAATGTTCATATTTGCTTACATGTCCCTTGGCAAGTTTTACTGCAATAAACCTGTTGGTTTTTTGACATGGACTTGTTTCTTCAGCATTGTCCACACGTTTAAGTCAGGACTTTGGGAAGGCCATTCTAAAACCTTCATTCTAGCCTGATTTAGCCATTCCTTTACCACTTTTGACGTGTGTTTGGGGTCATTGTCCTGTTGGAACACCCAACTGCGCCCAAGACCCAACCTCCGGGCTGATGATTTTAGTTTGTCCTGAAGAATTTGGAGGTAATCCTCCTTTTTCATTGTCCCATTTACTCTCTGTAAAGCACCAGTTCCATTGGCAGCAAATTACTACCACCACCATGCTTTATGGTAGGCTTGGTGTTCCTGGGATTAAAGGCCTCACCTTTTCTCCTCCAAACATATTGCTTGGTATTGTGGCCGAAAAGCTAAATTTTTGTTTCATCTGACCACAGAACTTTCCTCCAGGAGGTCTTATTTTTGTCCATGTGATGTCAGGTGAAATAAAAATTGTTACGTTTGTGACTTGGCATTGTTGGTGTGATCCCAGGGTGCAGAGAAGGCACGCGGAAGGTCCCTTTGTTAGGTACAAGGAAATAAAGCGTAACCACAGAAAATGCACCGATGTGGAAGAGTAAGTAGTCAACCCGCGATGTGGAAGAGTAGTCATACACAGATGTGGAAGAGTAGTCATACACAGATGTGGAAGAGTAATATACCACAGATGTGGAAGAGTAGTCTACCACAGATGTGGAGACAGATGTGGAATAGTAGTCAACCGTAGATGTGGAAGAGTAGTCAACCACAGAAGTAGAAGAGTAGTCAACCACAGAAGTAGAAGAGTAGTCATCCACAGATGTGGAAGAGTAGTCAACCACAAATGTGGAAGAGTAGTCTACCACAGATGTGGAAGAGTAGTCAACCACAAATGTGGAAGAGTAGTCTACCACAGATGACGAAGAGTAGTCAACCACAAATGTGGAAGAGTAGTCTACCACACTTGTGGAAGAGTAGTCTACCACTCATGTGGAAGAGTAGTCAACCACACATGTGGAAGAGTAGTCAACCACACATGTGGAAGAGTAGTCTACCACACATGTGGAAGAGTAGTCTACCACACATGTGGAAGAGTAGTCTACCACAGATAACGAAGAGTAGTCTACCACAGATGTGGAAGAGTAGTCTACCACAGATGTGGAAAAGTAGTCAACCACAAATGTGGAAGAGTAGTCTACCACAGATGACGAAGAGTAGTCAACCACAAATATGGAAGAGTAGTCAACCACACATGTGGAAGAGAAGTCAAACACACATGTGGAAGAGTAGTCAAGCACACGTGGAAGAGCATTGAACCACAAATGTGGAAGAGTAGTCTACCACGGATGTGGAAGAGTAGTCAACCACACATGTGGAAGAGTGCTGAACCACAAATGTGGAAGAGTAGTCTACCATGGATGCGGAAAAGTAGTCAACCACACATGTGGAAGAGTACTGAACCACAAATGTGGAAGAGTAGTCTACCACAGATGATGAAGAGTAGTCTACCACAGATGTGGAAGAGTAGTCAACCACAAATGTGGAAGAGTAGTCAACCACAAATGTGGAAGAGTAGTCAACCACAAATGTGGAAAAGTAGTCTACCACAGATGTGGAAGAGTAGTCAACCACACATGTGGAAGCGTAGTATACCACACATGTGGAAGCGTAGTCTACCACACATGTGGAAGAGTAGTCAACCACACATGTGGAAGAGTAGTCAACCACACATGTGGAAGAGTAGTTAAACACACATGTGGAAGAGCACTGAACCACAAATGTGGAAGAGTAGTCTACCACGGATGTGGAAGAGTACTGAACCACAAATGTGGAAGAGTAGTCTACCACGGATGCGGAAGAATAGTCAATCACACATGTGGAAGAGTACTGAACCACACATGTGGAAGAGCAGTCAACCACACATGTGGAAGAGTAGTCAAACACACATGTGGAAGAGCACTGAACCACAAATGTGGAAGAGTAGTCTACCACGGATGTGGAAGAGTACTGAACCACAAATGTGGAAGAGTAGTCTACCACGGATGCGGAAGAATAGTCAATCACACATGTGGAAGAGTACTGAACCACAAATGTGGAAGAGTAGTCTACCACGGATGCGGAAGAGTAGTCAACCACACATGTGGAAGAGTACTGAACCACAAATGTGGAAGAGTAGTCTACCACGGATGCGGAAGAGTAGTCAACCACACATGTGGAAGAGTACTGAACCACAAATGTGGAAGAGTAGTCTACCACGGATGCGGAAGAGTAGTCAATCACACATGTGAAGAGTACTGAACCACAAATGTGGAAGAGTAGTCTACCACGGATGCGGAAGAGTAGTCTACCACGGATGCGGAAGAGTAGTCAACCACACATGTGGAAGAGTACTGAACCACAAATGTGGAAGAGTAGTCTACCACGGATGCGGAAGAGTAGTCAACCACACATGTGGAAGAGTACTGAACCACAAATGTGGAAGAGTAGTCTACCACGGATGCGGAAGAGTAGTCAACCACACATGTGGAAGAGTACTGAACCACAAATGTGGAAGAGTAGTCTACCACGGATGCGGAAGAGTAGTCAACCACACATGTGGAAGAGTACTGAACCACAAATGTGGAAGAGTAATCTACCACGGATGCGGAAGAGTAGTCAACCACACATGTGGAAGAGTACTGAACCACAAATGTGGAAGAGTAGTCTACCACGGATGCGGAAGAGTAGTCAACCACACATGTGGAAGAGTACTGAACCACAAATGTGGAAGAGTAGTCTACCACGGATGCGGAAGAGTAGTCAAACACAAATGTGGAAGAGCACTGAACCACAAATGTGGAAGAGTTGTTTACCACAGATGTGGAAGAGTAATTAACCACGGATGAAAATGCAAAAGGACAACATAAAACTGAATGGGCCAAGACTGGCACTGGCATAACTTATATGGTGATTGCCAACAGGCTGTGACGAGGTAGGGGAACCGCAGAAGAAGTGGAAAGACAGGAAGTAAATAAAATAATACAAAAGCCAAAACAGTCACGGCACAGAGAAAAAGTACAAATACATTTGTTATGCTGGCTCAACAACGTCCTAAAACTAGTTATGTGGACTCCTACAGTGCTTGTTTGCAATGTTTCCCAAGTGAAAGTGTTACCATTCCAGCGGAACAAGAGTGTGCATGTCAATGTGGCGTTAGTACCATGCCTAGTAATGTCCCCTCCTCCCGCCCTGCCTGGTGATCTGCCCTCCTCCCGCCCTGCCTGGTGATGTCCCTTCCTCCCGCCCTGCCTTGTGATGTGCCCTCCTCCCGTCCTGCCTGGTGATGTCCCCTCCTCCCGCCCTGCCTGGTGATGTCCCCTACTCCCGCCCTGCCTGGTGATGTCCCCTCCTCCCGCCCTGCCTGGTGATGTCCCCTCCTCCCGCCCTGCCTGGTGTTGTCCCTTCCTCCCGCCCTGCCTGGTGTTGTCCCTTCCTCCCGCCTTGCATGGTGATGTCCCCTCCTCCCACCCTGCCTGGTGATGTCCCTTCCTCCCACCCTGCCTGGTGTTGTCCCCTCCTCCCCTCCTCCCACCCTGCCTGGTGTTGTCCCCTCCTCCCGCCCTGCCTGGTGTTGTCCCTTCCTCCTGCCTTGCATGGTGATGTCCCCTCCTCCCGCCCTGCAAGGTGTTGTCCCTTCCTCCCCCCCATGCCTGGTGATGTCCCCTCCTCCCGCCCTGCCTGGTGATGTCCCCTACTCCCGCCCTGCCTGGTGATGTCCCCTCCTCCCGCCCTGCCTGGTGATGTCCCCTCCTCCCGCCCTGCCTGGTGTTGTCCCTTCCTCCCGCCCTGCCTGGTGTTGTCCCTTCCTCCCGCCTTGCATGGTGATGTCCCCTCCTCCCACCCTGCCTGGTGATGTCCCTTCCTCCCACCCTGCCTGGTGTTGTCCCCTCCTCCCCTCCTCCCACCCTGCCTGGTGTTGTCCCCTCCTCCCGCCCTGCCTGGTGTTGTCCCTTCCTCCTGCCTTGCATGGTGATGTCCCCTCCTCCCGCCCTGCAAGGTGTTGTCCCTTCCTCCCCCCCATGCCTGGTGATGTCCCCTCCTCCCACCCTGCCTGGTGTTGTCCCTTCCTCCCGCCCATGCCTGGTGTTGTCCCTCCCTCCCACCCTGCCTAGTAATGTCCCTTCCTCCCACCCATGCCTGGTGTTGTCTCTTCCTCCCACCCTGCCTGGTGATGTCCCCTCCTCCCCCCCTGCCTGGTGATGTCCCCTCCTCCCGCCCTACCTGGTGTTGTCCCTTCCTCCCGCCCTGCCTGGTGATGTCCCTTCCTCCCGCCCTGCCTGGTGCTGTCCCCTCCTCCCGCCCTGCCTGGTGTTGTCCCCTCCTCCCGCCCTGCCTGGGGTTGTCCCCTCCTCCCGCCCTGCTTGGTGTTGTCCCTTCCTCCCGCCCTGCCTGGTGATGTTCCTTCCTCCCGCCCTGTCTGGTGTTGTCCCCTCCTCCCGCCCTGCCTGGTGATGTCCCCTCCTCGCGCCCTGGCTGGTAATGTCCCCTCCTCCCGCCCTGCTTGGTGATGTCCCTTCCTCCCACCCTGCCTAGTAATGTCCCTCCCTCCCGCCCATGCCTGGTGTTGTCCCTTCCTCCCACCCTGCCTGGTGATGTCCCTTCCTCCCCCCCATGCCTGGTAATGTCCCCTCCTCCCGCCCTGCCTGGTGTTGTCCCTTCCTCCCCCCCATGCCTGGTGATGTCCCCTCCCGCCCTGTCTGGTGATGTCCTTCCTCCCGCCCTGCCTGGTGTTGTCCCCTCCTCCCCCCCATGCCTGGTGATGTCCCCTCCTCCCGCCCTGTCTGGTGATGTCCTTCCTCCCGCCCTGTCTGGTGATGTCCTTCCTCCCGCCCTGCCTGGTGTTGTCCCTTCCTCCCCCCCATGCCTGGTGATGTCCCCTCCTCCCGCCCTGCCTGGTGATGTCCCTTCCTCCCGCCCTGCCTGGTGTTGTCTCCTCCTCCCGCCCTGCCTGGTGTTGTCCCCTCCTCCCGCCCTGCCTGGTGATGTCCCCTCCTCGCGCCCTGCCTGGTGATGTCCCCTCCTCGCGCCCTGGCTGGTGATGTCCCCTCCTCCCGCCCTGCCTTGTGATGTCCCCTCCTCCCGTCCTGCCTGGTGATGTCCCCCTCCTCCTGCCCTGCCTGGTGTTGTCCCCTCCTCCCGCCCTGCAAAGACCCAGGGACCTAATGAGATCATGCTCTGCAGTGCCGACCCGGGCTGGCGGCAGATTCACTTCCCTGGATGACTTCAACTGCCGCTGAAATATTGATGGGGCGTCGGGGGCATCGGCGGGGTAAATATTTTTAGTCCGTGACTCGTCATCTCCATTTCCACTGTTTTTTTTTCTTTTTTTCCTCCCTTGTCAACCTCTCCGTGCCACACTAATGCATTTCCTCTGTTCCAGTGAGCACATCGCCATGGCAGAACCCCCCCCCCCCCCCCCCCCCAACCCCAACCCGGACTCCAAGTTTGCAGAGAAACACTGCTGAGATGCCAAGAGCCAATAAGCAGGCGATTTAATTATAAACTAGATGATTAATTGTCTATCTCCAGTCCATTAACGATAAAAGACGCCGCCTTGCCGACCTCCAGGTGGGGTTATGGCAGCGATACTGACTCCTCTTCCATCAAAGCCCGCTGCATTAGCATTTGCAAACAAGACGGCTTCATTACCATTACAATTATACGGCGCGTGAGCATGTAATTGCAACGCAGAGATACGGACCACCACGGAGAGACGGCTCTTTGAAACTGGGATTATAATGCGCTGAAGAAAATTGGAATTTATAATGAATAGTCATGTGAACTGAACTAAAAGGGAAGTGAAGGTGAGGCAGGATTGTTTACATTGACATCTCAGCACACCAAACAGCATTGGTACTGTTACCATGGTGACAGACTCAATACAAAACCACACTGCAAAAAGTGAAATCTACGTAAGATGAAATATCTCAAATAAGGGTGATATTTGCTTATTTTCTGTAACGATCTGTCACTTACTTTCTGATAGTTTTTCGTGTTTTGTACTTTGTTTCCTGTTCAGTGCTCTTATTTTGTCATACTTCCTGTTTACTCCGCTGAGCACTGTTTTTGTCACACTCGCCGTTGATTGGCAGCGGTCCTCAGCTGCGGTCAATCAACAGGTCTATTTATGTTTCACTCGAGCACTCCTCAGTGCTCGAAGTTAAACCTATGTTGGGAACATCTCCATGCAAGACTGCTTTCTGTTTATATATTTTACTTTGATGAAATTAAAATCATCTTACCTGCTTTCTGCTCTCCTGGATTTTTGCATACTTGAGGTCACACAACTGCAGCCATGCGACACCCCAACAGTAACTTCGAGCCAGAAAATTGTGACCTCGCGAGAATCCCTGTCGGCAATCCTCAGCCGACGTTCTGGACCGCACAATTCCTGGAGGACTTGAAGGCCAGGTTTGTGCGGTCCCAGCCTACAGACGCGGACCCTCTCCCCGCGGCAACGCCACCGGCTTCGGCTCTCCGACCGGCGCGTCCGCCACTTCCTGCATGCCTCGCGGCTCCCGCGGCAACGCTACCGGCTACGGCTCTCCGACCGGCGCGTCCTCCGCCGCCATCCTTCCTCTCGGCAACGCTGCCGGCTACGGCTCACCGACCGGCGCGCCCGCCTCCTCCTTCACGTCTCGCGGCTCCTGCGGCTCCGTCGCCGACTGCGGCTCTCCGACCGGCACGTCCGCCGCCGCCATCCTTCCCGTCGTCTGCTGAGCTGCTTCTCCCTGCTCCTACGCAGCTTCCAGCGGCTGCTCCCCGGCTGCTCTTTTTGCCAGCTCCCGCTCTCTTTTTTGGTTCGCCGAGAGCTCCAGTGGAGCCCACAGTGAGGTCGCTTTTGTCCTCCTGCTGGGACTTGGCACGGGACGTGTCTTCGTCCCTCCTCCTGGTCCCCTCCCGCCCGTCCCTGGTTTTCGCACCGGGGGACTCCGACGAGCAGGCACGTTTTCCCGCATGTGTGAACGGTGTCTGGCAGCCACCTAGTGGAGGGGGGCCCACTATACACTGCGGTGCAGCCAGGCACACACCGCTGTCATCCCCGCCAGCGTCTCCTTCCACGGAGACATCTACGTCCCTGGCGGGCTTTCGCCTAGCCCCAACGCCGGCTCCACGCCGAGCCCCAACGCCGGCTCCACGCCGAGCCCCAACGCCGGCTCCACGCCGAGCCCCAACGCCGGCTCCACGCCGAGCCCCAACGCCGGCTCCACGCCGAGCCCCAACGCCGGCTCCACGCCGAGCCCCAACGCCGGCTCCACGCCGAGCCCCAACGCCGGCTCCACGCCGAGCCCCAACGCCGCCAAGAGCAGCACCACGCCGGGCTTCGTCACCGCCGGCATCCGCTATTCCTCGGCCAGCATTTGCTGCTCCTCGCCCGGCGTCATCTGCCGCTTTCACGCCGCCGATGACATCTGCAACAATCACGCCTCCGATGACGCCTGCCGCTTCAACGCCGCCGATGACGTCTGCCGCTTTCACGCCGCCGATGACGTCTGCCGCTTTCACGCCGCCGATGACGTCTGCCGCTTTCACGCCGCCGATGACGTCTGCCGCTTTCACGCCGCCGATGACGTCTGCCGCTTTCACGCCGCCGATGACGTCTGCCGCTTTCACGCCGCCGATGACGTCTGCCGCTTTCACGCCGCCGATGACGTCTGCCGCTTTCACGCCGCCGATGACGTCTGCCGCTTTCACGCCGCCGATGACGTCTGCCGCTTTCACGCCGCCGATGACGTCTGCCGCTTTCACGCCGCCGATGACGTCTGCCGCTTTCACGCCGCCGATGACGTCTGCCGCTTCCACGCCGCCGATGACGTCTGCCGCTTCCACGCCGCCGATGACGTCTGCCGCTTCCACGCCGCCGATGACGTCTGCCGCTTCCACGCCGCCGATGACGTCTGCCGCTTCCACGCCGCCGATGACGTCTGCCGCTTCCACGCCGCCGATGACGTCTGCCGCTTCCACGCCGCCGATGACGTCTGCCGCTTCCACGCCGGCACCAACATCGGCTCCTCAGCCGCCTCCTGCAGAGGTATCTGTTTTGGCTGCAGCCCCCGCCGCTTTGTCTGCTGTCTCCGGGCCTGCTTCAGCGCGCCCGCCTCCACGTCAGCCGCGGATGTGGCCGTGCCCTGGGCGTCCTCCTCGCGGGATGCACTCGTCTCTTTTTCGGCCAATGATGTGGCTGTTCCGTGGCCGCCCGCCCCGCCAGTTCCAGCGGCGCTCTACGCGCCGTCGCCACCTGACTTTCCCTCGCTGGCTGCGGGGACACAAGGTTTGGCGACCTTCCACCAAATCCTCCTTCCATCCTCCCTTACTTTGTGGACATTTTTTTTCCATTTTTCTTTTCCAGGGAACATCTGGTATCTGTTCCTTGAGGGGGAGGTCCTGTAACGATCTGTCACTTACTTTCTGATAGTTTTTCGTGTTTTGTACTTTGTTTCCTGTTCAGTGCTCTTATTTTGTCATACTTCCTGTTTACTCCGCTGAGCACTGTTTTTGTCACACTCGCCGTTGATTGGCAGCGGTCCTCAGCTGCGGTCAATCAACAGGTCTATTTATGTTTCACTCGAGCACTCCTCAGTGCTCGAAGTTAAACCTATGTTGGGAACATCTCCATGCAAGACTGCTTTCTGTTTATATATTTTACTTTGATGAAATTAAAATCATCTTACCTGCTTTCTGCTCTCCTGGATTTTTGCATACTTGAGGTCACACAACTGCAGCCATGCGACACCCCAACATTTTCAGTCTGATAAGATCATTTTTCTCACAAAACAGATTTTATGTTAGAGTGTTTCACTTGTTTTAAGTGTTTTGTTCTTAAATGATCTCAGTAAGATATTACAGATGTTATGACCTATATTGAGTAAAATATGCTTGAAACTAGAATATCAAGTGTTGCAAAGCTGTGTCATCAACACTCACAAGTATAAAACAACTTTTTTTTTAAGTAAAGAATTCTTATTTCAAGCATGAAATAAAAAAATCATGACTTTGACACGATTGTGTCTCATAATTAAAACAGATGATGAAGTAGGTAAGTATAGGTAAAAAGTAGGTTAACATTGATTAAAGGTAAAAAGTAGGTAAACGTAGGTAAAAAAAGGTATAAGGTTGGTAGATATTGATAAAAGAAAGCAAAAAGTATGTAAGTATAGGTAAATGAAGGCAGAAAGTAGGTCAACATTGATAAAAGGTAAAAAAGTAGGTAAACCGAGGTAAAAAAATGGTATTAGGTTGGTATTTATTGATAAAATAAGGTATAAAGTAGGCAAGTACAGGTAAATGAAGGTAAAAAGTAGTCAAACGTAAGTTAAAAAAAGGTATAAGGTTGGTAGATGATAAAAGAAGGTAAAATGTAGGTAATTATAGGTAAATGAAGGTAAAAGGTTGGTAAATATTGATAAAAGCTAAAAAGTAGGTAAGTATAAGTAAATGAAAGTAAAAAGAAAGTAAACAATGATAAGAGGTAAAAAAGTAGGTAAACGTAAGTGAATAAAGGTATGAGGTTGTTAAATATTGATAAAATTATGTAAAAAGTAGGCAAGTACAGGTAAATGAAGGTAAAAAGTAGGTAAACATTGATCAAAGGTAAAAAGTAGGGAAACGTAGGTTAGAAGAAGGTATAAGGTTGTTAAATATTAATAAAAGAAGGTAAAATGTAGGTAAGTATAGGTAAATGAGGGTAAAAGTGAAGTGAAGTGAATGATATTTATATAGCGCATTTTCTCTAGTGACTCAAAGCGCTTTACATAGTGAAACCCAATATCTAAGTTACATTTAAACCAGTGTGGGTGGCACTGGGAGCAGGTGGGTAAAGTGTCTTGCCCAAGGACACAACGGCAGTGACTAGGTTGGCGGAAGCGGGAATCGAACCTGCAACCCTCAAGTTGCTGACACGGCCGCTCTACCAACCAAGCTAAGGTTGGTAAATATTGATAAAATAAGGTAAAAAGGAGGTAAGTATAGGTAAATTAAGGTAAAAAGTAAGTAAACATTGATAAATGGTAAAAAGTAGGTAAGTATAGGTAAATGAAGGTAAAAAGTAGGTAAGTATAGGTATATAAGGGTAATAAGTAGGTAAACATTGATAAAAGGTAAAAAAGCAGGTAAACGTAGGTTAGAAAAAGGTATAAGGTTGGTAAATATTGATAAAAGAAGGTAAAATGTAGATAAGTATAGGTAAATGAATGTAAAACGTTGGTAAATATTGATAAAAGAAGGTAAAAAGGAGGTAAGTATAAGTAAATGAAGGTAAAAAGTAGGTAAACATTGACAAAAGGTAAAAAGTAGTTAAGTACAGGTAAATGAAGGTAAAAAGTAGGTAATAATAGGTAAATGAAGATAAAAAGTAGTTATGTATAGGTATATGAAGGTAAAAAGTAGGTAAACAATGATGAAAGCCAAAAAAGTAGGCAAACGTAGGTTAAAAAAAGGTATAAGGTTGGTAAATATTGATAAAAGAAGGTAAAATGTAGATAAGTATAGGTAAATGAAGGTAAAAGGTTGGTAAATATTGATAAAAGAAGGTAAAAAGGAGGTAAGTATAAGTAAATGAGGGTAAAAAGTAGGTAAACATTGATAAAAGGTAAAAAGTAGTTAAGTACAGGTAAATGAAGGTAAAAAGTAGGTAAGAATAGGTAAATGAAGGTAAAAAGTAGGTAAGTATAGGTATATGAAGTTAAAAAGTAGGTAAACAATGATAAAAGCCAAAAAAGTAGGCAAACGTAGGTTAAAAAAAGGTATAAGGTTGGTAGATATTGATAAAAGAAGGTAAAATGTAGGTAACTATAGCTAAATGAAGGTAAAAGGTTGGTAAATATTGATAAAAGAAGGTAAAAAGTAGGTAAGTATAGGTAAATGAAGGTAAAAGGTTGGTAAATATTGATAAAAGAAGGTAAAAAGTAGGTAAGTATAGGTAAATGAAGGTAAAAAGTAGGTAAGTATAGATAAAAAGTAGGTAAGTAAAGGTAAAAAGTAGGTAAACATTGATAAAAGGTAAAAAGTAGGTAAGTACAGGTAAATGAAGGTAAAAAGTAGGTAAGAATAGGTAAAAATTAGGTAAGTAAAGGTAAAAAATAGGTAAACATTGATAGAAGGTAGAAAGTAGGTAAGTACAGGTAAATGAAGGTAAAAAGTAGGTAACTACAGTTGGTACAGTACAGTAAACTGACAGTTAATATTTAAACATTTAACATGTGACATTACACATTACATATACATATATATATATATATATATATATATATATATATATATATATATATATATATATATATATATATATATATATATATATATATATATATATTACATCCATTAATCCATTTTCTGCCACTTATTCCCTTTGGGGCCACGGGGGCGCTGGTGCCTATCTCAGCTATAATCGGGTTGAAGGCGGAGTACACTCTGGACAAGTCGCCACCTCATCGCAGATATATATATATATATATATATATATGTTTATTCCTTGCGCACTGATTGACGGAAAGAGCACGCACTTGGCGCGATGATGTCATTAAGTCGTACATTTTTAGACCATATGATTTGCCTGAGCGGCTAGGAGACCCCGAGAATAACAAGCGCTTGCCTTGTTGCCTTTCCATTAAGAACAATAAACTAGTTTTTAGTATAACTTTGCTGGTTTCAAGAAATGTAATGGCGAGCACACATTATTATGTCAAGATAATGGCACTAGCATTTACTTCATTTAAGAACATTTTTTAACATATTGAGAAAAAAGGTCTCATATTTTTTCTCCTACCAAGAAAAGTGCACTTGTTATTAGTGAGAATATACTTATTTTAAGCTGTTTTGGGTTCATTGAGGTTAGCTAATTTGACATGTTTTGGAAGGTCTCGACAAGCCACATTTTTTTGTTCTATTGGTACAATACCGCCTGAGGGGTCCAAGGTCCGTAATATCATGGCTTGCGTGCAGTGATTTCTCCAGATTCTTTGAACCTTCTGATGATATTACGGACCGTAGATGGTGAAATCCTTAAATTCCTTGCAATAACTCTGTAGAAGTTGCCCTCTAGTGGGTTCTTCGGACCACCACACACTGCCACTGTTTTATTTTCATTAAATAGTGCAAATCTTTTGCTTTCCAGCAAACTGTCTTTCCTGCGTCTGTGTCTCTCACTCTCTCTGGCTCCCACTCCAGCTCCAACTACGTGTCTCATCCCAGCTGCTGCTAATAAAGGTGACAGGGGATTATGTAACAAGGCCCACCTGGGCCATCCATGCACCTGTCGCTGTCTTTGAGGCCGGTACTGGCATGCACCGTTCCGCGGCAGGCCCGCAGGCCACGGCCCGCCTCCACGAGCTCGTTGAGAAGTGTTGTTCTTAAAATGTCCCAGACAATTTGCTTTGCATTTGTTGACAAAGTGGTGACCTTCGCCCCGTCCTTGTTTGTGAATTAATTAGCCGTTCATGGAAGTTGCTTTCATACCCAATCATGGCACCCACCTGTTCCCAATTAGCCTGTTCAACTGTGGGATGTTCCAAATAAGTCTTTGAGCATTCCTCAACTTTCTCAGTCTTTTTTACCACTTTTTTGAAACATGTTGCGGGCATCAAATTCCAAATGAGATAATATTTGCAAAAATTAACAAAGGTTTACAATTTGAACGTTAAATATCTTGTCTCTGCAGTCTATTCAATTGAATATAAGTTGAAAATGATTTGCAAATCATTGTATTCTCTTTTTATTTACCATTTACACACCGTGACACCTTTACTGGTTTTGGGTTTTGTACATAAATGAATATACGTGTTGACCACGGATTTACTAAGCTTCTGATCATGTCATATTTCACAGACACACCTGTCGGGGGAGCCCTGAGCATTTTTAAGAACAAAACAGCGTTCTTCGTTACCGGAGCTTACCTGTATGTCTCTAATCTCCAAAGTGCCGTTCTCCACCAAGGTCTGACGCGCTTTATTCCCCTCAATTCTTTCTCCGTTCTTCTCCCAGGAAATGTTTACCAAGGGCCCCCCGATGACATGGCAGTGCAGGTGAGCCGTCGCTCCCCGGGACAGCGTGTGATTGGCCGGGCCTTGGCGGATGATCGGCGGGATCCGGCCGGAAGGTCCTGTCGGAGAAGGATCTGATTATAAAAGGACGGTTGAAAAAAATGACAATTAAAGAAAACAAACAACTAGGGCTGGGCGATACATCGATATATCGCGGGTTTGTCTCTGATGCTTGAATTCTGTTGATTTTTCATTCCGTGGCCCTCACTCGAAAAAAGTTTGGGCACCCTTAACTTTCCAACTAACGTCCAATTGTTGAAAAAACACAAAAAACTACACCAGTAGGATAACAGCAACTGGTTTACTGGAATAGGTAAACACACTGCAAAGAATAGTCGTATGTCGCAGATGTAATCAGACCTTGTTATTACGAGGACTGGTGCCTTCATGTTTAAAACTATTATTTGTATAAATAAACTTGTGTGCCGGCAGGGGAGTACAAGTTCATTTAGTAGCAAATATAAATGAACCTGCAGCTGGGGAGCAACAACAAATGTTCTCGATCGGGTTGTTTACAGCAAATGTGTTCATGTGTGACACCCCGTGGAGTTACAACGCAGCGGCGGTTTATAGTTGCTGCGACTTTTATTTGTTTATTGAATAATTGGGCACTAGTTGAAACAAAGCGGCGCGGGATGAGGGAATAAGGAGTCTGCGGACATGGACAAAATGATAAACCTCTCCTAAGGTCCCCTCCAAGGTTTCTCATTGTTATCCCATTGGGTGGAGTTTTTTTCTTGCCCTGATGTGGGATCTGAGCCCAGGATGTCGTTGTGGCTTTTGCAGCCCTTTGAGACACTCGTGATTTAGGGCTATATAAGTAAACACTGATTAATTGATTGATTGATCCACTATGGACAGGACTCTCACACTATTATGCTAGATCCACTATGTACTGGAATCTCACTAGTATGTTAGATCCACTATAGACTGGACTCTCACACTATTATGTTAGATCCACTATGGACTGGACTCTCACTATTATGTTAGATCCACTATGGAGTGGACTCTCACACTATTATGCTAGATCCACTATGGACTGGATTCTCTCACTATTATGTTGGATCCACTATGGACTGGACTCTCACTATTATGTTAGATCCACTATGGACTGGACTCTCACTATTATGTTAGATCCACTATGGACTGGACTCTCAGTGTTATGTTAGATATAATATGGACTGGACTCTCACTATTATGTTAGATCCACTATGGACTGGATTCTCTCTCTATTATGTTAGATCCACTATGGACTGGACTCTCACTATTATGTTAGATCCACTATGGACTGGACTGTTACAATATTATGTTAGATCCACTACGGACTGGACTCTCACACGATTATGTTAGATCCACTATGGACTGGACGCTCACACTATTATAGTAGATCCACAATGGACTGGACTCTCACTATTATGTTGGATCCACTATGGACTGGACTCTCACTATTATGTTAGATCCACTATGGACTGGACTCTCACACTATTATGTTAGATCCACTATGGACTGGACTCTCACACTATTATGTTAGATCCACCATGGACTGGACTCTCACATAATTATGTTAGATCCACTATGGACTGGACTCTCACACTATTATGTTAGATCCACTATGGACTGGATTCTCTATTATATTAGATACACTGTGGACTGGAGTCTCTATTATATTAGATCCACTATGGACTGGACTCTCACACTATTATGTTAGATCCACTATGGACTGGACTCACACTATTATGTTAGATCCACTATGGACTGTACTCTCACTATTATGTTAGATCCACTATGGACTGGACTCTCACACTATTATGTTAGATCCACTATGGACTGGACGCTCACACTATTATGTTAGATCCACTATGGACTGGACTCTCACTATTATGTTAGATCCACTATGGACTGGACTCTCACTATTATGTTAGATCCACTATGGACTGGACTCTCACTATTATGTTAGATCCACTATGGACTGGACTCTCACACTATTATGTTAGATCCACCATGGACTGGACTCTCACACTATTATGTTAGATCCACTATGGACTGGACTCTCACACTTTAATGTTTCTACGACATTCCTACTGGAAGTTACATACAGTTTTGTCTGTATTTTCTTCCTAGGTAGCGCGAGAGCGCAATTTTGAGTTTTGGGGTTTGTTTTTTTGATTAGATAGCAATGTTCGCCAGTCCTGATGTGTGTCAAATTTGGTGAGTTTTGAAGCATGTCAAGGGGGTCAAATTACAGCTCAAAGAGATAGCAGTTTAATAATAAAGAATAATAATAAAACCTTAGAAATTCAATAGGGTCCTCTGTCCCAAAGGGACATCGGTCCCTAATTATAATAAAACCTTAGAAATTCGATAGGGTCCTCTGTCCCAAAGGGAAATTGGTCCCTAATAATAATAAAACCTTAGAAATTCAATAAGGTCCTCTTTCCCAAAGGGACATTGGTCCCTAATAATAATAAAACCTTAGAAATTCGATAGGGTCCTCTGTACCAAAGGGACATTGGTCCCTAATAATAATAAAACCTTATAAATTTGATAGGGTCCTCTGTCCCAAAGGGACATCGGTCCCTAATAATAATAAAACCTTACAAATTTGATAGGGTCCTCTGTCCAAAAGGGACATTGGTCCCTAATAATAATTAAACCTTAGAAATTCAATGGGGTCCTCTGTCCCAAAGGGACATTGGTCCCTGATAATAATAAAACCTTCGAAATTCAATAGGGTCCTCTGTCCCAAAGGGACATTGGTCCCTAATAATAATAAAACCTTCGAAATTCGATAGGGTCCTCTGTCCCAAAGGGACATTGGTCCCTAATAATAATACAACCTTTGAAATTCGATAGGGTCCTCTGTCCCAAATGGACATTGGTCCCTAATAATAATAAAACCTTAGAAATTCAATGGGGTCCTCTGTCCCAAAGGGACATTGGTCCCTAATAATAATAAAACCTTAGAAATTTGATAGGGTCCTCTGTCCCAAAGGGACATTGGTCCCTAATAATAATAAAACCTTAGAAATTCAATAGGGTCCTCTGTCCCAAAGCGACATTGGTCCCTAATAATAATAAAACCTTAGAAATTTGAAAGGGTCCTCTGTCCCAAAGGGACATTGGTCCCTAATAATAATAAAACTTTAGAAATTTGATGGAGTCCTCTGTCCCAAAGGGACATTGGTCCCTAATAATAATTAAACCTTAGAATTTCAATAGGGTCCTCTGTCCCAAAGGGACATTGGTCCCTAATAATAATAACACCTTAGAAATTCGATGGGGTCCTCTGTCCCAAAGGGACATTGGTCCCTAATAATAATAAAACCTTAGAATTTCAATAAGGTCCTCTGTCCCAAAGGGACATTGGTCCCTAATAATAATAACACCTTAGAAATTCGATGGGGTCCTCTGTCCCAAAGGGACATTGGTCCCTAATAATAATAAAACCTTAGAATTTCAATAAGGTCCTCTGTCCCAAAGGGACATTGGTCCCTAATAATAATAAAACCTTAAAAATTCGATAGGGTCCTCCGTCCCAAAGGGACATTGGTCCCTAATAATAATAAAACCTTAGAAATTCGATAGGGTTCTCTGTCCCAAATGGACATTGGTCCCTAATAATAATAAAACCTTAGAATTTCGATAGGGTCCTCTGTCCCAAAGGGACATTGGTCCCTAATATTAATAAAACCTTAGACATTTGATAGGGTCCTCTGTCCCAAAGGGATATTGGTCCGTAATAATAATAAAACCTTAGAAATCCAATAGGGTCCTCTGTCCCAAAGGGACATTGGTCCCTAATTATAATAAAACCTTAGAATTTCAATAGGGTCCTCTGTCCCAAAGGAACATTGGTCCCTAATAATAATAAAACCCTAGAAATTCAATAGGGTCCTCTGTCCCAAAGGGACATTGGTCCCTAATAATAATAAAACCTTAGAATTTCGATAGGGTCCTCTGACCCAAAGGGACATTGGTCCCTAATAATAATAAAACCTTTGAAATTTGATAGGATCCTCTGTCCCAGAGGGACATTGGTCCCTAATAATAATAAAACCTTAGAAATTTGATAGGGTCCTCCGTCCCAAAGGGACATTGGTCCCTGATAATAATAATAAAACCTTAGAAATTCAAAAAGGTCCTCCGTCCCAAAGGGACATTGCTCCCTAATAATAATAAAACCTTAGAAATTCAATAGGGTCCTCTGTCCCAAAGGGACATTGGTCCCAAATAATAATAAAACCTTCGAAATTCGATAGGGTCCTCTGTCCCAAAGGGACATTGGTCCCTAATAATAATACAACCTTTGAAATTCGATAGGGTCCTCTGTCCCAAATGGACATTGGTCCCTAATAATAATAAAACCTTAGAAATTCAATGGGGTCCTCTGTCCCAAAGGGACATTGGTCCCTAATAATAATAAAACCTTAGAAATTCGATAGGGTCCTCTGTCCCAAAGGGACATTGGTCCCTAATAATAATAAAACCTTAGAAATTCAATAGGGTCCTCTGTCCCAAAGCGACATTGGTCCCTAATAATAATAAAACCTTAGAAATTTGATAGGGTCCTCCTTTCCCAAAGGGACATTGGTCCCTAATAATAATAAAACTTTAGATATTTGATGGAGTCCTCTGTCCCAAAGGGACATTGGTCCCTAATAATAATTAAACCTTAGAATTTCAATAGGGTCCTCTGTCCCAAAGGGACATTGGTCCCTAATAATAATAACACCTTAGAAATTCGATGGGGTCCTCTGTCCCAAAGGGACATTGGTCCCTAATAATAATAAAACCTTAGAATTTCAATAAGGTCCTCTGTCCCAAAGGGACATTGGTCCCTAATAATAATATAACCTTAAAATTTCAATAGGGTCCTCTGTCCCAAAGGGACATTGGTCCCTAATAATAATAAAACCTTACAAATTTGATAGGGTCCTCTGTCCCAAAGGGACATTGGTCCCTAATAATAATAAAACCTTAGAAATTCAATAGGATCCTCCGTCCCAAAGGGACATTGGTCCCTAATAATAATAAAACCTTAGAAATTCAATGGGGTCCTCTGTCCCAAAGGGACATTGGTCCCTAATAATAATAAGACCTTAGAAATTCGATAGGGTCCTCTGTCCCAAAGGGACATTGGTCCCTAATAATAATAAAACCTTACAAATTCGATAGGGTCCTCTGTCCCAAAGGGACATTGGTCCCTAATAATAATAAAACCTTAGAATTTCGATAGGGTCCTCTGTCCAAAAGGGACATCGGTCCCTAAATATGTAATAAATGCATATGCATTTCGATTAATCACGATTAATCACAGGTTATTACTCGCATGCATAATGTATATATATTTTAAAAAAGGGGCCCTCTGAAGCAGCCCTGCAATCAGTGTAAATGAGGTTGTCACTTCTGCTATAAGCTATAATAACAATAAGGTTGACATTTATTGCTCATTCGGCATGAGGTCTTTAATTGCTTTTTCTTGCATCCTCCACGCCATTAATGTGCTTCCCTGCCAGTTCGTCGATAGCGCACGATGAAGAACAAACACCTCCACAACACAATTACTGTATGTCCGACGCACCTCCCTCCACTTCCAGCAGCGCCTTGCTCAGCACGCTCCCCGCCACGCTGATGGCCTGGCAGATGTAGAACCCCGAGTCCTCCGGGTGGATGTCGGTAATGGTCAGCTCGCCGCTCATGGAGACCGAGTAACGCCCCGACTGTGACGGCGGTTGTCCGGGGAACAGCAGCATCTGGAGAGCAGACAACGCCGAGGTGAGTGGCCGGGTAGCCGCTGAGAAAACAGTCGGGCAGTTGTGAACATGACTTCAATTAAATAACTTGGAGTGCATGAGAAAGTGGGAAGGAAAAGGCAACTCTTTGAGCACATGTATTAACGAGGGACATTTTCTGGAAACGAGCCTGCCGGAGCGCCACACCATTACCTTCACATTAATGTGCTGCTCCAACAATACAGATTTTTTATATTTTTGGGGAAAAAATATAAGCTATCTTGCCAGGTAAAACGGGAGGGTTGGCAGGTGCGATTAACAAATACCGTATTTTTCAGACTATAAGCCGCACTTAGAAAATCTTTTCATTTTCTCAAAACTCGACAGTGCGCCTACGGAAAGATGTCGGTTGTGCTTACTGACCTCAAACCTATTTTATTTGGTATATAGGGAAATGATAAGTGTGACCAGAAGATGGCAGTTAAACATAAGAGAGAGAGAGGTGTGGACTGCAATATGACTCAAGTAAACACCACCAACATTTTATTTTGCAAATGATCTTAAAACTGATTTGTATACTCTAAACTTTAAATAGACCTCCTTTTAGACCAGTTCATCTGCCGTTTCTTTTTCTAATCTGGGCACAGATTCGGTGACCACATATGAGGCGCTGGCTGTCCAAAGTCGACACCCAGGATGGACCAATCATCTGTGCATCAGTTGGGGACGTCTCTGCACTGCTGACCTGTCTCCACTAAAGATGGTCTCCTGCTGGCCTCACTATGGACTGGAATCTCACTATTATGTTAGATCCACTATGGACTGGAATCTCACTATTATGTTAGATCCACTATGGACTGGACTTTCACACTATTATGCTAGATCCACTATGGACTGGACTCTCACACTATTATGTTAGATCCACTATGGACTGGACTATTACACTATTAACTAGATCCACTATGGACTGGACTCTCACACTATTAAGTAGATCCACTATGGATTGGATTCTCACACTATCAACTAGATCCACTATGGACTGGACTCTCAGACTATTAACTAGATCCACTATGGACTAGACTATCAGACTATTAACTAGATCTACTATGGACTGGACTCTCTCACTATTAACTAGATCCACAATGGACTGGACTCTCACAATATCATGTTAAATCCACTATGGACTGGACTTTCACACTATTATGTTGGATCCACTATGGGCTGGACTCTCACACTATTATGTTAGATCCACTATGGACTGGACTCAAACTATTATGTTAGATCCACTATAGACTAGACTCTCACACTATCATGTTAAATCCACTATGGACTGGACTCTCTCACTATTATGTTAGATCTACTATGGACTGGACTCTCACACTATTATGTTAGATCCACTCTGGACTGGACTCTCACTATTATGTTAGATCCACTCTGGACTGGACTCTCACTATTATGTTAGATCCACTATGGACTGGACTCTCACACTATTATGTTAGATCCACCATGAACTGGACTATTACACTATTAACTAGATCCACTATGGACTGGACTCTCACACTATTAAGTAGATCCACTATGGATTGGATTCTCACACTATTAACTAGATCCACTATGGACTGGACTCTCAGACTATTAACTAGATCCACTATGGACTAGACTATCAGACTATTAACTAGATCCACTATGGACTGGACCCTCTCACTATTAATTAGATCCACAATGGACTGGACTCTCACAATATTATGTTGAATCCACTATGGACAGGACTCTCACACTATCATGTTAAATCCACCATGGACTGGACTCTCACACTATTAACTAGATCCACTACATCTACGGTCCCCTCCAAGGTTTCTCATTGTCATCCCATTGGGTTGAGGTTTTTCTTGCCGTGATGTCGTTGTGGCCTGTGCAGCGCTTTGAGACACTCGTGGTTTAGGGCTACATGCGTAAACATTGATCAATTGATGGATTGATATTAAATCATCTCTATTTTGCTCCCTGAAGGAGAGGAAAACTTGACCAATTTATAATCCTATTTAAGTGAATAATGAAAGGATATATGCTTATTTACTTTTATATTCTGGCCACTTTTCATTAAATTTGTTGGCTTTATTTTGTATTTAACGAAAATATGTCTAATAATAAAATAATATTATTTTCAAAACAAAACCAAATTATTTATGGGGTTTACTGACTATGTTATAGAAATGTTAATACTATCTATAAAAAGTCCAAAAACTAATTAAGGTTTTTACATGTGTTTCAAAAAGATTGTTTCAATAATTTGTGTTAATACAAGCATGTTTAACACTTTCACTCATTTCTTTTAATGAAGAAAAGAATATAAATTGGTGTATTACCTGATTGTGATGACTTGCATTGATTGGAATCAGGTGATAACGTCCACATTTTCAAATGGAGGAGGAAAAAATGTCCAATACCACATGAAAGTGTTTGCTTTCCCCCCATCTTATTGGTCCAGCTTCCATGCTCCTTTTTATGCACTTTACAAGAAATACGTCGGCGGCAAACTCCGTAATTTGCTATATTTAATGACTCTTATTTTGTTAGCGCAGGCAGGATGGAGCAGCGCTTTTATTGTGAAGACAGGAACTGTGCAGTCGGTCTTTACAGTTCCTGAGTGTTAAAATAAAAAGGGTTTCTCGCCGTCCTCTGATATTTTTTTTTTTTTTAACAATAATCCGGCGTCATCTCACAAGATTCTCGGTGTTTCATTCTAGTCCTCTATGCTCCCCAACTCTAAAGAGTGGACGGTTAAAGCAGCATAGTTGCTCACTTCAACTTTATTAACAACTTGCCCGCTTACTTCCTGTACAGTGTCTCCTTCTAAACGTTCCCCCCTGCAACATGTATTAATTAGCTGGAGTAGGTAAATGAAGTGACGGACGTGACGTCATAGTGAAAACTGATGATCGATCATTTTTAGGTCTATTTTTATTGAAACAGTCAATAAGATGATACACTGACTTTTGTTATTAAGGAGAACAGCATTTTAGTCATTGCCAAGGTGACTTATTTATTACTTTGGACCAGCCAGAACACATAATACTGTTCAGAAATATGTGCACTGGTTGTAAGACCCCCGCCCCCACAAAATGAATAAAAAAATAAATAAATAAAACAAACTTCTTCCAAACTGTGACTTTATGATGCACATTCATAACATACATATTTTTTATTTCGATTTTTTTGCACAATGTATTGGTGATTTATTGTTTATCATGTGTCATACTAGTGTTGTCCAGATACCAAAATGAGTTTCGATACTTTTTGATACTTTTCTAAATAAAGGGGACCACAAAAAATTGCATTATTGGCTTTATTAAAAAATTTTTTTTAAAACCTGTTTCCATATGAGTTGGGAAATTGTGTTAGATGTAAATATAAACAGAATACAATGATTTGCAAATCCTTTTCAACCCATATTCAGTTGAAGGCACTACAAAGACAACATATTTGATGTTCTAACTCATAAACCTTTTTTTTGTTTTGTTTTTGTGCAAATAATAATTAACTTAGAATTTCATGGCTGCAACACCCGCCAAAGTAGTTGGGAAAGGGCATGTTCACCATTGTGTTGCATCACCTTTTTTTTTTAACAACACTCAATAAACGTTTGGGAACTGAGCAAACTAATTGTTGAAGCTTTTAAAGTGGAATTCTTTCCCATTCTTGTTTTATGTAAAGCTTCAGTCGTTCAACAGTCCGGGGTCTCCGCTGTGGTATTTTACACTTCATAATGCACCACACATTTTCCATGGGAGACAGGTCTGGACTGCAGGCGGGCCAGGAAAGTACCCGCACTCTTTTTTTTTTACAAAGCCACGCTGTTGTAACACGTGCTGACTGTGGTTTGTCATTGTCTAAATTGTATTTTTTTTTACTCATCTTTTCCCCCAGAATTTTACCTTTTTCCCGTCTTTTAGGGGGCGCCTCGTGACGACCCATCAGCGTTCCTGTTCTGTAACCCTGTACACCAGGGGTGTCAAACTCAAATACAGAGTGGGCCAAAATTTAAAACGGAACAAAGCCGCGGGCCAAGGTTGAAGAAATGAACCTTTTAATAGGGATCCAAACAAGTTTTGCATTGAATTTTGAACAAGTAAGGTTTATGTAACTTTATAGTGACATGCAAAGTCGAGTTTCAAATTATCCATCCATTTTCTACCGCTTGTCCCTTCTGGGGTCGCTGGAGCCTATCTCAGCTGCATCCAGGCGGAAGGCAGTGTACACCATGGACAAGTCACGACCTCATCACAGGGCCAACACAGATAGACAGACAACATGCACACTCACATCCACACACTAGGGCCAATTTAGTGTTGCCAATCAACCTATCAATAATAATTTAAAAATATCAATGGCATATCAAATAAAATGTAAATAAAAATTGGGGGGCAGGCCGGGTTTGGTGGTAGCAGGGGTGTATATTGTAGCGCCCGGAAGAGTTAGAGCTGCAAGGGGGTTCTGGGTGTTACGGTGCAGATGTTCTCCAGAAACGTGTTTGTCATTCTTGTTTGGTGTGGCTTCACAGTGTGGCGCATATTTGTAACAGTTTTAAAGTCGTTTGTACGGCCACCCTCAGTGTGACCTGTATGGCTGTTGACCAAGTATGCTTTGCATTCATTCGTGTGTGTTAAAGCCGCAGATATTATGTGACTGGGCCGGCACGTTGTTTCTATGGCGGAAAAGCGGGCGTGACAACAGGTTGTAGAGGACGCTAAAGGCAGTGCTTTTGAGGCACGCCCCCAATATTGTTGTCTGAGTGGAAATCGGCAGAAATTCGGAAGCATTGTTGCCCCGGGAGATTTACGGGAGGGGCAGTGAAATTCGGGAGGGTTGGCAAGTGCGTTGTTACAGCGGCACCGCCCCTGTATAATACTGGCGGGCCAGCTCTAATCTTAATTTGATATTACCTCAAGGGCCAAATGAAATTACACGGCGGGCCAAATTTGGCCCACGGGCCAGAGTTTGACACCCATGCTGTACACTGTTTGTTTGTCTCATCTTGAACGGGTCTGTGCTGAAGACAACATTTCATTGTACTTGTGCAATGACAATATATAACTTAGATTTATATTTATATATATCGCGCCTTTCTAGACACTCAAAGCGCTCACAGAGAAGTGGGACTCAACATTCATTCTCACCTGGTGGTGGTAAGCTACATCAGTAGCCACAGCTGCCCTGGGGTAGACAATAAAGACCTATCCTATCCCGTACAACCCTATGTCATACCAAATCCAGCATCTTACGCCGCCGGTAATAAAAAGGTTGTGAACAGCTCTTTAGTCGTTTTGAAGATGATTCTGGCTGACAGATGTTTGATATCATTTCCATTTAACTGGGAGGGAAGTTACTGTAGATGGTGAAGAAGGAGGATGTGGGGGTGGGCCATGCACAACCATCCATTTCATTCACGTAAGAGGCTTAGACTCCAGTGGAAGGACCGGGGTTATAAGGCTGCAGATAATCCCCAAAACACTAAAAAAAAAAAAAAATACTGTGTATTTGCTTGCATTCCAAACTCACAGTCAAGACGCAACAGTTTATTTATAGCTGCGACGCGGAAGGAGGGCAGCGCTTGTCTGCAGGTAACGCCCGAAGAAGCAGTTCCCACACCTGGTGTACTTCCTTCCTCATCCTCCCCCTAACCTCTCCTCCCATCATCCGCTCATCACTATTCCGTTTTATGTTGATACTCTGCAAAGCGAATGTCAACTGCCTGCCTTTGTCTCTCCAAAAACCTGCCTCTCCAAGACAAAAAACGTGTCTTAAAGTTTTTTCTCCCGCCTTCCGCCCCCAATGCAGCTGAGATAGACTCCCCCCACACCACCAAAAGGGACAAGTGGTATACAAATGGATGGATGGATGGATGAACTGTCACCGTTTCCTCACCTGACTGCCCTCCTTCTGCCAGAAGATGGCAGGCGGGGGGTTTCCTGTGGTGCCGCACTGGAAGGTGACGCTCCTCCCCTGGGAGGCGACCTGGTCCCGGGGTTTGTCGGCGATCTGGGGCGGCACTGCAGAGGAGAGGGGAGGCAAGCGAGCAGACGTGAATTTCGGACGGTAAAGGACGCTGTCTCCTCAGTCTTTCACCGTGCCTTGCTAAAACATCCAGATTTTACAACTCGTAAATAATTTATACGCCATTACACGGTCTAGCTCCATCCTATCTTGCCGATTGTATTGTACCATATGTTCCGGCAAGAAATCTGCCTTCACAGAACTCTGGCTTATTAGTGATTCCCAGAGCCCCAAAAAAGTCTGCGGCCTATAGAGCGTTTTATATTGGGGCTCCAGTACTCTGGAATGTTCTCCCGGTAACAGTTAGAGATGCTACCTCAGTAGAAGCAGTTAAGTCCCATCTTAAAACTCATTTGTAAACTCTAGCTTAGGGGTCTCAAACTCAATTTACCTGGGGGCCACCGGATGCAGAAACTGGGTGAGGCTGGGCCGAAAGAAAAGATTTCTTAAAAAAAATCTAACATGCACTTTTTAATGAATTCACCTTCTTTGAATGGCTTTCCCGCCCTAGCAACATACTTGCCAACTCTCGCCATCTTTCCGGGAAACACCCGAATATCAGTGCCCCTTCGAAAATCTCCCGGGGCAATCATTCTCCCGGACTTCAATATTAAGGGCGTACCGTGATGGCACTGCCTTTAGCGTCCTCTACAACCTGCCGTCTCGTCCGCTTTTCCACCATACAAACATTGTGCCGATCCAGTCACATATTGAACGAGGCTTCTGCAGACCCACGGATCTGACTGCAAGACATAGTTGATCAAAAGCCATACAGGTCACACTGAGGGTGGCCGTATAAACAACTTTATCACTGTTACAAATATGTGCCACACTGTGAACCCACACCACACAAGATTGACAAACACATTTTGGGAGAACATCCACAACAGAACAATTACCCAGAATCCAATACAGCCCTAACTCTTCCAGGCAACAACAGGGGGCGGGGTTGGGGGTGGCGGGGGTGTGTATTGTAGCCCGGAAGAGTTAGGGCTGCATGGGATTCTGGGTATTTATTCTGTTGTGTTTATGTTGTGTTACGGTGCGGATGTCCTCCCAAAATGTGTTTGTCGTTCTTGTTTAGTGTGGGTTCACAGTGTGGCTCATATTTGAAACAGTGTTAAAGTTAAATTGGTTGATTACACTACGTGGCTTTTGATCGGCCTTCAACTCCATGGGGTTGGCGAGCTGGGGTCTGACTTCCTCGGGCCTTGGAACTTGAACAAGTGTGGTGTTCGTGTCTGTGGAACCCGTTTTCATTATTTTATTGAAAGAAAAATGATACAATTAATAAATTTTTCAAACTGAGACTCCCTGACTTTGGCTCATTTTCTGTGAAGAACATCTATCAGAATACATATTTAATGACCACACACACCATACATCCCCCCTACACATTTCTATTACTTATAAGATGTCTATGTCCCCTGGGCCCGGGGTTAATAGAAGTGTGGAAATTGATGTTCTGTGTACCACGCACGCACACACAAACACACACACATAGGTTATCATTTAGAATGGGGACCAAGTTTTTGTTCATGACTTGTGGGGACCACCCTTTCTACAGGTTGTGGAGGCATAACAAAAATGAGGTAAAATGGCCACTGACCATTAAGCTCATACACGTCTTTAAATCTCTGGATTGATGAAGTAACGTGCTGATCATACTTACTGGGGACCCTGGGGAAAAATAATTAATATGGTTCATGGTGACTAAATTTAGATAATTTTGCAGAATTCACACAAATTTGTACGTGACTACTGAGGACCATTAAAAAAAAAGTCAAAATTAAATATAACATGATGCTCAGAATACAGCATTACAGCTGTCCTCTTATAGGAAGTTTCACCACTTAAATGTTAACATAAAATTGTGAGGAAGCGTGGCCTGCAGCCCTGTAGCGAGGCGGGTGTGCTGGGTCCGGCTCCGAAAATCGGCGCAGGTGCGTAGATTGCCCACCTGGCCGCAGTTGTCTGATCACCTGTCACTCTATAAACGGGCAGCAGCCAAAAAGGACAAGGTTGGTGAAGTGGGAGTTGATGAGAGAGAGAGAACCCGAGAACGAACCCGAGCACGAGCGAAAGTGAGAGCGAGACGGAGACGCGAAAGGCTGAAAAGCGACCGGAAGAGCGAGACGGGCAGAAGTGGAGAGTGCTGAAAAGCAGAGCAAGAGAGAGAGTTTATTGCGAAATAAACTAAATTTCCAAACCGTCAGGCCTGTCATGTCCGTCATTGGTGGTCCGAAAAACCCGGAGGTGCTAGACCTCCAGACAAATCCTGCATCTTCTGTGACATTACTGAAAACTGCTATTTAGCAGTAATAAAGTTGTCTGCAACTCCAACTACCATATATTGAAGGATGGACAATTCTGAATGAAAAGAAACTAACCAGTAAACAGGTTTTATGTGCCAAAGCTTAAAAATCACTTGGGCATCTTCATAATGGATCTGACCATCATTTAAAAAGGTTTCCCTGTAGGGGACATGTTTTTTTTTTGTCCCCATACCGTCGGATGTCCCCTAAGGCAGTGGTCCCCAACCACCGGGCCGTGGCCCGATTGGTACCAGGCCGCAGAATAATTTTTTATTAAAAAAAAAAAATAAATAAATAAAAAAAAATCAACATAAAAAACACAATATACACTTACAAATAGTGCACCAACCACAAAAAACTCCCTTTTTCATGACAAAGAAGAAAGAAGAAAAAAAGGGGAAAAAAAGGACCCCCCCCCGGGCCGCGGGACAAATTATTAAGTGTTGACCGGTCCGCGGATACAAAAAGGTTGGGGACCACTGCCCTAAGGTGACTATGTAAACAGAGCCATGTCCCCATTAAGTAAGCATTGCCAGAACACACACACACACACACACACACACACACACACACACACACACACACACACACACACACACACACACACACACACACACACACAAAGCAGGCCTAGACAGGAGGAGGACAGAGTGCAGGTACACAGAACATCAGAGCGTCAAATGTGCGAGAAAATGAGAGCAGACATTGCTGACAAACAACGTTGCAACCTAGTGAGGGAACCGGAGGTGCAGAAACACAAAAGAAAAATCTCTGTGGGATGCAGAAACTGGCAGAGAAATTTTCCGTGCAACGTTCATATTGTTGTTACTCAGTCAGCGTTTGTAGGTCTGATGGACCCGTTGCATTTTTGTGGCTTTTAATGCCTCACAATCAAACACTTTTATGTTAAAATACTGAACAGATGTTTACCTTATCCCAATAAACATCTGTTAGTATTTTAACATTAAAGGGGTAGAACCTGCGATGAGGTGGCGACTTGTCCAGGGTGTACACCGCCTTCCGCCCGATTGTAGCTGAGATAGGCGCCAGCGCCCCCCGCCACCCCAAAAGGGAATAAGCGGTAGAAAATAGATGGAGGGTGAAGGGGTAGGAAAAAATTGGCTTTCCTTTTTCTTACTCTTTGTCGGACATGTTGAAAGGTGCGAGTGTAAAGACACGTGTGCATGTTTGGAGAAAAAACAAAGTGTCTAAAAGCTAAAAGAAAAGTAGAGGACAGCTTGTGCTACTGTGGTACATCATGGGATTTGTAGTTGTAGTTAAAGTTGGGTTTTTTCAGGTCTTAAATTGCCCTTTTTTTTCCAAGAAAGGATCTTTTTAAATGTGTTTTTTTTTTTGTGTGTTTATTTGGAGAAAAGTCTTCCCAGCTCGGCTGCATTAGTCGCATCATGGGACCTCACGTTGATTCCCGATGACCGCCGCTGGTGTGTTTGGCTCACACTTTTGTACCTCCGAATGTGCAGCTTGCAGAGTGCAGAGTGCATATGCACGCCAACACAACACACAGGGGGCGCTGAGTCATACGTGCCACGTTGGCGAAAAGGGTCCAGATGACGTTTCGCGCTTTTGAGCAATTAAAAATTTTTTTTTTGTTTTTTTTTTCTGGAACAGCTGCGCGGTCAAAGTACATAAAATGAAGCCTTGCATCAGCATATGTTCCCACTGTTGGTTGATAATTGCCTTATTTAAAAGCTTTATTGCGCATGGGTGGCTCCTCGCATGCAGTTTGTGTTACGCCTTCATTCTATTTAAAGAGAGAATTTGACCATCATTTCTAATGGATCAGCTTCACATCACTAAAAGACCGTTTTATTGTTTTTCAACATCCAAGGTGAAGTGAATTATATTTATACAGCGCTTTTTCTCCAGTGACTCAAAGCGCTTTACATAGTGAAACTCAATATCTAATGTATACATTTAAACCACTGTGGGTGGCACTGGGAGCAGGTGGGTAAAGTGTCTTGCCCAAGGACACAACGGCAGTGACTAGGATGGCGGAAGCGGGGATCGAACCTGCAACCCTCAAGTTGCTGGTACGGCTGCTCTACCAACCGAGCTATACCGCCAAGGTCAAAGTTAAAATCCACCCATGTCCTTGTTATATATGCAAATCTTTATTTCCAGATGATCTTCTTAAGGCTTAAAGGAGTTTTAACGTACATCACATTGCCAAAAGTATTTGGCCACCTGCCTTGACTCACATATGGACTTGGAAGTGCCATCCCATTCCTAACCCATAGGGTTCAATATAGCCTTTTGCATCTATTACTGCCTCAACTCTTCTGAGAAGGCTGTCCACAAGGTTGTGGAGTGTGTTTTGTAGGAATTTTCCAAAAGCGCATTGGTGAGGTCGGGTTCAGGTCAGGACTCTGTGCAGGCCAGTCAAGTTCATCCACACCGGACTCTGTAATCCATGTCTTTATGGATCTTGCTTTGTGCAATGGTGAGCATTCATGTTGGAAGAGGAAGGGGCCTGCTCCGGACTGTTCCTACAGCGGTTGGGTGCATGGAATTGTCCAAAATGTTTTGGTATCCTGGAGCATTTAAGTTCATTTCACTGGAACTGATAGGTTGATTGGCAACACTAAATGGTCCCTAGTGTGTAAATGTGAGTGTGAATGTTGTCTGTCTATCTGTGTTGGCCCTGCGATAAGGTGGCGACTTGTCTAGGGTGTACATCGCATTCCGCCCGATTGTAGCTCAGATAGGCACCAGCGCCCCCCGCAACCCCAAAGGGAATAAGCGGCAGAAAATGAATGGATGGATAACTCCTGAAAAACAACCCCACACCTTAATTCCTCCTCCACCAAATTTCACACTCGGCACAATGCGGTCCAAAATGTGGCGTTCTCCTGGCCACCTCCAGACCCAGACTGGTTTATCAGATTGCCAGATGGAAAAGCATGACTCGTCGGTCCAGAGAAGGCCTCTCCACTGCTCTAGAGTCCAGTGGCCGAGTGCTTTACACCACTGCCTCCCAGGCTTTGTGTTGAACTTGGTGATGTAGGGCATAGACGCAGCTGCTTGGCCATGGAAACCCATTCCATGAAGGTCCCTGTGTACTGGACGTGGGCTAATCGGAAGGTCACATGATGTTTGGAGCTCTGTAGCAACTGACTGTGTAGAAAGTCTTTGCACTATGCGCTTCAGTCAGTTTATTTGGCCTACCACTTGGTGGCTGAGTTGCTGTTGTTCCCAAAATCTTCTCTTTTTTTATAATAACGTTGACTTTGGAATATTTAGGAGCGAGGAAATTTGACGATTTGGCATCCTATGACAGTTCCACGCTGGAAATCACAGAGAGCGGCCCATTCTTTCACAAATGTTTGTAGAAACAGTCTCCATGCCTAAGTGCTTGATTTGATACACCGGGCCAAGTGATTAGGACACCTGATTCTCATCATTTGGATGGGTGGCCAAATACTTTTGGCAATATAGTGAATGTCATGGCAAGAATCCAATTGTTTTCCAATGTCCATGATATTTCAGGTTAGAGGTCAAGAACCAATACTGTTCCATTGTACCCCATATTCCTGTGGGACTTATTTAAAAGTTTGAGTTATTATTGTTTAATGTCAAAGCAAGACCCCTATAAATAGCTAAGTGTTTATTGTGAGCAAACTGTGGTGCTGAATTTCCCCCAAGGATCGATAAAGTACTTTCTATTCTATTCTATGGTCAGAAAAACACTGTAGTTTCTTGGATCAGCCAGGATTTATGACTAATATTCGGGGCGGTATAGCTCGGTTGGTAGAGTGGCCGTGCCAGCAACTTGAGGGATCCAGGTTCGATCCCCGCTTCCCCCTAGTGTCCTTGGGCAAGACACTTTACCCACCTGCTCCCAGTGCCACCCACACTGCTTTAAATGTAACTTAGATATTGGTTTCCACTATGTAAAAGCGCTATACATATATATATATATATATATATATATATATATATATATATATATATATATATAAATAAATATATAAATATATATATATATATATATACACTCATATGGAAACAGCGTTTCCATATAAGTTAGGAAATTGTGTTAGATGTAAATATAAACAGAATACAATGATTTGCAAATAATTTTCAACCCATATTCAGTTGAATATGCTACAAAGAAAACATATTTGATGTTCAAACTGATAAAAATGTTCTTTTTTTGCAAATAATCATTAAATTTAGAATTTGATGCCAGCAACACGTGACAAAGAAGTTGGGAAAGGTGGGAATAAATACTGATCAAGTTGAGGAATGCTCATCAAACACTTATTTGGAACATCCCACCGGTGTGCAGGTTAATTGGGAACAGGTGGGTGCCATGATTGGGTATAAAA
This sequence comes from Nerophis ophidion, assembly GCF_033978795.1. Taxonomy (NCBI): domain Eukaryota; kingdom Metazoa; phylum Chordata; class Actinopteri; order Syngnathiformes; family Syngnathidae; genus Nerophis; species Nerophis ophidion. The sequence continues at coordinate 38,995,211 of NC_084628.1, read as the reverse complement.
GCAGCTTCCATGAAATGCTAAGTAATTCACAAACAAGGATGAGGCGAGGGTCACCAATTTGTAAGCAAATTGTCGAACAGTTTTAGAACAACATTTCTCAACGAGCTATTGCAAGGAATTTAGGGATTTTACCATCTACGGTCCGTAAAATCATCAAAAGGTTCAGAGAATCTGGAGAAATCACTGCACGTAAGTCATGATATTATGGACCTTTGATCCCTCAGGCGGTACTTCATCAAAAACCGACATCAGTGTGTAAAGGATATCACCACATGGGCTCAGGAACACTTCAGAAAACCACTGTCAGTAACTACAGTTGGTCGCTAAACCTGTAAGTGCAAGTTAAAACTCTACTATGCAAAGCCAAACTCATTTATCAACAACACCCTGAAAGGCCGCCAGCTTTGCCGGGCCCAAGCTCATCTAAACTGGACTGATGCAAACCGGTATAGCTCAGTTGGTAGATCAGCCGTGCCAGCAACTTGAGGGTTGCAGGTTCGATCCCCGCTTCCACCTTCCTAGTCAATGCCGTTGTGTCCTTTGGGCAAGACACTTTACCCACCTGCTCCCAGTGCCACCCACACTGGTTTAATTGTAACTTAAATATTGGGTTTCACTATGTAAAGCGCTTTGAGTCCCTTGAGGAAAAAGCGCTATATAAATATAATTCACTTCACTTCTGTGGTCTGACGAGTCCACATTTCAAAATATATTTGGAAACAGAGGGCATGGTGTCCTCCAGAACAAAGAGGAAAATAACCATTCGGATTGTTATAGGCGCAAAGTTCAAAAGCCAGCATCTGTGATGGTATGGGGGTGTATTAGTGCCCAAGGCATGGGTAACTTACACAACTGTGAAGGCACCATTAATGCTGAATGATCCATACAGGTTTTGGAGCAACATATGTTGTCATCTAAGCAACGTTATCATGGACGCCCCTGCTTATTTCAGCAAGACAATGCCAAGCCACATGTTACAACAGCGTGGCTTCGTGAAACAAGAGTGCAGGTACTTGCCTGCAGTCCAGACCTGTCTCCCATGGAAAATGTGTGGCGCATTATGAAGCGTAAAATACGACAGCGGAGACCCCAGACTGTTGAACGACTGAAGCTCTACATAAAACAAGAATTGTAAAGAATTCCACTTTCAAAGCGTCAACAATTAGTTTCCTCAGTTCCCAAACGTTTATTGAGTGTTGTTAAAAGAAAAGGTGATGTAACACAGTGGTGAACATTTCCTTTCCCAACTACTTTGGCACGTGTTGCAGCCATGAAATTCTAAGTTAATTATTATTTGCAAAAAAACTAAAAAATTATGAGTTTGAACATTAAACATCTTGTTTTTGTAGTGCGTTCAATTGAATATGGGTTGAAAAGGATTTGCAAATCATTGTATTCTGTTTATATTTACATCCAACACAATTTCCAAAGTCATATGGAAACGGGTTTTGTATATATAATATAGTTCACTTCACTAAAAGAAGACCAAAAGAAACAAGAGACGACAAAAAATATATCAAAATGGGAGTGAAACTTACACAGCAGGCCAACTGGAATGATGGCCGGGTTCGAAATGAGACAAGAAGATGGAGATGGAAAATTAATGAGACAGATGAAACACTGAGTGACGTCACAAACCCACTGAGGGGCATGAAGGCGGCGCAAACAAGAAAAATTGAGTGAACGGCAATTTTGCTCAGACTGAAATTCCCGTCCGCTGATAAAAACATTAGTGGACCAATTTGTCCCAGACTGTTTGAAGCAGGGCGGAAGGGAGTGGATTGGTGTGTGTATGCGTGTGTGTGTGTGTGTGTGTGTGTGTGTGTGTGTGCACGCTGCAAGAAGAGGAAGGGAGATGAAGAGAGTCATGTCTTATTAATAGAGGCACTGCTCGCTGGCAGGGAGTGAAAGTACACATTTAGCCAACATCTGTCAAAGATGGTAATCCACACAGTTTAACATAATCCTGGCAGATGCACTGGACACCAGCTCTGCCCAAAAACATGCACTGAACAGGAAATGGCGGGATGTTTTTTTTTTACCCTCCACCCCCCGCCCACTTGTGGTTGCCATGTTATGATTGAACTGCTCGCGAGAGGATGTCATGCATGCAAAATGCATGACGCCCCTTTCTTTCCTTACCGTGCACCTGCAGCATGGCCGAGGCCTCGGTCTTGCCCACGCTGTTCTCGGACGTGCAGGTGTATGCCCCCTCGTCTTGCTCCTTCACGCCGAATAAGCGCAGGCTGTTGCCGTTGCGAATCTCAAACCTGGCAAAGCCAGAGACAAAAAAGGGAAAAACATGTAATTGTGGTTGGCAAGAAGACGTCAATCAATCAATGTTTACTTATATAGCTCTAAATATTGAGTGTCTCAGAGGGCTACACAAACCACAACGAAATCCTGGGCACAGATCCCACATCAGGGCAAGGAAAAACTCAACGCAATGGGATGACAATGAGAAACATTGGAGGGGACTGCAGATGTGGGGACCCCTGCTTGGGCGACTGGTGCAATGGACGTCGAGTGGATCTAGCATAATATTGTGAGAGTCCAGTCCATAGTGGATCTATTATAATAGTGTGAGAGTCCAGTCCATAGTGGATCTAACATAATAGTGTGAGAGTCCAGTCCATAGTGGATCTAACATAATAGTGTGAGAGTCCAGTCCATAGTGGATCTAACATAAGAGTTTGAGAGTCCAGTCCACAGTGGATCTAACATAATAGTGTGAGAGTCCAGTACATAGTGGATCTAACATAATAGTGTGAGAGTCCAGTCCATAGTGGATCTAACATAATAGTGAGAGTCCAGTCCATAGTGGATCTATCATAATAGTGTGAGAGTCCAGTCCATAGTGGATCTAACATAATAGTGTGAGAGTCCAGTCCATAGTGGATCTAACATAATAGTGAGAGTCCAGTCCATAGTGGATCTAACATAATATTGTGAGAGTCCAGTCCATAGTGGATCTAACATAATAATGAGACTCCAGTCCATAGTGGATCTAACATAATAATGAGACCCCAGTCCATAGTGGATCTCACATAATAGTGAGAGTACAGTCCATAGTGGATCTAACATAATAGTGGAAGAGTCCAGTCCATAGTGGATCTAACATAACAGTGGAAGAGTCCAGTCCATAGTGGATATAACATAATAGTGGAAGAGTCCAGTCCATAGTGGATCTAACATAATAGTGGAAGAGTCCAGTCCATAGTGGATCCAACATAATAGTGAGAGTCCAGTCCATAGTGGATCTAACATAATAGTGAGAGTCCAGTCCAAAGTGGGGCTAGCAGGAGATCATCTTGAGTGGAGACAGGTCAGCAGTGCAGAGACGTCCCCAACAGATGGACAGATGAGTGGTCCACCCTGGATCTCGACGTTGGACATTCCAGTGTACTGGAGCCCCAATAGAAAACGCTCTAGAGCCTGCATACTTTTTTGGGGGGCTCTGGGACTCACTAATAAGCCGGAGTTCTTTGAAGGCAGATTTCTTGCCGGGACATATGGTACAGTACAATCAGAAAGATAGGATGATGCTAGACCGTGTAGTGTT
>NC_084628.1:38984149-38986649 GCF_033978795.1 Nerophis ophidion | reverse complement strand
CACACTCCAGGACGGCGGGCTCCCCAGCGGCCACCACCACGTCACTCGGAGCTTGCCGGAAGTCATCTCTCAGGACTGGGGGGGGGGAAGACAAGAGTGATTGATTGGTGAGCGGGGGAAAGCGCTGCAGACAGGCAGCTGTATTGATTGTTTTTTTGTTTTTTTTGGTTACAATTTGCGTGTTATCTCAAATCCCTTTTCCCCGACGCAGAGGATTAGCGTTTTTTCCGAGGCCCGCGTCCTCCTCTGCTGTCCGTCCCGTCGGAGGCCATGAATAATGCATGCTTCGCTCAGTCATACACTGAGTAAACAAATAACATCCCATTCATAATTCATCACATGCGTGCAGTCGGGGGGGAAGGAAAAAAAAGACAACAAATGCAACTGTGTTGTCTTAAAAAAATCAGCAACGCGGCTCGGGACGTGACTAAATTCTGGAGTCGCACCTGCGCGGAGTTTGAACAGCGGCGAGAGGGGGAACTTTTGACTTTGCAAGCGGGGGAAATCTTTTAATTTCCTGCTGTGACTGGCAGACAGATGCTTGACTGTCAACTGGAGCGTCTCAATGACGGACATATCAATCATCGTAATCTCCCCGGCGCACATCAACTTCTAGAACTTTATCAGTGAGCTGAAAAAGCTCCCTAAAGCACATTCTTGACAACTTAATAAATATATACCTGTGTTGAGGGGGAAATGTATCTATAGCTATAGTTACTGAACGCTAGGAAGCAATTACATACAATTGAAGTACAGCAGCCTAAGCAGGGAAGCCCAGACTTCCCTCTCCCCAGCCACTCCATTAAGGTCCTCCCGGGGGGATTCCAAGGCGTTCCCAGGCCAGCCGGGAGACATAGTCTTCCCAACATATCCTGGGTCTTCCCCGTGGCCTCCTAAACACCCCCCTAGGGAGGCCATCGGTGGGCATCCTGACCAGATGCCCGAACCAACTCATCTTGTTCCTCCTTGGAGGAGCAGCGTCTTTACGTTGAGCTCCTCCCAGATGACAGAGCTTCTCACCCTATCGCTAAGGGAGAGACCCACCACCCGGCGGAGGAAACTCATTTCGGCCGCTTGTACCCGTGATCTTGTCCTTTCGGTCATGACCCAAAGCTCATGACCATAGGTGAGGATGGGAACGTAGATCGACCGGTAAATTGAGAGCTTTGCTTTTTCGCAGCAGCGGATCGATACAGCGTCCACATTACTAAAGTCACGCACCGATCCGCCTGTGGATCTCACCATCCACTCTTCCCTCACTCGGGAACATGACTCCTAGGTACTTAAACTCCTCCAATTGAGGCAGGGTTTCCTCCCCAACCCGGAGATGGCACTCCACCCTTTTCCTGGGGAGAACTATGGACTTGGAGTGCATCATCACTTTAGTTTGTGTCTTAACTGGCTTAATGCACTTTATCATCACTTTATCCATCCATCTTCTTCCACTAATCCAAGGTCGGGTTGCAGGGGCAGCAGCCTACGCAGGGAAGCCTGGACTTCCCTCTCCCCAGCTACTTCGTCCAGCTCTTTCCGGGGGGATCCAGAGGCGTTCCCAGGCCAGCCAAGAGACATAGTCTTCCCAACGTGTCCTGGGTCTCCCCCGTGGCCTCCGACCGGTCGGACGTGCCCTAAACACCTCCCTAGGGAGGCCATCGGGTGGCATCCTGACCAAATGCCCGAACCACCTCTTCTGGCTCCTCTCGTTTACTTTGAGCTCCCTCCAGATGGCAGAGCTTCTCACCCTATCTCTAAGGGAGAGACCCACCACCCGGGGGAGGACACTCATTTAGGCCGCTTGTACCCGTGATCTTGTCCTTTCGGTCATAACCCAAAGCTCATGACCATAGGTGGGGATGGGAACGTAGATTGACTGGTACATTGAGAGCTTTGCCTTCCGGCTCAGCTCCTTCTTCACCACAACGGATAGATACAGCGTCCGCATTACTGAACACGCCGCACCGATCCACCTGTCGATCTCACCATCCACTCTTCCCTCACTCGTGAACAAGACTCCGAGGTACTTGAACTCCTCCACTTGGGGCAACATCTCCTCCCCATCACAGAGATGGCACTCCACCTTTTTCCGGGTGGGAACAATGGACTCGGACTTGGAAGTGCTGATTCTCATCCCAGTCGCTTCACACTCGGCTGCGAGCCGATCCAGTGAGAGCTGAAGATCCTGGCCAGATAAAGCCATCAGGACCACATCATTTCCAAAAAGCAGAGACCTAATCCTGCAGCCACCAAACCGGATCCCCTCAACGCATTGAAAGCGCCTAGAAATTCTGTCCATAAAAGTTATGAACAGAATGGGTGACAAAGGGCAACCTTGGCGCAGTCCAACCCTCACTGGAAAAGGGTCTGACTTACCGCCGGCAATGCGGACCAAGCTTTGACAATGATCATACAGGGAGCGGACCGCCACAACCAGACAGTCCCATACCCCATACTCACAGGACTTCCCGAGGGACACAGTCGAATGCCTTCTCCAAGTCCACAA
>NC_084628.1:38949149-38981649 GCF_033978795.1 Nerophis ophidion | reverse complement strand
TCCATATGGTCCGCAGCAGCATGCAGATGTAATTGAATTTTCCACCACTTGGTTGCAGTAATGACAATCTCAAACAAACCGAAGAAGTCCAAGTTTCGTAAGTGTAAAATATATGACTAAAGTTGTATAAGCTGTATTTTTTTATTTACAGTTTATTTAAGAATGGTATTATTAATTTTAATACAATGTACTTATTTTAAGAGTGCGTAATTGTATGTACATTTTTTTCCATATTTATTTATTTTATTCTAATTAAATACATTCTTATTCTATTAAGAAAAATATTATTATGTATTATTACTGCGATGTGGTGGCGACTTGTCCAGGGTGTACTCCGCTTTCCGCCCGATTGTAGCTGAGATAGGCACCAGCGCCCCCCGCGGCCCCAAAGGGAATAAACGGTAGAAAAATGGATTGATTATTATGTGTTATTAATTTTAATACAATGTATTTATTTTAGCACTGTGTAATTGAGTGTAATTTTTTTCCCATATTTATTTTTGTATATTAATTATATCATTTTTTATTCTATGAAGAAACATATTATTATTATGTGTCAATAATTTTAATACAAAGTATTAATTTTTGCACTGTGTAATTGTATATAAATGTATTTTCCATATTTTATTCTAATCATATAGATTTGTAATCTATTAGGAAGCATATTATTATGCGTGCATGTGTGATGTATCATGTTGTATGCATGCATGTGTGATGTATCATGTTGTATGCATGCATGTGTAATGTATCGTGTTGTATGCATGCATGTGTAATGTATCGTGTTGTATGCATGCATGTGTGATGTATCATGTTGTATGCATGCATGTGTGATGTATCATGTTGTATGCATGCATGTGTGATGTATCATGTTGTATGCATGCATGTGTGATGTATCATGATGTATGCATGCATGTGTGATGTATCATGATGTATGCATGCATGTGTGATGTATCATGTTGTATGCATGCATGTGTAATGTATCGTGTTGTATGCATGCATGTGTAATGTATCGTGTTGTATGCATGCATGTGTAATGTATCGTGTTGTATGCATGCATGTGTAATGTATCGTGTTGTATGCATGCATGTGTAATGTATCGTGTTGTATGCATGCATGTGTGATGTATCATGTTGTATGCATGCATGTGTGATGTATCATGTTGTATGCATGCATGTGTGATGTATCATGTTGTATGCATGCATGTGTGATGTATCATGTTGTATGCATGCATGTGTGATGTATCATGATGTATGCATGCATGTGTGATGTATCATGATGTATGCATGCATGTGTGATGTATCATGATGTATGCATGCATGTGTGATGTATCATGATGTATGCATGCATGTGTGATGTATCATGTTGTATGCATGCATGTGTGATGTATCATGTTGTATGCATGCATGTGTGATGTATCATGATGTATGCATGCATGTGTGATGTATCATGTTGTATGCGTGCATGTGTGATGTATCATGTTGTATGCATGCATGTGTGATGTATCATGTTGTATGCATGCATGTGTAATGTATCGTGTTGTATGCATGCATGTGTAATGTATCGTGTTGTATGCATGCATGTGTGATGTATCATGATGTATGCATGCATGTGTGATGTATCATGATGTATGCATGCATGTGTGATGTATCATGATGTATGCATGCATGTGTGATGTATCATGTTGTATGCATGCATGTGTGATGTATCATGTTGTATGCATGCATGTGTGATGTATCATGATGTATGCATGCATGTGTGATGTATCATGTTGTATGCATGCATGTGTGATGTATCATGATGTATGCATGCATGTGTGATGTATCATGTTGTATGCATGCATGTGTAATGTATCGTGTTGTATGCATGCATGTGTAATGTATCGTGTTGTATGCATGCATGTGTAATGTATCGTGTTGTATGCATGCATGTGTAATGTATCGTGTTGTATGCATGCATGTGTAATGTATCGTGTTGTATGCATGCATGTGTGATGTATCATGTTGTATGCATGCATGTGTGATGTATCATGTTGTATGCATGCATGTGTGATGTATCATGTTGTATGCATGCATGTGTGATGTATCATGTTGTATGCATGCATGTGTGATGTATCATGATGTATGCATGCATGTGTGATGTATCATGATGTATGCATGCATGTGTGATGTATCATGATGTATGCATGCATGTGTGATGTATCATGTTGTATGCATGCATGTGTGATGTATCATGATGTATGCATGCATGTGTGATGTATCATGATGTATGCATGCATGTGTGATGTATCATGATGTATGCATGCATGTGTGATGTATCATGATGTATGCATGCATGTGTGATGTATCATGATGTATGCATGCATGTGTGATGTATCATGTTGTATGCATGCATGTGTGATGTATCATGATGTATGCATGCATGTGTGATGTATCATGATGTATGCATGCATGTGTGATGTATCATGATGTATGCATGCATGTGTGATGTATCATGATGTATGCATGCATGTGTGATGTATCATGTTGTATGCATGCATGTGTGATGTATCATGTTGTATGCATGCATGTGTGATGTATCATGATGTATGCATGCATGTGTGATGTATCATGTTGTATGCGTGCATGTGTGATGTATCATGTTGTATGCATGCATGTGTGATGTATCATGTTGTATGCATGCATGTGTGATGTATCATGTTGTATGCGTGCATGTGTGATGTATCATGTTGTATGCATGCATGTGTGATGTATCATGTTGTATACGTGCATTTTCAAAATTAACTCAAACTCAAACAATAAATGGGAAGAAAGTTGTGTCAGCTGTCTCTAAAGTAACTAATTTTGAACAAAAGTTAAATAAATGATAAAGTGCAGTATATATTTGACCACTAGTTTTTGGGGGGAGGTTTTGGACATTTTAGGGGAAGTTGAGCTGATTTTCTTTTTTCCAAATTCAACCATGAAACCTCTGATCCGAACTAAATAGTCCCAACCTGGAGGCACAACAATTAAATGTGATGCATCCTGTGGAATTTGCTGAGAATGGGCACTAAAATAAAAAGGGGAATATAAAGTTATTTGAGGCCGAACACTTTAAAAAGACAGATGGTGGCTTGGAGAGTTTTTCTGAAACTCTTCACTTTGAAACTTCGTGTTGCATATTTGAAAAAGAAATAGGCTGTGGAAGGCCAGCGAGAAAAGGCCAGGATGGACTTGATCCGAGGTTGAAGGGATGAGTGATGCTGGGATTGACACCGTAGTGTAGGCGAAGTCTGTCCATTACTCTAATCCGGACTTGATCTGATAAAGGTGTGGATTAGGGTTTACTGCCAGGGGGGTTAGAGAGTCAGGGATAAAGTCTACTTGCAGTGGAGGCCCCTCTGAGGGGTCTTGGGGCACTAGGAGGTTAAGCCCTTTACTACTGTTACCCCAGGCGGGCCTTGGTAAAGGCCTAGTACCTGACTGCCCCCTAGGCAGGGATACGGTGAAGACCTCAACGGCGGAGCAGACGGAAGACAGTCGATGTAAGAACTACCACAACGGCGGATAGAGTCTGCAGCAGAAAAGGGTCCTCAGTCGTCTTGGACTCCACGCCACTAGACCTTGACCCGATTCTGTCAAGGATTGTGTGGTGACTGTCTGTGCACCAGTCTCCTCACGTCATGCAAAGTCATCCTCTATTAAGGGATACACTCCTACCAGGAGGATCGTCATACTCGTTCGAGTAACTGCCGACGATGAAAGTCTACCACTGTAGGTAAGGGGATTCGGCAGCGCGGCGCTCGGGGGTTAGCATTGTCGCCTTACAGTAAGAAGGTTCACAGGTTCAATTGCAGCTTAGTGCAGGATTTGTCAAAGTGCAACGGGGATGCCAGATGACTTCAGGGGCGGTGCATGCTCAACTTTTTCCACGCCAACTTTGGTAATGTCAGGGAAAATGAAATGGAATTATTCTGAAGCTTCACACACTGTGTGCCAGGGAATCTGTTTTTTGAGGGGTGGACCTAGCCGTATTCTCTGAGGGGAGGCTGACTGTCCCACGTGACGAGGAAAATGATAGTTTGGGTGGTGTCACTTGGCGGCAAACACCAGGTCAATGCTGAACTTCATCTGCTCCAGTACCAAAGTTTGGTAAAGTGACAGAGGGGTGTGTGAGGAGTCTGCATGCTTCACCCAGGTCTTCAAGGGTTTTCTGAGTACCTTTTTTTTTCGGACTATATATATATATATATATATATATATATATATATATATTAGAGATGCGCGGTTTGCGGTCACAACCGCGGAGTCTGCGGAAAAACCGTGGGTCAGGCGGGTGACATGACGAAAAATTAGATTTTAAATAGATTCGGGCAGGTGGCGGTTGAACCAATTCGGAAATATATATTGTAATAATCCCAGGAATGTAATCTCATAAAACTTCTTCGTTTGTCTTGTCTTTATTGCACAAGATGTAATACAACCACAAAACAACTGTCATGTCTCTAACGCTTTTCCCGGGACAACTCGAACTCTCACCCTATCTCTAAGGGAGAACCCCGCCACCCGGCGGAGGAAACTCATTTTCGGATAGAGATAGGGTGAGAAGCTCTGCCATCCGGGATGAACTCAAAGTAAAGCCGCTGCTCCTCCACATCGAGAGGAGCCAGATGAGGTGGCTCGGGCATCTGGTCAGGATGCCACCCGAACGCCTCCCTAGGGAGGTATTTAGAGCACGTCCAACCGGTAGGAGGCCACGGGGAAGACCCAGGACACGTTGGGAAGACTATGTCTCCCGGCTGGCCTGGGAATGCCTCGGAATCCCCCGGGAAGAGCTAGACGAAGTGGCTGGGGAGAGGGAAGTCTGGGCTTTCCTGCTTAGGCTGCTGCCCCCGCGACCCGACCTCGGATAAGCGGAAGATGATGGATGGATGGATGGAACTCGAACTCTCACTTCCTGTCGATAACGTCACTTCCCTATCTCTCCCGGAAGTCCCGCCCCCCAGCCAAAGTAATTGGCTAACACCCCGTAGCCAGCCGCTAGATTATACATAGTTAAATGTTATGTTGAAGAGGTTCATTTAGCCTACTGAAATGTATTTATAAATGGTTGATTTACACAGGCTAGTAGGTAAAGTTTTGTAGCTGACAACTCTTGATGGTAGAATCCATATAACACGTCACAGACAACGCCACGCTAACATCACGTGACACCTCTGATGAAGGCTGCAAAAGCAAGGTAGCCCAAACTTGTCGGCTACAACACTTTACCTTACTAGCCTATAAAAATCAACCATTTATAAATAGTTAATTGTTGTTACCCACATACTAAAAACCAGCAGCACTCTTTGAAACAATATGTGGGCATACTTTTATTTTGAAATGTCTCGTTTGGTCTGTCGACGGATTTAAGGAAGCCACTTCCGGGTATGGCCAACGAGGTATTTATCATTTGTTGGTATTTTACTTGGTAAAATGTTTGATCCACATGCTGTGCATGTTATTATTTTTACGTTTGTAACCTGCTTTATTTATTACAGTTTTCACGGTGAATTTGAAGGGAAAGTAAGCCTTCAAATAAATCAGTTCAAGAAAGCCATTGTGTCTGTGCTATTTGGAGGGAGTTACACTCTCTAACCTCACTAATGCCTTGCATCGTCTATATTAGATATATAACAACGGGCGGGTGTGGCTTTGATGAAATTTTGGTTTGGGTGGATGGAGGGTGGATGACGACTTTAGTGATGCGGTTGCGGGTGATATAATTGCCTATCCGCGCATCTCTAATATATATGTATATATGGTTTGGGCTAATCAGCAGTCCCCTCCAAGGATTGTCATTATCATCCCATTGGGTTGAGTTTTTTCTTGCCCTGATGTGGGATCTGAGCCCAGGATGTTGTTGTGGCTTGTGCAGCCCTTTGAGACACTGGTGATTTAGGACTCTATAAATAAACTTTGATTGATTGACGATCCCAATCCTATTCTCAGGTTACAGATGATGGCTGAGCAACGGTCTTACGAGTTGAGTTGAAAGTAGAGAACACATTTTACGATGGAAGTGGCAAATAAAATGATCCATCCATCCATTTTCTACCGCTTATTCCCTTTTGGGGTCGCGGGGGGGGCTGGCGCCTATCTCAGCTACAATCGGGCGGAAGGCGGGGTACACCCTGGACAAGTCGCCACCTCATCGCAGGGCCAACACAGACAGACAGACAACATTCACACACTAAGGCAAATTTAGTGTTGCCAATCAACCTATCCCCAGGTGCATGTCTTTGGAAGTGGGAGGAAGCCGGAGTACCCGGAGGGAACCCACGCATTCACAGGGAGAACATGCAAACTCCACACAGAAAGATCCTGAGCCTGGATTAGAACCCAGGACTGCAGGAACTTTGTATTGTGAGGCAGACGCACTAACCCCTCAGCTACCGTGAAGCCCGCAAATAAAATGATTTAATCGAAAATAATTTTTGGGATGACAGGCTTCTATAAGTCCAAGGAGGACTTAAGAATCATTTTCAAGGCATTTACTTGCATTGTTACTCAACGAGAATCAAAGCTAATGAGACCCTTCCAAATCCGACTTTAAAGATATCTCACGGATGCTCAAATGTGTCCAATCGTCTCAGAAACACAGAATCTCTACACTTCCTCCTGTCCTCACCCCTAACTTCTCAGACTTAATATGACAACGTCCGCCGAGTAATCCTCCCAAACGGAGCCCGCTCGCTTTCCCTTTGCGTCCACACACTCGCCTCGCACGGGGCAGCTGAGGACTGACCCTGTCTTCTTCATGGCAGACAAATCCTGCAAGTCCCTCAGGCGCTTCTTGTGCGTTTAAATGAAGACAAAACAGCGCTAAATGACTGTTGCGTCATCATGCTATCCACTTACAGAACTTTCATGGGAGGAATGCAATTACAAGATCCACAGGGGCGGGGGGGGGGCATTTATCATGAGATCTTTAGCTGACATTCGCAGTAAACCTCGGATAAGCATGACAGAGAGCCATCTTCTTGTACTTAGGCATGGGACGTAATATATTGGCGACAACTCAAAACAAAAACAGCGTGGTTGTGTTAATGGGAGGGACTCGTCGATGTACGCCTTTACGCTTAATAGATTGTGACAGTGGAAAAAGAAGCGGCCACAGGGCGAATTACTCAACAGGCGACGGGATATTTGCATAACCGGCGCGATGGAGGAGACGAGGTGACGGTTGAGTGCGACAGTTTGGACAGGAAAATGTACTTTAGATACGCCGATATGGAGTGGAAGTTTAGCATATGTGTGACGGCTCAATGAGCCCATTGCCGGTTAAAAGTTAAGAATGCAGCCTCCCTCCTGTTGTAACGCCATTAGGGAAGTGGTCTCACTCTGCCTACTTTGAACTTTTTCATTGTCTCACAGTCTCACTGTGTGGCCAAAAGATGACACTGTATGGCAGGTCACCAACCTTTTTGAAACCAAGAGCTACTTCTTGGGTACTGATTAATGCGAAGGGCTACCAGTTAAATAAATTGCCAGAAATAGCCAATTTGCTCAATTTACCTTTAATAGATAAATCAATATACAGGTATATAAAAAAAATGGGTATTTCTGTCTGTCATTCAGTCGTAGATTGTTTTTCTTTTTACGGAAGGTTTTTTGTAGAGAATAAATGATGAAAAAAATACTTAATTGAACGGTTTAAAAGAGGAGAAAACACAAAAAAAATTAAAATTAAATTTTGAAACATAGTTTATCTTCAATTTCGACTCTTTAAAATTCAAAATTCAACCGAAAAAAATGGAGAAAAACTAGCTAATTCGAATCTTTTTGAAAAAATAAAAAAAAATATTTATGGAAAATCATTAGTAATTTTTTGTGATTAAGATACATTTTTGACTTTTGATGACATGTTTTAAATAGGTTAAAATCCCATCTGCACTTTGTTAGAATATATAACAAATTGGACCAAGCTATATTTCTAACAAAGACAAATCATTATTTCTTCTATATTTTCCAGAACAAAAATGTTAAAAGAAATTCAAAAGACTTTGAAATAAGGTTTAAAATTTGATTTACAGAGTTTCTAGATTTGCCAGAATAATTTCTTTGAATTTTAATCATAATAAGTTTGAAGAAATATTTCAAAAATATTCTTCGTCGAAAAAACAGAAGCCAAAATTAAGAATTAAATTAAAATGTATTTATTATTATTTACAATAAAAAAAAAAATACTTGAACATTGATTTAAATTGTCAGGAAAGAAGAGGAAGGAATTTAAAAGGTAAAAAGGTATATGTGTTTAAAAATCCTAAAATAATTTTTAAGGTTGTATTTTTTCTCTAAAATTGTCTTTCTGGAAGTTATAAGAAGCAAAGTAAAAAAATAAAATAATTTATTTAAACAAGTGAAGACCAAGTCTATAAAATATTTTCTTGGATTTTCTAATTCTATTTGAGTTTTGTCTCTCTTAGAATTAAAAATGTCGAGCAAAGCGAGACCAGCTTGCTAGTAAATAAATAAAATGTAAAAAACAGAGGCAGCTCACTGGTAAGTGCTGCTATTTGAGCTATTTTTAGAACAGGCCAGCGGGCGACTCATCTGGTCCTTACGGGCGACCTGGTGCCCACGGGCACCGTGTTGGTGACCCCTGCTGTAAGCCTTTACGAGGCACTCATAATCTGAAATGTATTTCTTCGCTAAATGAGATTCTAAACGTAAAAGGTGTCTTCACAAACATTTTTTCTTTTCTTACATTGTGAAGACGGTGAGTATTGTCTGTCAAAGTCCTCTCTGAAGCACCAAACACCAAAATCATTTATTACTGCACATCGTATTTCTACCATTTAAGACTTGTGGGACTCGAACCCGGGTGTGATTTTTGACCTTTTTGTCTGACTTTTGTCGGCTTTTCTCACTTTTCTCCCCGCCTTCTAGTGCAACTCGGTTGGGCGCTAACTCTGAGGACCATTTAAATTATCTTCAAAGCCAAACAGAAAAGAAAAGTATTTAGGTTTATGAAGAGTGTAAAAACATTTTTGATTCTTATCTTTTTTTATTTTTTGTTCATATTTTAAATACATTTCAGTCTAAAACAAAATTAACAAGTTTTTTTTTCTACCCTTTTAAAGGCTGTTGATCAGATAATGTCAATGATGTAAGTTAGTAAAAAAAAAAAAAAGGGTAACACAATACCAAAAAAAATGAGTGAAGTTGATTAAAAGCAAAACAAGTAAAAATAAATAAGAAGCCAAAATGTTTGTATGCCCTTTGAAAAATTGAAGACTATGTCCTGTTTGGCTGTCGGGTGTTGTTGAGTAAATGCCAGTGTATGATACACCTGTGAAAAAAGTGGGTTTTAAAATCTTGAGATTTAACATTTTAAAAAAACATGAAAAAAATAAACAAAATATATTGGATGAACTCTGCGATGAGGTGGCGACTTGTCCAGGGTGTACCCTGCCTTCTGCCCGATTGTAGCTGAGATAGGCGCCAGCGCCCCCCGCGACCCCGAAAGGGAATAAGCGGTAGAAAATGGATGGATGGATGGATGGAACTCCATAAAAATGGCCAAAATACAGCAAAAATGTACTGAAAGTACAAAAAAGTCAGCAGTTCTATAAAAAACTTATTTCTAGAGGATATTGTATGGAGTTTTACTCGGAAAAAACAAAGCTAAAAGTTATTTTCTTTACAAGTGTACATGCCGAAAATGCTCCATTTAATAACTCTTTTCAGCGTCATATAGTTGCTGAGTATGTAGTCTACAAAAGCAAACAACCGCAGGGTTTCTCAAGTCAAATGAAAACGACTGTGGCTGTAGGCAACCTCTAGATGTGGTGTAACTCTACAAGATGGCAGCAGCTGAATTTGCAGTACATTTCCTTGTACGATCTTGTAAGTCAAAACACTCATATCTCAAACAGTGCTGTCAATTGAAATGTACCATGACTAGGGAAGGTTGTTTGGACTGTGTCATATGAGTAAATGCTGTGTTATCACTTCAAGAGTACTTTTAAGGTAATATTGTTCAGCATTTAAGAGAGGAGCAATTTTTTTGTTGGTGTTTTTTACAGGCCTCTTTTCCGCACCTTCTTTCTCTCGTATTAACACTCGTACGGCTATGTTAGCATCACAGCTAACGTCACCCAGTCTGCTACCTTTCTGCTGGGCGAGGGCGTATACGTATGTGACGTATGACGTGACAGTATGTGACGTGTGTAAATTAGTGCGCCTGCTTGTCCGTGAGAGGGAGAGACAGGAAAGGGTGAGAAGAACCTGTAGTGTAATGCCCGCAGCTAAAAGCAACTGCGTGAGAATACTCGAATATTACGAAATGGTCATTTTCTATATCGCACAGAGACAAACCCGCGAAATATCGTATATATCGATACATCGCCCAGCCCTATTTTACAAACATTATTCTTATTATATAACTTGAGAGTAGTTTTCAAATTCATGAGGGAAAAAAAGCCTCGTACCAATTATCACCTCTTTTCAGTTAACACACCGTTGTGTTTGTGGTTTAGGAAAATAAAGGCTCAAGCAATAATTATTGCATATCAACATAATGATTCAATGCACATACACATAAACCAATTGTATGAGGGTTTGTTTTTCTGTGCACATGCAGAGTTCATAAATAATAAGGCTTAGTTTTGACTGACACTGGGGTATGAATTCTTCTTCTTTTCGAGTCTTTGAAGCATGTGGTTATACAACAGTTTCCCATTTCTTTACACTGTCTTTTGCATTGTCGTTGAACTCTGCGAGATCGTTTGAAGCTGCACTGGTTGGGTAGCAGAGGACAGACAAGACATTGCTGCATCGTATGGTCCTCTTCTCCGCATTCGCAGGTGGTTGGGCCGGTTTTGTAGCCCCATCTGACCATAGCAGCTTTTGATTGCCCTGTTCCTGTTCTCAGGCGGTTTAGTCACTCTACCAACCGGCATAGCTCGGTTGGTAGAGTGGCTGTCCCAGCAACTTGAGGGTTGCAGGTTCGATTCCCGCTTGTGCCATCCTAGTCACTGCCGTTGTGTCCTTGGGCAAGGCACTTTACCCACCTGCTCCCAGTGCCACCCACACTGGTTTAAATGTAACTTAGATATTGGGTGTCACTATGTAAAGCGCTTTGAGTCACTTGAGAAAAGCGCTATATAAATATACTTCACTTCACTGGACCCATGGTGTTTCTGACCCGGGGGGTAGGTCTTCAGAAGGGGGGATTCCCATGTCAATAGTAAGGGGGGTCTTTTTCTAGTCTTTGTGTCCATAGCTGGAGTCTGGTTTCTCTGCGAGATGTTAGGGGCTGGACATTGCTGAGGAAGCTTCTCCTTGACTTCAGACGTTGGGCTGAGGGTTCACGTCCATAGAGGAGGTGGCGTTCATCACTGGTAGCTTTTGTGAACTCTACTCGGCTGGCTACTTCCCTTCTCACGTCTGCAGGGGCAATGCCAGCGAGGAGGTGTAGGTTGCTCAGGTTGGTAGGCTTCAAGCAACCAATGATCAAGTGTTGTTCAGTGCTGGGTTGAGTTTCTTGGCATGGGTTGATCTCTCCCAGACAGGACATGCATACTCCGCCGAGGAATACCACAGGAATTTGTCAGTTTCTGTAAGATGTTTCGGCAGCTGACTTTCAGTTTTGTGTTTTTGTTGTGTTCTTTGAAGGGAGGGTGCGGTCCAGGGTTATGCCAAGGTAGACAGGGTTGGTACAGTTCTCAAGTGGTGTTCCAGACCATTTGATGTTAAAAGGTCGGTTCGCATCCCGGTCCCTGAGATGGAACGAGCAGACTTGGGTCTTCGCAGGGTTTGGGTGTAGATGGTTTTGCTCGTAGTGGAGGAGTAGCTCATCTAGGGCTGAGGTGAGGTTTGCTTCTACCCCGTTCAAACGTACTCTCTTGAGATGTTACAAAGGTCGTCAGCATCGATGAATCGTTCAGTGTTCTGGTTCATTGGCTGGTCGTTGGTATAGATGTTTTACACCAGTGGAGTATTAATTGAGCACTATGTTAATTACAAACCCCGTTTCCATATGAGTTGGGAAATTGTGTTAGATGTAAATATAAACGGAATACAATGATTTGCAAATCCTTTTCAACACATATTCAGTTGAATGCACTACAAAGACAAGATATTTGATGTTCAAACTCATAAAAAAATGTTTTTTTTGGAAAATAATTAACTTAGAATGTCATGGCTGCAACACGTGCCAAAGTAGTTGGGAAAGGGCATGTTCACTACTGTGTCTTTTAACGACACTCAATAAACTTTTGGGAAGTGAGGAAACTAATTGTTGAAGCTCTGAAAGTGGAATTCTTTCCCATTCTTGTTTTATGTAGACCTTCAGTCGTTCAACAGCCCGGGGTCGCCGCTGTCGTATTTTACGCTTCATAATGCGCCACACATTTTCCATGGGAGACAGGTCTGGACTACAGGCGGGCCAGGAAAGTACCCGCACTCTTTTTTTACGAAGCCACGCGGTTTTAACACGTTCTGAATGTGGCTTGGCATTGTCTTGCTGAAATAAGCGGGGGCGTCCATGAAAAGGACGGCGCTTAGATGACAACATATGTTGTTCCAAAACCTGTATGTACTTTTCAGAAATAATGGTGCCTTCACAGATGTGTAAGTTACCCATGCCTTGGGCACTAATGCACCCCCATACCATCACAGATGCTGGCTTTTGAACTTTGCGTCAATAACAGTCTGGATGGTTCGCTTCCCCTTTGGTCCGGATGACACGATGTCGAATATTTCCCAAAAAATTTGAAATGTAGACTCGTCAGACCACAGAACACTTTTCCACTTTGATACTGTGCCGTCTGAGGGATCGAAGGTCACGGTCATTCAATGTTGGTTTCCGGCCATGCCGCTTACGTGGAGTGATTTCTCCAGATTCTCTGAACCTTTTGATGATATTATGGACCATAGGTGCACTTTGAGAAATGTTGTTCTTTAACGGTTTGACTACTTGCTCACGCAGTTGTGGACAAAGGGGTGTACCTCGCCCCATCTTTTCTTGTGATTGACTGAGCATTTTTTGGGAAGCTGCTTTTATACCCAATCATGGCATCCACCTGTTCCCAATTAGCCTGCACACCTGTGGGATTTTCCAAATAAGTGTTTGACTTTATCAGTATTTATTGCCACATTTCCCTACTTCTTTGTCACGTGTAAATGATTATTTGCCAAAAAAAAATTAAGTTTATGAGTTTACATCTAACACAATTTCCCAACTCATATGGAAACGGGGTTTGTATTATTATGCTTGTACCAAATCGAGGTGTACTTACTTCTTAGTTTTTATTTCCGACAAATCAAATAGTATAAGGGGCAGAATCAGTCATAATAGCAAATAATGTCATGGAAAAGAGCTCTCCTTGACACAAGTTTGATTCCCCCACACCCCCCTCTATAATCCCTCATCAGGAGTACGAGGAACATCTGGATCTAAGGCCTTTTAAAGCAAGTTTTATTTTTATTTGTCCTACTTTACTTTAATCCTCCCACGCCATGTGACTGTCTCCTCACTGAGACATTAGCGTTCACGGTTGTGAAATAGAGGTGTTTCTCCCACCTCTTTTCACAATGAGGCAGTTAGGCAGGAAGGAGTGTTTCATTCCAACCCCCGTTGTCTCATTATTTTGTGTTTTTCTTTTTCTAAACAGCCGTGCAAGTCAGCTGGAGGCTTACACTTAACCAGAGTTATGGATTTTGCCGGCAAGAGAAAGCACGGGGTACTCTTAAAGGCCGACTGAAAGCCACTACTAGCGACCACACAGTCTGATAGTTTATTTATCAATGATGAAATATTAACATTGCAACACATGCCAATACGGCCTTTTTAGTTTACTAAATTGCAATTTTAAATTTCCCGGGAGTTTCTTATTGAAAACGTCGTGTAATGATGACGCTTATATTGACACGTGCTTGTGACGTTATTGGTTGTAGCCGAAATTTTATCCCAGCACCACTAACGGCTAAAGGTCGTCTGCTTTAATCGCATAATTACACAGTATTCTGGACATCTGTGTTGCTGAATATTTTGCAATTTGCTCAATTATTAATGGAGACGTCAAAGAAGAATGCTGTTGGTGGAAAGCGGTGTATTTCGGCCGGCTGTAGCAACACAAACACGGCCGGTGTTTCTTTAATTGATGTGAAGCTTTAATATGAAACACAGCGGTCAAGCGAACATGTTTCTCTACCACATGTCCACCGGCAGGTTTCGGTGGGAAAATTGTGGTAATAAGTCGGCTCTTACCGTAAACATGAGCGGAGCTTGTGTCGTTCTTCCTGCAGCTGTCAAAGAGGCAGCTGCGACTTTCTTGGCTCCTCCATGGCTTCACTCAGAGACACTGGCGGTCACCACACCCCTCCGACTTTCAGGTATGACTTTATGATCTCACTAAAACACTAGTAACACAATAATCAGTTAAGGGATTTTCCAGAATTATCCTAGTAAATGTGCCTAATAACATCTGAATCGCTCCCACTGCCCTCGTCTTTTTTTTTCTTGTAGTCCTTCACTCTCACTTTCCTCATCCACGAATCTTTCATCCTCACTCTAATAAATGGGGAAATTGTCGCTTTCTCGGTCAGAATCGCTCTTGCTGCTAGTGTGCATGATTGTAAACAATGTGCGGATGCGAGGAGCCATCACACCGGTGACGTCACGCGCACATCGGCTTCTACCTCTGGTACAGGCAAGGCTTTTTTTATTAGCGACCAAAAGTTGCTAACTTTATCGTGGATGTTCTCTACTAAATCCTTTCAGCAAAAATATGGCAATATCGCGAAATGATCAAGTACGACACATCGAATGGACCTGCTATCCCCGTTTAAATAAGAACATCTCATTTCAGTAGGTCTTTAGTGACCATAGGACCACCTGGTGATGCAAATACTGCCCTTACAAGGAAAGACTGCCTAGACCCATTTTAGATCGGGGGGCCACGTGGGGAGAATTCTACTCCAAAGTGGACAGGACTGGTAAAATCAAGGCACAATAACTTAAAAATAAAGACAACTTCGGATTGTGTTGGATTAATTGCAAACTTTGTGTTTCAATGAGTTACCGGCGAGCAGACAAAAGCTGTCTTTAATCCTACCAAGAAGAAGGCTTGTAAAACTCCACTGTGTAGGATGGGAAGTAACATAACGTTTTTCTGTATATTTGATGTATTGTAATCCACTGGAAGATTTTCTCTTGACCCGAACTCAAATCAATCAATAAATGTTTATTTATATAGCCCTAAATCACAAGTGTCTCAAAGGGCTGCACAAGCCACAACGACATCTTGGTTCAGAGCCCACATAAGGGCAAGGAAAAACTCACAACCCAGTAGGGATGTCAATATAAATGACTATGAGAGACCTTGGAGAGGACGGCAGATGTGGGTGACCACCCCCCTCCCCTTTAGGGGAGACCGGATGCCATGGACGTCGAGTGGGTCTGACATAATATTGTGAAAGTTCAGTCTATAGTGGATCTAACATAATAGTGAGAATACAGTCCATAGTGGGGCCAGCAGGAGACCATCCTAAATGGAGACGGAGATCTACAAAGCGAAGAGGAAGCAGGACCTGACCCACCTCCAGAGAAAGTGGTGACCCTCACCCCATCATTGTTTGTGAATTACTTAGCATTTCATGGAAGCTGCTTTTATACCCAATCATGGCACCCACCTGTTCCCAATTAGCCTGCACACCTGTGGGATGTTCCATATAAGTGTTTGATGAGTATTCCTCATTTTATCAGTATTTATTGCCACCTTTCCCAACTTCTTTGTCCCGTGTTGCTGGCATCAAATTCTAAAGTTAATGATTATTTGCAAAAAAAAAATAGTTTATGAGCTTGAACATCAAATATGTTGTCTTTGTAGCATATTCAACTGAATATGGGTTGAAAAGGATTTGCAAATCATTGTATTCTGTTTATATTTACATCCAACACAATTTCCCAACTTATATGGAAACGGGGTTTATATATCTACAGTAAATACCGTAAATAGGCGATTTTTTAATGCATTTTTAAAGTGATTTTGTTACGCTCGGGTCGCATGGCGGCGATCAGTTGCATGTTCCCAAGATGCAGAATATCGAGGTAAAAGTATTTAATGTAACTCAAACACAAACAAAGATGAGTGCCGCTGGGAAAGCACCGAAACAAAGGGAAGGCTATGCAAAAAACTAACTAAAACAGACAGGTGCAAAACAACAAAACAGATGCTGGACTAGGGCTGGGCGATATATCGATATAAACGATACATCACAGGTTTGTCTCTGTGCGATAAAGAAAATGACTATATCGTGATATTCGAGTATGTGTTCTCACACAGTTGCTTTTAGCTGTGGGCATTACATTACTGGCGTTTCTCACTCCTTCTCGTCTCTCCTTTTCAGAGACGTAAAACAAGCCCGCCTTCTTACATACGTCACATACTGTCGAACGTCTAGCGTCAATACACTCTCGCCGAGAGCTAACGTTAGCATGGCTAACGTTAGCTGAGGCAGGTCGTGCAAACGGAGCGAGTTGAGTGACATAACAAGAGAGAGAAGATGCAAAAGTGATCACAAACGGAGGAAGAACAATTAATGTCCAAAAAAACAGCAGGGGGTCCAATATCTGGCGGTGGTTTGGCTTCAAGTGGGAAGATATTCAGCAGACAACAGCAATATGAAAAGTATGCAGCAGAAGTGTTACTACAAAAAGGTAGCAACAGTATTAATTTGTTATTTCATTTAAAAAGTCACCCGTGAGAGAATGAAGAGTATTTAATGAATACAGTTTTGGTCAATTGACTTAGTTGTGATTTCCCTCTCTGCATGAAAGTTTAATAGTAGCATATATTAATGCAGTATGAAGAAAAATGTTTGAATGTAGACACATAGAATCATCATACTGATGTGATTATATGCATCAAATGTTCATTCAAGGCCAAGGCAAAATATCGAAAGATATATATCGTATATCGCAATATGGCATAAAAATACCGCGATATTAATAAAAGCCAATATCGGCCAGCCCTATGCTGGACTATTGCAAAAACTCACGGCAAGAGGAAAGAGCGTCCACATGAATGGGTTGTACGGTATACCGGTATTAATACAGTACCGCGATACTAATTAATCTTTTTCAGTACTATACCACCTCTGAAAAGTACCGGTCCGTCACCCACCCGTGCCCCCGTCATGCCATTGCTGATTTACAGTAAATGAACAAGTAGATTAACACTAGAACTCCCAGGATTTTATATCGTATAGTGTGAATAAATTGAGAACAGGAAGTGTATAAAAGTTTTAGCAACTATTATGTAAAAGAAAAGGGGTAGGATTATATAAGCTCTGCTCTGTGATGTATCATGTTGTATGCATGCATGTTCCAAATAAACTCAAACTCAACTCAACTCAAGGGGCACTGCCATGCTAATGACCAATGTGGCCAAAATAGCTCATGTGACTGCAACCGTTTACATAACTATTTTATTTAGGAAAAACTTGCAAAAATAAACATGTTTCCTGTACCCTAAGATTATTTGGTTAAAATAAAGCCAATAATGCCATTTTTTGTGGCCCCTTAATGTATAAAAGTACCGAAAAGTATCTAAGTAATTAGTCTGTACAGTCATCCACAATGAACAAGCATCGACACAAACAGTAAGGTATACTTGTATAGCGCTTTTCTACCTTCAAGGTCCTCAAAGCGCTTTGACACTATTTCCACATCCACCCATTCAAACACTGATGGAGGGAGCTGACATGCAAGGCCCTAACCACCACCCATCAGGAGCAAGGGTGAAGTGTCTTGCTCAAGGCCACAACGGACGTGACGAGGTTGGTAGAAGCTGGGGATCAAACCAGGAACCCTCAGGTTGCTGGCAAGGCCACTTTCCCAACCCGCGCTACGCCGTCCCCAGTAGAACAGATGTGTTGGTATTCATTAGTGCTCAGTTGGAGTTTCAGGCTCGTTCTCCTCCCACCACCTGTTGTCTTGCCACACACATTTCTAAAAAAAAACACCAGCTTAAAACTGCCTCGCATTAGCGCACGCACACACACACACACACACGCACACACACACACACACTTGCCAGCAGAGCTAATTGGGGCACTTTTTAGCCCACAGTCAGCACCTCAACCCTTATTAGGGCCACTTATATGGGGGCCCTCTCTGACGACCACCATGTTGGCTTAACATATAGAATAGAAGAGAAAATACTTTATTGATCCCTGGGAGAAATTTAGCCCCACAGTTCGCTCACAATAAATAATAAAACACAAAGTATCTTTTTAACATGTGAATAATAT
The DNA here is from genome assembly GCF_033978795.1 of Nerophis ophidion. NCBI lineage: Eukaryota > Metazoa > Chordata > Actinopteri > Syngnathiformes > Syngnathidae > Nerophis > Nerophis ophidion. The sequence continues at coordinate 38,963,368 of NC_084628.1, read as the reverse complement.
AAACACAGTCTATTATACAGCATTATTCACATGTGAATAATATAAATACAGTCTATTATACAGCATTATTCACATGTGAATAATACAAATACAGTCTATTATACAGCATTATTCTCTTGTGAATAATATAAATACAGTCTATTATACAGCATTATTCTCCTGTGAATAATATAAATACAGTCTATTATATAGCATTATTCTCTTGTGAATAATATAAATACAGTCTATCATGCAGCATTATTCTCTTGTGAATAATATAAATACAGTCTATTATACAGCATTATTTACATGTGAATAATATAAATACAGTTTATTAAACAGCATTAATCACATGTGAATAAAAAATACAGTCTATTATACAGCATTATTCACATGTGAAAAATGAAATATAAATACAGTCTATTATAAAGCATTATTCAGATGTGAATAACATAAATACAGTCTATTATACAGCATTATTCACATGTGAATAATATAAATACAGTCTATTATACAACATTATTCACATGTGAATAATATAAATGAAGTCACATGCTATTATGCTATATAATAGACTGTATTTGTATTATTCACATGTGAATAATATAAATACAGTCTATAATACAGCATTATTCACATGTGAATAATACAAATACAGTCTATTATATAGCATTATTCTCTTGTGAATAATATAAATACAGTCTATCATGCAGCATTATTCTCTTGTGAATAATATAAATACAGTCTATTATACAGCATTATTCACATGTGAATAATATAAATACAGTTTATTAAACAGCATTAATCACATGTGAATAAAAAATACAGTCTATTATACAGCATTATTCACATGTGAAAAATGAAATATAAATACAGTCTATTATAAAGCATTATTCAGATGTGAATAACATAAATACAGTCTATTATACAGCATTATTCACATGTGAATAATATAAATACAGTCTATTATACAGCATTATTCACATGTGAATAATACAAATACAGTCTATTATACAGCATTATTCTCTTGTGAATAATACAAATACAGTCTATTATACAGCATTATTCTCTTGTGAATAATATAAATACAGTCTATTATACAGCATTATTCTCCTGTGAATAATATAAATACAGTCTATCATGCAGCATTATTCTCTTGTGAATAATATAAATACAGTCTATTATACAGCATTATTCACATGTGAATAATATAAATACAGTTTATTAAACAGCATTAATCACATGTGAATAAAAAATACAGTCTATTATACAGCATTATTCACATGTGAAAAATGAAATATAAATACAGTCTATTATAAAGCATTATTCACATGTGAATAACATAAATACAGTCTATTATACAGCATTATTCACATGTGAATAATATAAATACAGTCTATTATACAGCATTATTCACATGTGAATAATATAAATACAGTCTATTATACAACATTATTCACATGTGAATAATATAAATGAAGTCACATGCTATTATGCTATATAATAGACTGTATTTGTATTATTCACATGTGAATAATATAAATACAGTCTATAATACAGCATTATTCACATGTGAATAATACAAATACAGTCTATTATATAGCATAATAGCATGTGACTTCATTTATATTATTCGCATGTGAATAATGCTGTATAATAGATTATTATTCACATGTGAATAATATAAATACAGTTTATTAAACAGCATTAATCACATGTGAATAAAAAATACAGTCTATTATACAGCATTATTCACATGTGAAAAATGAAATATAAATACAGTCTATTATAAAGCATTATTCAGATGTGAATAACATAAATACAGTCTATTATACAGCATTATTCACATGTGAATAATATAAATACAGTCTATTATACAGCATTATTCACATGTGAATAATACAAATACAGTCTATTATACAGCATTATTCTCTTGTGAATAATACAAATACAGTCTATTATACAGCATTATTCTCTTGTGAATAATATAAATACAGTCTATTATACAGCATTATTCTCCTGTGAATAATATAAATACAGTCTATCATGCAGCATTATTCTCTTGTGAATAATATAAATACAGTCTATTATACAGCATTATTCACATGTGAATAATATAAATACAGTTTATTAAACAGCATTAATCACATGTGAATAAAAAATACAGTCTATTATACAGCATTATTCACATGTGAAAAATGAAATATAAACACAGTCTATTATAAAGCATTATTCAGATGTGAATAACATAAATACAGTCTATTATACAGCATTATTCACATGTGAATAATATAAATACAGTCTATTATACAGCATTATTCACATGTGAATAATATAAATACAGTCTATTATACAACATTATTCACATGTGAATAATATAAATGAAGTCACATGCTATTATGCTATATAATAGACTGTATTTGTATTATTCACATGTGAATAATATAAATACAGTCTATAATACAGCATTATTCACATGTGAATAATACAAATACAGTCTATTATATAGCATAATAGCATGTGACTTCATTTATATTATTCGCATGTGAATAATGCTGTATAATAGATTATTATTCACATGTGAATAATATAAATACAGTGTAGTATACAGCATTATTCACATGTGAATAATATAAATACAGTCTATACTACAGCATTAGTCACATGTGAATAATATAAATACGGTTTATTATATATTTAAGTACAGTCAAAAAGGAACATATACATTATACAAATATGCCTTACTAGCTGGAGGAAAGGAGATTAGAACAAAACAGACACATATTATTACAGTTGCTAACTGTGCGGCTGCAGGGGGAAGCGTGCCTTTTCCAAAACGAGGGTAATGTCATGGTCCGGCGGCACACAAACCTCAACATTACGTGCAATTTAAAAGAGGCAGTATATACTTCATATCTTCATGCAGCTTGGAAAAACAGTATCTTAGGGAGCAGGAGTTTATTTTTTTATTTCTTTAAAGATGAATGCAAGATGCAGATGAGGCCAGCCAGGCAGAACACGCTGCCTGTCAGGAAGCCTCTACATGCCGCACGATAAGAAATGTGTTTTTTTGTGTTTCCCAACCAGGGAGATTCGACCTCGCTAATCTGTTCTGCTCCTTCCCCAAACCGACCGTGCGGACTAATCCATTCCCCAGGCACCGGAGCGAGCGGCCGTTTGGTCTCAGGGCCGACCCGCGCTGGCACAATTAGCGACGAGGCAAAACAATGGCACGCGTCCCAGACCGGAAAGAATAATAGCGGCGGCTCTGTGGAGTACGGCGAGCGTAAGCCCGTATTGTACACAGCCGCGCCGCAAAGACAAAAGATGTGTATGCTTTCGCACGCCAATCTCATATCGATCGGAACACAAGTCCACCAGTGTTCAGCGACAATAAACGTAAAATGTTCATTTGTAATAAACCCAGTTCTTTATTATTTTCTGCCTCAGATAAAGAGCTTATTTTTCCTAGAATATATTGAAGCGATTTAATGACAAACAAACCTCTTATTATGTTTTGCACATGGTGAATGTTTATATTCATCTTGGAGAAAGCAAACTACCAGTTTTAAGTACAAACCGTGTTTCCATATGAGTTGGGAAATTGTGTTAGATGTAAATATAAACGGAACACAATGAATTGCAAATCCTTTTCAAGCCATATTCAGTTGAATATGCTACAAAGACAACATATTTGATGTTCCAACTCATAAACATTGTTTTTTTTTCCAAATAATCATTAACTTTACAATTTGATGCCAGCAACACATGACAAAGAAGTTGGGAAAGGTGGCAATAAATACTGATAAAGTTGAGGAATATTCATCAAACACTTATTTGGAATATCCCACAGGTGTGCAGGCTAATTGGGAACAGGTGGGTGCCTTGATTGGGTAGAAAAGCATTTTCCATGAAATGCTAAGTAAATCACAAACAAGGATGGGGTGAGGGTCACCAATTTGTAAAGAAATTGTCAAACACTTTTAGAAAAACATTTCTCAACGAGCTATGGCAAGGAATTTTGGGATTTTACCAAGTACAGTCCAGTAAAATCTTTAACAAGTTCAGCGAATCTGGAGAAATCACTGCACATAAACGATGATATTACGGACTTTTGATCCCTCAGGCGGTGCTGCATCAAAAACCGACAGTGTGTAAAGGATATCACCACATGGGCTCAGGAACACTTCATAAAACTACTGTCAGTAACTACAGTTGGTCGCTACATCTGTAAGTGCAAGTTAAAACTCTACAACGCAAAGCCAAACCCATCTATCAACAATATCCTAAAACTGCGCCGGCTTGGCTGGGCCCGAGCTCACCTAAGATGGACTGATGCAAAGTGGAAAGGTGTTCTGTGGTCTGACAAGTCCACATTTCAAATTATATTTGGAAACAGAGGAAGTGGTGTCCTCTAGAACAAAGAGGAAAATAACCATTCGGATTTTTATAGACGCAAAGTTCAAAAGGCATCATCTGTGATGGTATGGGGGTGTATTAGTGGCCAAGGCATGGGTAGCTTACACATCTGCGAAGGCACCATTAATACTGAATGGTCCATAAAGGTTTTGGAGCAACATATGTTGTCATGCAAGCAACGTTATCATGGACGCCCCTGCTTATTTCAGCAAGACAAGTGTTACAACAGCGTGGCTTTGTATAAAAAGAGTGTGGGTACTTTCCTGGCCCGCCTGTAGTCCTGACCTGGCTCCAATCAAAAATGTGTGGCGCATTATGAAGTGTAAAATACGACAGCGGAGACCCTGGACTGTTAAACGACTGAAGCTCTACATAAAACAAGAATGGGAAATAATTCCACTTTCAAAGCTTCAACAATTAGTTTCCTCAGTTCCCAAAGGTTTATTGAGTGTTGTTAAAAGAAAAGGTGATGTAACACAGTGGTGAACATGCCCTTTCCCAACTACTTTGGCACGTGTTGCAGCCATGAAATTCTAAGTTAATTATTATTTGCAAAAAAAAATAAAGTTTATGACTTTGAACATCAAATATCTTGTCTTTGTAGTGCATTCAACTTAATATGGATTGAAAAGGATTTGCAAATCATTGTATTCCGTTTATATTTACATCTAACACAATTTCCCAACTCATATGGAAACAGGGTTTGTAACAGGATAATGCAATTATTACTTACTATGGACTGGACTCTCGCACTATTATGTTAGATCCACTATGGACTGGAATCTCACACTATTATGTTAGATCCACTATGGACTGGACTTTCACTATTATGTTAGATCCATTATGGACTGGAATCTCACACTATTATGTTAGATCCACTATGGACTGGACTCTCACACTATTTTGTTAGATCCACTATGGACTGGACTTTCACAATATTATGCTAGATCCATTCAATATCCATTGCATCGGTCGCCCAGGGGGTAGGGGTCCCCACATCTGCGGCCCCCTCCAAGGTTTCTCATTGTCCCATTGGGTTGAGTTTTTCCTTGCCCTGGTGTGGGATCTGAGCCAAGGATGTCGTTGTGGCTTGTGCAGCCCTTTGAGATACTCGTGATTTAGGGCTATATAAGTAAACATTGATTGATTGAATCGTAGATGCACCGGACTGCTTCTAAAATGCCCATAAAAAGTGGTACATGTCTGCTGCCTCAGTATATGGTCTGTACTTATAGAGGGCTTCACCGTACCTGGAATGATACCCAAAGCGCTCCTACGCTATAAATCTGAAAAGACACAAAAAGGCCGTGACTCGGATGGACGGAAGCTGGAATAGAACCCGGAACCATCAAGTTGCTGGCACCTCCGCCGCTTCATCTGCGCCACGCAGCCCCTGCTGCCTGTTTGATAGCAAGACGCCACATGTCGGAGCATGATAACACCAACGTGCGGTAAATGATCCAGTGAAGCTGAGCAGTAGATGCAAAATCCACATTTTAGTAAGGCGGTCTCTGCACCAGTTAAGAATAGCACGTGCATTGTTAGAATAGAATAGAAAGTACTTTATTGATACCTGGGGGAAATTCAGCAAGTAGTAGATCGCACGCAACACGCCCACCAAATAGTACAGGCAATTTTATAGATTGCTCACGCTATGTAGTGGTATTTGGAACTTAGCAATCAGACCCTAATGGACTAAAATCAAGACTATGATCATAATGAAATGCCCTCAGCTATCTCATCATCGGTGTGTCAGGTATTCAAAAGAGCAGTGGCGGGCCGTGCGTTTGCCCTGACGCCACACCACAGTTACGTCAAGACAAACAGCCATGACATATTCAGTAGAGGCCAAAGTTTGAACACGCCTTCTCATTCAATGATGTTTCTTTATTTTCATGACTATTTACATCGTAGATTGTCACTGGAGTCATCAAAACTATGACACCTGGGAAGTGAAAACCCTTTCGGGTGACTACCTCTTGAAGTTCATGAAGAGAATGCCAAGAGTGAGCAAAGCAGTAATCAGAGCAAATGATGGCTATTTCAAAGAAACTAGAATATAAACTGTATTTGTTATTCACATGTGAATAATGCTGTATAATAGACTACTGATATTATTCACATGTGATTAATGCTGTTTAATAGACTTTTTATATTATTCACACGTGAATAATGCTGTATAATAGACTATTTATATTATTCACACGTGAATAATGCTGTATAATGGACGGTATTCATATTATTCACATGTGAATAATGCTGTATAATAGACTGTATTTATATTAGTCACACGTGATTACTGCTGTCTAATAGACTATATTATTCACATGTGAATAATGCTGTATAATAGACAATATTATTCACATGTGAATAATAGCGACTTGTCCAGGGTGTACCCCGCCTTCCGCCCGATTGTAGCTGAGATAGGCGCCAGCGCCCCCCGCGACCCCGAAAGGGAATAAGCGGTAGAAAATGGATGGATGGATAATGCTGTATAAGACTATTTATATTATTCACATGTAAATGATGCTGTATAATAGACTATTTATATTATTCACATGTGAACAATGCTGTATAATTGACTATATTATTCACATGGGAATAATGTTGTGTAATGGACGGTATTTATATTATTCACATGTGAATAATGCTGTATAATAGACTATATTATTCACATGTGAATAATGCTGTATGATGGACGGGATTTATATTATTCACATGTGAATAATGCTGCATTATAGACTGTATTCATATTATTCACATGTGAATAATGCTATATAATAGACTGTATTTATATTATTCACACGTGATTACTGCTGTTTAATAGACTATTTATATTATTCACATGTGAATAATGCTGTATAATAGACTATATTACTCACATGTGAGTAATGCTGTATAATAGAATATTTATATCATTCACAAGTGAACAATGCTGTATAAAAGACTGTATTTATATAATTTAAAAGTGAATAATGCTGTATAATAGACTGTATTTATATTACTCACATGTAAAAAATATGTTAGTGTTTATTGTGAGCGAACTGTGGTGTGGTATCTGAACCAAATAAACTCATAAAACCTTTGACCTCGGCTACTCCCAGCCATCATAACGTTGATTAATATATAAAGCAAACCCTCTTTCACTTGTGCTCCTGCTGTATTATGCTCTTCATAGTAATGGTGCCTGGAAAAAAGACACGTACCACTGCACCGAGAATAGCAAGATATTCAATTAACGGTTGCAAAAGAGAGCTGGAACGCATTCAAACCTCCATGGCCACTGCACAAAAGGGACGCACGCTATCTTTATGTCGCTGAGGTGATTGTGTTCATGTGTTTGGATGAATAAAAACATAGCCAGGTAATAGAGTGTGATTTATTAATCGTAAAATGTTATGGACGTTTGTTTCATTTTTAGTAGGGAATGAAGTCAGGGATGCAAAACAAAAAACTGCTTAGTTTGGTGCTCAATGATATTTCAACCGAAGCACTAAATCGTAATTGTAATCGTAGTTGTCACTAAATAGAATTCTCAAATAAAAATAGAGATACCGTATTTTCCGGACAATAGTGCGCACCGCCGCTGAATGGTCTATTTTTAAATTTTTTTTCATATATAAGGCGCACCGGATTATAAGGTGCATTGCATTAAAGGAGTCATAATATTATAATTACTTTTCTAAATGTAAAAAAGTTCCTTGTGATCTACATCAGGGGTACCCAACCTTTTTCCCCACCTGGGACCGGTTTAATGTAAGCATTATTTAAGATGAAAAAAAGGCAAAAAAATGAGCATGAAAATTCAACTCGCTATAACACTTAAGCACTTAAGTAGGCACCTTGATGGCATTTACTGTAAACTAGTGTTTCTTAACCACAGGGTTGGCCCGCAAGCGCCCCCTAGAATTTAATATAGCTTGTGTTTTTCAGCTATAGTCCGCATATGCCACAGCGGTACTTAGTTGTAATATAGTTTTCTACCACTTGCGGCAGTAATGACAATAGAAAACAAACAAAAGAAGTATGGCGCTAATGTCATAGAGAAATGTCTTAAGCGCAAAAATTATGACTCAAGTGGTGATGCTGTATTTTCCCTTGCACTTTAATTTTTATTGACAGTATAGTTCAACATATGTATTGTTAATTTAGTTGACTTATTTTAGGACAACATGTTATATATCGTTTGTAAATGTCTAATCAGCCTAACCTAAGCCTAAGGTTTATTTGTTAGATTAATGATATGATCTTTGTGATAATAATATAATAATAATAATAATATATAATTTTATAAGGTAATACACTGTACATAAGTTAGATATTTTGTTTTTATTGGATATGATTAAAATCAAGAGTAAGATGACTAATTTAAAGTTAATATTGGAGTTTCAATGTGTAGTGGAAAAGCTGGGTCCTGAGATCAAACAGGTTAAGAGCCACTAATATATATGACGACCCTGCAGATGGCAATTAGCTCTTGGCCACAATATGGCATATTCAAGTGTTATATGTTCGTTAAGGTGCATTAAAGTACAATAAGAAATAGTCACTTACTATGAAGAGTTGTAAAACACATCTATAAACAAGCTCATTGGTGTGTTTACCGGGACAAACAAAAGTTAAGTTGGACAAAATGTGTTTATAAATTAATTAATGTTTCTGTGCGGCCCTGTAGCCAATGCGTCACACACCGGTGGTTGGGGACCACAGGTCTACATAACATGTAATTGTGGTTCTTTGGTCAACATGTTGCATAGATGATGTTTTACACATCATCTTCAAGTCGCTTTCTGACAGTCACGTTTTGTGGGCGGGTCTTATTTACGTGCTTCCACTTCGACTGCGTATAAGTAAGAACTTTACACTACTTTATATTATAAATGGCAACAGCGGAGGATGAATGTCACATAACAAAAAAAAGAAGAAGCTTTTCAACTATGGCATTTACATGGACTACAAAGGCGGATACGTGCACATTTTCAGGACTTATGCAGATCCCAAATACGGATCAGCAGGTACCAGAAGGTAAGAAAAGTTGCTTTTGCATAATATTGCGAAACAATCACCCGATCATATCTTATCTTATACGCACACCATAATAATACTCCAATGTTGAAGCGCAGTCCAATCCATCAAGCGGTGTGGCTTCATAGCTTACCAAAGTCGTACTAAAACAATTTGATAGTTCTTCCTTCAAGGTACTCAAAGCATTATTTCCACATTCACCCATTCACACACAGATGGCGGGAGCTGCCAGGCAAGGCCCTAACCACCACCCTTCAGGAGCAAAGGTGAAGTGTCTTGCCCAAGGACACAACGGACGTGACAAGGTTTGTAGGAGGTGGGGATCGAACCAGGAACCCTCAGGATGCTGGCACGGCCACTCCCCCAACTCCGCCACGCTGTCCCCATATACAATGTTGGTGTTTATTTGAGTCACACTGCAGTCTACACATATCTCTTATGTTTGACTGCCATCTACTGGCCACACTTATTATTACACCATGTACAAAATTGTTAGAATAATCATGTACAGTACATGTTATCGCACAACTTTAGTATGCCTAAAGTCTGTTGTTATAGTTATTAACTATTGTGCTCAAGCTGTACTTTTTCTATCTGCGCAAGGACAAAAACTTCTTGTCAGAGCGGTGGCCTCAGTCGCAGATGTTACCTTTGTTTTAGCCAAGGACTTCAAGGACCTCAAGGCAGATAAGACGACAGCATGCAGACGAAGCAGAGACAAGGCGAAATCACAAGGCCCCAGCACATTCAGTCACGTATTGTGCGTACTGGAGCTGCTTTGCATGATATGTGTGACCACTGCTTTTAGAGGCGGCCTCAGTGATGTTGACTGGGGAACTCCTGAATAAAAAGAGGGATGCGGGAGCTGTACCTTAGAGCGTAGGGCGAGACTGTGACTAAGTGAGCAGCTCCATGCGTTCTCCTCATGAGCTAAATTGAACTCTGTCTCTGCATGATTCCTTACTTCTTGTCTGTTTAATAGATGTCATCGGTGTTTGAACTTGACAACTAAAATACTTAACTAAAATAGCTTTTGAGGTCGGTAAGCACAACCAAAATGATTCCTTACATTAGGATTTTAAGTGCGCCTTATAGTCAAAATCAGTTGTCAAGCTCCCAGGTCAAGACCCACATTCACACATAACGAATAAAAAAACACAATCTTACTGGCAACTTCCAGCGAAGCGTTCCGACTGATGGCCTCCCCCAGGTAGTTGCGCGCCACACAGGTGTAAACGCCCTCGTCTGGTTTGCTGCGCCGGCCGTGCACAATGCGCAGGAAGAAGAGCGAGCCGCTGGGCAAGAGCATGCGGTGAGAGCGGGGGTCGTCTTTGTCCGTCTCCACCCTCTCGCCGTCTTTGTACCACTCCACACCGGGAGCGGGTCGACCATCCGCCTTGCAGTTGAGGGTGGCCGGCTCCCCCTTGGAGACGATCAGGTCAGACGGGTCCTCCAAAATCTGGGGGGCGCTGTCCTCAAAGCGCACGCGAGACCCTGGGAGATGGAAATGTGGACATCAATTATTTGGAAATTAATGTACATGTTCAAACCTAAAAATAAATATTGATTTATTTTATTTTTTGAAAAAAAATATTTATAATTAGGAACGGTTATTAAACAACACAAAAAAATAGACAAAATTGTATAAAATGTAAGAAAAAAAAGGCTGACTTATTGAAACAAGTTTAGGAATACTCGTCATATCATTTTAAAGTCAGAAATAAGATGTTTGCAATAACTTACTTTTATGTTTTACGATTACTATTTGTGCAAGATTATATATTTTTTTCTTGTTTTTGTAAGTTTTTCCAACACAAATTTACAACTTTTTTTTACAGTATCATCACTTTTGTCCCCTGATATATATCCATAATTGTCACAATCTGTTGGTGGTGAACACCTGGATGCATAGATGGCAGGCATATTGCAGGTAAAAACATAATAGCACTAATAGTAATACAACTAATAATAAAAATAGATTTTATTCGTAAAAAGCACTGCGATGAGGTGGCGACTTGTCCAGGGTGTAACCCGCCTACCGTCTGAATGCAGCCGAGATTGGCTCCAGTGACCCCGCGCAACCCCAAAAGGGACAAGCGGTAGAAAATGGATAGATAAATGGATTGTAAAAAGCACTTTAAATTGAGCAAACAACCTCAACGTGTTACAGTGTATTAAAAAAAACAAAAAGATAATAAACATACATAAAAATAAAAACTAGAACTGGCACGCATATATCTAAAAAGAAGGCTTTTTTAAAAAAAAGAAGGGTTTTTTAAGCCTTTTTAAAAAAACATTCACAGTCTGTGGTGCCCTCATGTGGTCAGGGAGAGCCTTCCACAGACTGGGAGCATTGTTTCTCGGAGGTTGGAGGAGATAAGTCTGTTCGTCTGGAGGAGAGCAGTTCTTTGAAGTAGAGGGGGGCATTTCCACTGAGGCACTGGTGGTTAGTAGGGAGACTTTGTATTCAACCCTGAGTGGAACAGGAAGCCAATGAAGGGATTTGAGAACTGGTCTGATGTGGTCGTATTCCCGCACTCTCATCAGGATCCTAGCAGCACTATTCTGTAAGTACTGCAGCTTCTGAATGTTTTTGCTCGGGAGAAGTGAGTTGCAGTAGTGTAGCCTAACATCAAAACATGATTTTAATAGGATAACTGTCAGGTAAAGGGGGCGACGAACCCTGAGATGCAGAGACGGCAGGCTGGATGCAAGGAAACATGATTTAATGTCAGAAAAAAAACGCAGGAAAACAGGAATCAGGAACCGGCAACCAGGAAAACTGGAAACAGCTAACAGGAACCCATGAAACAAAGAGCTAGGAGACAGCAAACGTCAAATAGCTATCAGGAACCATCAAACAGGAACAGCTCACAACAAACAATACTCCAGTGCTGACCGGAGGGCGAGGCAGGTATAAAAAGTGGCCTGATTGGCAATTTCCACCAGGTGTGCCAGACTGCCAATCAGGTACAGGTGAGGGAAACACGCGCTCAGGGAGACATGCGGGGGAACGAATCAAAGAGTGCTAACAGGATATAGAACAGAGGAAAAACTAAAACATAACCAAACTGTCAGTGAGAAGCTTGACAATAACAGGAGACAGAATAGCCGGGACCAGGAACAGGGAGTCATGCGACAGGCTATCCAGATTGCAATCATCGAGCCCTGACTGGAGGGCGAGGCTGGCGTAAATGGCAGCCAGCTGATTGACAACAGGTGTGGCCAGGCTGCCAATCAGCAGCATATGAGGGATAACAGCGCTCAGGGAGACAAGCAAGAAATGGAACCAAAATTTAAGAACTAGCACATAAACCAACACAGGAGGTGACTATGACGTGCGCATTTTCCGTGCATGCGTACTAGGTCGCGTTGCGTCGGCGGACTGTGGGGTAGAGGGGGTCTTAACCCACCGTTGTGTGTGTGTGGACAATGATAAGGTTAGGTGGGATTTACCCTGGATAAACTTAGACTTAGATCTGGTTAATGTAATGTGCACCTCCAAGTCCGAGTCCATGTTCTCACTCGGAAAAGGGTGGAGTGCCATCTCCGGGTTGGGGAGGAGACCCTGCCCCAAGTAGAGGAGTTTAAGTACCTCTGAGTCTTGTTCACGAGCGAAGGAAGAGTGGATCGGGCGATAGACAGTCAGATCGGTGCGGTGTCTTCAGTAATGCGAACGCTGCATCGATTCGTTGTGGTGAAGGAGGAGCTGAGCTGGAAGGCAAAGCTTTCAATTTATCGGTCGGTCTATGTTCCCATCCTCACCTATGGTCATGAGCTTTGGGTTATGACCGAAAGGACAAGATCACGGGTACAAGCGGGTGAAATAAATTCCTCCGCTGGGTGGCGGATCTCTCCCTTAGAGATAGGGTGAGAAGCTCTGTCATCCAGGAGGATCTGCTCCTCCACATGGAGAGGAACAAGATGAGGTGGTTTGGGCATCTGGTCAGGATGCCACCTGAATTCCTCCCATAGGGAGGTGTTTCGGGCACGTACAAACGGTAGGAGGCCAAGGGGAAGACCCAGGACACGTTGAGAAGACTATGTCTCCCGGCTGGCCTGGGAACGCCTCGGGATGCCCCCAGGAGGAGCTGGACGAAGTGGCTGGGGAGAGGGAAGTCTGGGCTTCCCTGCTTAGGCAGCTGCCCCTGCGACCTGACCTCGGATAAACGGAAGAAGATGGATGGATAGATGGATGGATGGATAAAGTGATGATAAAGTGTATTAAGCCAGTTAAGACACACACTGAAGTGATGATGCATTCCAAGTCCAAGTCCATGGTTCTCGCCCAGAAAAGGGTGGAGTGCCCTGCCCCAAGTGGAGAAGTTCAAGTACCTCTTAAGTCTTGTTCACGTGTGAGGGAAGAGTGGATGGTGAGATCGACAGGCTGATCGATGAGGCGTCTTCAGTAATGCGGACGCTGTATCGATCCGTTGTGGTGAAGAAGAAGCTGAACCGGAAGGCAAAGCTCTCAATTTACCGGTCGATTTACGTTCCCATCCTCACCTATGGTCATGAGCTTTGGGTTATGACCGAAAGGACAAGATCACGGGTACAAGCGGCCCAAATGAGTTTCCTCTGCCGAGTGGCGGGTCTCTCCCTTAGAGATAGGGTGAGAAGCTCTGTCATCCGGGGGAAACAAAGTAAAGCTGCTGTTCTTCCACATGTAGAGGAGCCAGATGAGATGGTTCAGGCATCTGGTCAGGATGCCACCCAAATGCCACCCTAAGGAGGTGTTTCGGGCACATTCGACTGGTAGGAGGCCACGGGGAAGACCCAGGACAAGTTTGGAAGAC
>NC_084628.1:38786649-38944149 GCF_033978795.1 Nerophis ophidion | reverse complement strand
TTCATTATTATCATGGTACTGTACTAGTATGGGTATACAGTACAACTTTAGTCATGAAACATACCAACAAAGACTCTTGGAACATTCAAACTAATCAAACTTCTATTTTATTCTATTCACAATACTTAAATCATTTTGTTCTAAGCAGGATGGGAACAATTGGCAGTCAGGGGGGTGCCATATGGGGACATGAGGAATGGGGATTAAAACAACTTCAAAGAGCCTCTGACTGGCGGGGGGCCACAAATGATGGAATTGACAGCTGCAAAGTGCACTCAAATGTGATTTTTTCAAAGTGTCTCAAATATTTTATGACTAAGCATACGCCCTATTTGAGCAAATAAATTTAAACATTATTAAAAATTGCAGGCATGATATTCTGAATGTAAAACTACATTTGTGTTAAAACATTGTTTTCTTTTTCTTTTTTTAAGTTAATTTGACTTGCGCAACCAAGTGATTTTGTCTGAATGGCTACTGACAGTTTGGTCATGTTTGGGGTTTTTCTGTATTTTAATTCCTGTTTTTACATACTGTGTTTACAATAACTTCCTGTCCAGGAAGTCCTTCATACCGACAGCCACCAGACGGTATAATGCATTTGTTCCTTTTTGACCGTACATAAAAGTATGATAGACTCTATTTATATTATTCACATGTGAATAATGCTGTATAATAGACTGTATTTATATTGATTGTAGCTGAGATAGGCGCCAGTGCCCCCCGCGACCCCGAAAGGGAATAAGCGGTAGAAAATGGATGGATGGATGGATGTGAATAATGCTGTATAATAAACTGTATTTATGTTATTCACATGTGAATTATGCCGTACATCGTACTATATTTATATTATTCACGCGTGAATAATGCTGTATAATAGACTGTATTTATGTTATGCACATGTGAATAATGCTGTTTAATAGACGCAGTTATATTATTCACATGTGAATAATGCTGTATAATAGACTGTATTTATATTATTCACATGTGAATCATGCTGTATAATAGACTGTATTTATGTTATGCACATGTGAATAATGCTGTTTAATAGACGCAGTTATATTATTCACATGTGAATAATGCTGTATAATAGACTGCATTTATATTATTCACATGTGAATAATGCTGCTCTGATAGACTGTATTTATATTATTCACATGTGTATAATGCTGTATAATAGACTCTATATTATTTGCTTGTGAATAATGCTGTATAATAGACTGTATTTATGTTATTCACATGTGACTAATGCAGTGTAATAGACTGAATTTATATCATTCAAATGTAAATAATGCTGTATAATAAAAGTTAAGTTAGCGTACCAATGATTGTCACACACACACTTGGTGTGGCGAAATTATTCTCTGCATTTGACCCATCACTCTTGATCACCCCCTGATTAGACTGTATTTATATTATTCACATGTGATTAATTCTGTATAATAGACTGTATTTCTATTATTCACATGTGAATAATGCTGTATAATAGACTATTTATGTTATTCACATGTAAAAAAATACCTAAGTGTTTATTGTGAGTGAACTGTGGTGCCGAATTTCCCCCGGGGATCAATAAAGCACCTTATATTCTATTCTATTCCTGGTGCTGTAGTTTTGTCAGTATTTCCTGTTTGGTCTCTGTGTTTTTGAAGCGCCTTTACGTTTTGTTCCAACGTGTTGTCAGCACACCTGTTTCTCGTTAATTATTTCTCTTTAGTTCCAGCCAGGTCCCTCCTTCAGGGCCGGATCATTGTACTTTTGGGACTAATGCTTGGTGTGCGGTTTTTGTTGCTTTCCTGCTTCCTGGACTATTAAATTAGTTGTACTTGCTGGCCGTACGCCAACTCCACATCCTTGGGGGGATCACGCTGCAAGCTACTCCCCCCAGACCGTGGCAGATTTACTGCAATCAAGGTAATTGTGATTATATTGTGCGATTCATCTGATAAAATTGCGAAACAAACACCAGATAATATGTCTAACCTTATTCACACACCATTATAATACTCCTACTCTCTAAGTATATGTAACATACATATACACATACTGTACATATTCATTCACTGTACAAACATACATATACACATACATGTACATTCACTGTATAAACATACATATACATGTATATATACATTCACTGTACAAACATACATATACACATACTGTAGATACATTCACTGTACAAACATACATATACACATACATGTACATATACATACATACACTCATGCCGATAATCACGTTTCATCAAACATAAATTAACGTTGTTGCCCTCGGTAAACTGACAAAGCTTAACCTATGGTTACTATAACAATCTACAACAGGGGTGTCAAACTCATGTTAGATGGGGGGCCACATAAGGGAAAAATCTACTCCCAAGTGGGCCGGACTGGTAAAATCACGACACGATAACTTAAAAATAAAGACAGATTATTTTCTTTGTTTCAAAATAGAACAAGCGCATTCTGATTTTTTTTTTACACTTACAGGTTGCGTTTAATTGTATTCTATCTTTATTTGTCGTTATTTATATTTTCTGAATAAATGATGTGATAATGTTCATCAGTCAACTTGTTGTGAATTTTCAATCTATCAAGATAGGAAATCTATATCAAAATCAAATTACAATATGTTATTTATGTAGTTTGATAATTTTCACATCATGTGGTGTATTTTATACATATGTAGCATAATCTACAAAGATTCAGGTTCATTTGTATACTTAGCAAACTCATCCCGCTGTTGTGTCACGCACACACGCTGTGCTTCCTACTGCTGCAAGTGCACGCAGAAGATCCACTGCAAACACCAGAGACTCCCACACACTCATCAAGCGGACCACGCCCACTCTCCGCTGCAGCCGACGGCAGGCCACACCTGATACTAATGAAGGAGGGCAGTATAAAGATGGCAGACGCTGACTCCTCGATGTCGGAACGTAAACTACTTCTGTAAGCTGCGTGTCTCTGACTACCTCCTGATTTCGCTCATTGCCTATTTCCTTGTGTCCTTGTGTTTTCCCTGATCCCTGTTTCTCCTGTTCTTCCCACAGTGTCGTGTCACCACCGCTGTTTCTCTTCTGGACCCATTTTGCCTTCCCAGATCCTCGACTTTGGTTATGGACTTTGGACCCACTCTCCTGCCTCTGACTGCGCTTGGACTTTCGACTCCCTCTGGCTTGCTCCCCTCTCGGATTTGGACACACTTTTCAGCCAACACGCACCTCAACAAACCTTACAGTATCTATGTATGATAAATTCCACACATCGTCTACCATGCAAACACATAGTAGCATACACACTCCACATAATCATCAAGTCTACAAATAAACCCGTTGAACTTGTCATTCCTTCGCTGTGCCATCTCCTTCCCCAATAGCAAACATAACACCCGCGGGCCGGATAAAACCTATTCGCGGGCCTGATCCAGCCCTCAGGTCCGTATGTTTGACACCCCTGATCTACAAGGTTAATATAGCTGGCTTTTCTTTTTTCCCCTTAATTTTTCTTCATTTTTTGTATCTGTAGTTATCATGAATTGATTAACGTGGACCCCGACTTAAACAAGTTGAAAAACTTATTCGGGTGTTACCATTTGGTGGTCAATTGTACGGAATATGTACTGTACTGTGCAATCTACTAATAAAAGTATCAATCAATCAATCAAAAACATATATGTGTTGTTGCATTTGAACAGGGGTGTCAAACTCAAATACAGAGTGGGCCAAAATTTAAAACGGAACAAAGCCGCGGGCCAAGGTTGAACAAATTAACCTTTTAACAGGGACTCAAACAAGATTTGCATTGAATATTAAACAAGCAAGGCTTATACAACTTTATAGTCACATGCAAAATCAAGTTTCAAATTATAATAATGATTATTAAAAAATATCAATGGCATATCAAATAAAATTTAAATAAAAATTGGGGAGGGCGGGGTTTGGTGGTAGCGGGGATGCATATTGTAGCGTCCCGGAAGAGTTAGTGCTGCAAGGGGTTCTGGGTATTTCTTCTGTTGTGTTTATGTTGTGCTACGGTGCGGATGTTCTCCCAAAATGTGTTTGTTATTCTTGTTTGGTGTGGCTTCACAGTCTGTCGCATATTTGTAAAAATGTTAAAGTTGTTTATACGGCCACCCTCAGTGTGACCCTTATGGCTGTTGATCAAGTATGCCTTGCATTCACTTGTGTGTGTTAAAGCCGCATGTATTATGTGACTGGGCCGGAACGTTGTTTGTTTGGCGGAAAGGCGGACGTGACGACAGGCTGTAGAGGACGCTAAAGGCCGTGCCTTCAAGGCACGCCCCCAATATTGTTGTCCGGGTGGAAATCGGGAGAAATTTGGAAGAATGGTTGCCCAGGGAGATTTTCGGGAGGGGTACTGAACTTTAGGAGTCCCCCGGGAAAATCGTGAGGGTTGGCAAGTACGAGTATCAGCGGTGAATGCAGTGCTACAGAGGCATCGCCGCTGTATAATACCGGCGGGCCAGCTCTAATCTTAATTTGATATTACCTCAAGGGCCAAATGAAATTACACGGCGGGCCAAATTTGGCCGGCGGGCCAGAGTTTGACACCCATGCATTTGAACAACTGTATTGTTGATAATAAAGGTGAATTATTAGTATTATTCATTATCAATAGTGATATTTCTATTGGTATTTGTATTGCTCCATTTGTAGTGTAATAAAGGAAGTATATGCACCAGCAGATGGGACCTGCTCAAGAGCATTTTGTACAAAAAGAAATGCACGGTAAATAACAGAACTTTGACTTCTTCGTTACAAAGTCTTTAACCACTTAAAGAATAGCATCTAGAACTGCATTTTCACCCAGCCATTTTTTGTGAAGCGTACACATTTTCTACTCACACTTCTGCAAAACAGTCCAGCCCGAAGGTAATTCTGTCGCTTTTTTTTTGTATAATTACCCTTTAAACTTTTGTGGGGGATGCACTTTGCCTCCTGTGCACACTTCACAGCAGACAATTCCACCAAATGCTCTCCATCAAAAAGTGTCATTAAGCACCTGTCCACGAAAAGGAAAACGTCATGGCATCTTCCACTCCGCTTACCAAACCTCATTAAGATCCGGTGTGATATTATCACAATTGCAATGCTCGCAGTTCAATTAGACCGACTTTGATTTGTCCCCTGGGGGCCCACTCAAAGCACAGAGTGGCTGTTTAAAAAAGCATGCAAGCACATTCAAACACACGGCACTCAATCGCGGGAAATGAGAAGGAAACTCGGAACAAATGGAATGCAATATGGTAAATAGTGGTGGCGTTCATACAGTATAACTGTCAGAATAATTGTATCTAAGTTATCACAAAACGTTGTGTTAAATTGAGTTCAGTGTCTTTGATCCGATCAAGCAAAAGCTTTGTAAAACTCCACTGTGTAGGATGGGGAGCAACATGAGGGTGTCGGTTTCTTTGATGTATTGTAATCCACAGGAAGATTTTGTCTTGACCCGAGATCTACAAAGCGGGGAGAGGAGGCAGGTCCAGGCGACCTTTTCTTTGAACTGATTTGTGACCGAGGGCAACAGCTGTTTACGACCCTTGGTACCTTTAGAAACAGCTGTTGCCATGTAATCAGGGAAAGTCCAAAAAAAAAGAGGTCGTACAATCTTTCATCAGAGCACGGGACGACACTGTACAATGGTACAGTGTCGACACGTTTCTCCTCAATTGAGCCAAATTTAATTCTGTCTCTGTTTAATTCCTTGCTTCTTGTCTCGTTTAATAGATGTCATCAGTGTTTGAACCTAACAATAACTACAATAAGTAGTAAATAGCCGTGGTAATTTGTAAGAAAAATATGAATCTCTCCGGGGAGGTTTCTTTCCTCCGGGTTCTTCGGACCACCAATCACCGACATGACAGTTCAGTTTCTCAATACTTTTTTATTTTCTCAATAATGTCTTTGTTGTGCTTTTCAGCAATTGTCTTTCTCGGTTTGTCTCGTTCTCGCTCCAACTGTAACCCCTCTCTCCTCCCTGGCTGCTGCCTTTTAACAGAGGGACAGGTGAGTAGATAAACAGGCCCAGATGGGCCCTCTACGTGCCTGTCGCTGATCTCGCAGCCGGTCCGAGCACACCCACGCTTTGCTGCAGGTCCGCAGGCCACGCCCCCCTCTACACTTTCCTTTTGAACCATTTAAAAGTCTGGGTTAGTGGTTTCCAAAGTGTTTTAATAGCCCGCTGTTATGATCCGCTGCCCGGATAATATTATGTTTAGGTTTTGAGTCTTTTTGTATTGTGAAGTGAAGTGAATTATATTCATATAGCACTTTTTCTCTAGTGACTCACAGCGCTTTACATAGTGAAACCCAATATCTAATTTTTACATTTAAACCAGTGTGGGTGGCACTGGGAGCAGGTGGGTAAAGTGTCTTGCCCAAGGACACAACGGCAGTGACTAGGATGGCGGAAGCGGGGATCGAACCTGCAACCCTCAAGTTGCTGGCACGGCCGCTTTACCAAGCGAGTTATATCGCCCCGTACTATGTTCTGTTAGTGTTTGACTTCTTTAGTTCCTGGTTGTACTTCCTTGTTTATTCTGTCACCATAGTTACGCATTAGTTTCACCTGCCTCTTGCTTTTGACGCGCACCTGCCGCTTGATTACTGTCTTGATTTAAGCCTGCCTTCTTTGTCCATTCGTTCTTGCTTCCTAGTTTGTGTTCGCACAACAGTGACAACTTTGATTCCCGATTCTGGTAACCAGTTCTGTACTTGCTAGCTTCCGCGCTATGCCTTTGTTTTGCTAGCTTCCATGCTAATTCCTTTGGTATTTCTCCAGCTCCCATGCTAGCTCTTTTAGGTTTTTCTAGCTCCCATGCTAGTTCTGTTTGTTTTGAGAAACTCTGTTTTATTTGTTAAATAAATCATTGTTTCTGACCTTCACGCTGTGTTCGAAGCCCGACTGCATTAAAGAGAAAACGAACCCGCATCACTATGCCACGCAATCGTCACACCCGCCGCTGAAATAATTGTTTGTTTTTTTTCAAAGTGGCAAAGGTTTCGGAATAGCCTTATCTCATTCTTTTTTTTTTACTACGACAACAAGATATAATCTTAGCACAGTCCGGCTACTTAAATATATCAAATATTTGATTTTCAAGTTAAAAATAGATTTTCAAGGTAAAAAACGATTTTCAAGGTAAAAGTTGATTTTCAAGGTAAAAACTGCTCGAAAATAAGTAAAATAAAATATGATTTTCATCCAATTTTGGCATGGGCATGATAACATTGATGTTGTGACAAATACTGCTCCTCTATGCTTTTTTTTTTTTATAATGATTGCAAGTACACCTTTTACTCTTTTTGAGTGTGAGGTACTTCATTGTAACTTTGTGAAGCATGCCTCTCACGGTTTATGCAGTAATTCTGCGGTGTGGGTCATTCGGCACGTAAATGGTAAATAAAAATAGAATACAATGATTTGCAAATCCTTTTCAACTTGTATTCAATTAATTAGACTGCAAAGACAAGATATTTAAGGTTGGCACTAGAAAACTATTTGTTGCACGTATTAGTTCATTTGGAATTTGATGCCCACCGCTCATTCTACAACAAGGGTTTCCAATTCAAGACCAGGGGGCAAGATCTGGCCCGCAAAGACCTGGAAATGATATGAGTCATTAGAGTACTTTATATTTCCTCACTAAATGTCATTGTGTTCATTTTGACAGAAAAAAAACATGTACTGCTTGAAATTGCATACTTTTTTTCCAACTTTAATAGTATCTAATATTGCAACAAACATTACAGTATATTATCAAAAGAAAATAAGATTATCGACTACGGGGTCGCCGCGGACTACAAAGGGCGACAGGCGCATATTTTCAGGACTTATACAGATCCCAAAAATGATGAAATAGCGCAGACTTTTACACAATGTTGCAATTCTGCGCGTAATCATATGATACGGGCAGTTGTGCTAAAGCGAACCACAAAGAGTTTGTTCTTTCCTTTGAGAGAAACAGAAGTAAATAACCTCGTTCCTGCCCAATCGAGATACGTAACGGCTGCACAACCGAAACGCCGTCTTGAGCTTTGCTGCCATAATTACCCGCAAGCAAGCGTCTGTGACAGCCCTGACTTGACTTAACCCGTGGAAAAAAACTATTGTTTTGTCTTGCAGAACGGAAACTTTATTTTTGTAGCAAGCAATAACACGACAGTAACAACATCCCTGGCGAGCATTATAAAACACACACACACACAATCATTCATCTACCGCTCACCACCCCCCTGCATCCCTGGCCCCCGTACCAGCTTGTATTTGACACAGGACCCCAAAAAGATGTCCAGCATATGCCTGTTATACAAAACCCAAAACCAAAGAAGTTGGCACGTTGTGTAAATCATAAATAAAAAGAGAATACAATGATTTGCTAATCATTTTCAACATAGTAAATTAAATGGACTACAAAAGATAAGATACGTAATGTTAGAACTTGAAAACTGCAAATATGAGCTCATTTGGAATTTGATGCCTGCAACATGTTTCAAAAAAGCTGGCACAAGTGACAAAAAAGACTGAGAAAAAGGTGGAATGCCCATCAAATACTTATTTGGAACATCCCACAGGTGCACAGGCTAATTGGGAACAGGTGGTTGCAATGATTGGGTATAACAGAAGCTTCCGTGAAATGTCATTCACAAACAAAATGTCATTCACCACTTTCTCAACAAAAGCGTGAGCAAATTGTCGGACAGTTTAAGAACAACATATCTCAACCAGCTATCGCAAGGATTTTAGTTATTTTACCATGAACGCTTTAGAGAATCTAGAGAAATCACTGCATCTAAGCGATGATATTACGGACTGTCGGTGCCTCAGGCGGCACTGCATTAAAAAGCGACATCAGTGTGTAAAGGATACCACCACATGGGCTCAGGAACACTTCAGAAAACCACTTTTAGTAGCTAGAGTCCATCGCTACATCTGTAAGTGCAAGTTAAAACTCTAATCTGCAAAGCGAAAGCAACACCCTGAAAACGCCGCCGGCTTCGCTGGGACCAAGCTAATTAAGATGGACTGATGCAAAGTGGACAAGTGTTCTGTGGTCTGACGAGTCCACATTTAAAATATTTTTTGGGGAAACTGTGGACGTCGTCAGACCAAAGAGGAAAAGAACCACCCGGATTGTTCTCGACGCAGAGTGTAAAAGGCCTCATGTGTGATGGTATGGGGGTGCATTAGTGCACAAGGCATGGGTAACTTACACATTTGTGAAGGCACCATTAATGCTGAAAGTTAGATACAGGTTTTGGGGCAACATATGTAGCCATCCAAGCAACGTTATTACGGACGCCCCTGCTTATTTCAGCACGACAATGTCAAGCCACATGTTCCAACAGCCCGTTTAAAATGTGTGGCGCATTATGAAGCCTAAAATACTGCAAAAGAGACCCTGGACTGTCTATCAAGCAAGAATGGGTAAAAAAAAATTAGTCTCCTCAGGTCCTAAACATTACCGAGTCTTGTTAAAAGGAAAGGCCATGTAACACAGAGGTAAAAATGCCCCTGTGCCAATTTTTTTTCAATATGTTGCTGCCATTAAATTCAAAGTTATTGATTATTTTGAAAAAAAAAAAAAAAAAGAAGTTTCTAAGTTGGAACATTAAATATCATGTCATTGCAAGTTAAAGGATTTGCAAGTCATTGTATTCTGTTTTTTTTTTACCATTTAGACAACGTAACAACTTCACTGCATTTTAGGGTTTTGTATTTGCTTTGCAAATGAAAGAATTAAAAATGGAGCTGCAACCTTCATTTCTTTTAGTTGAGGCCCACAGTCGAAAAAGGTCTCGGTGAGTGCCTTCCAACCATCCATTTTCTACCGCTTATTCCCCTTTGGGGTCACGGGGGGCGCTGGTGACTATCTCAGCTACAATCGGGAAGAAGGCGGGGTACACCCTGGACAAGTCGCCGCCTCATCGCAGGGCCAACATAGATAGACAGACAACATTAAACACTCACATTCACACACTAGGGACCATTTAGTGTTGCCAATCAACCTATCCCCAGGTGCATGTCTTTGGAAGTGGGAGGAAGCCGGAGTACCCGTTGGGAACCCACGCAGTCACGGGGAGGACATGCAAACTCCACACAGATAGATCCCGAGCCCGGGATTGAACCCACGGGATTGAACCCAGGACTACTCAGGACCTTCGTATTGTGAGCCAGACGCACTAACCCCTCTGCCACCGTTAAGCCCGTCTCGGTGAGTGATGTAATGTAAATAAATGCACAGCTTGCTTGGTACCCTTGCAAGCTTCCCAGTGATTGATTGACTGAGACTTATTAGTAGATTACATAGTACAGTACATATTCTGTACAATTGACCACTAAATGATAACACCCCAATACGTTTTTCACTTGTTTAAGTCGGGGTCCACGTTAATCAATTCATGGTAAAGAAATCCCACTCTGGTGGGACTCGAACACACAACCTTTGAATGTCTTTTGTTAGTGTGTAACGCCTAGAAGTCCAATGCGCTGTCCATTGCGCCACAGAGCCACGAAGAACCAAAGCAGCTGGATCTGTTAATTCCACATTTGTGCAACAAAACAGAAAAAAATGCATTATTTTAGGGCCGTGTTTGAAGTATGAGTCTGCAAATTGTCTGAGGTATTGAAGTAGTCTGCGGAAATGTCTCTATTCAGTCCAAAGAAAGGCGCATTCCCAATTGAAGGACTCGAAATCCTTTCAGCCGCCATATGAGTAACACACCTCACCATGAACGAGCCCTCGTCTTATTAATAAGCTGTTTGAAACGTGTTGCAACGCGAGCCTGCTCTGCCCGATCCGACGTAATGTTGGCCTGTGAGGACGAGACCGCGACAACCCGAGTGCTGCACTCACTCGTTTGAACGCTCCGAGACACGACTCTGCCTCGTTTATTTTATGTGGAGGGGAAGCTGGATTGGGGATTGCCGGTGACAAGTCTGCAATCAGGGGAAGTGTCTCCGCCACGCTGAGCACAAACACCGACGCGTTCGGCGCAGGAGAAAAAAAAAAGGATCCGATCCAACGTTTGCGTGGCGACAAGATGATTGCTTGCGAGTGCTTTGTCAAGCGGAAAGCACGTGGCTCAGATGCAATGTGATTCTGCCGGTGCGGTCAAATAATGGACACCGTTCTCAGGTATTTCAGTCCGCACTTTGCAGTGAGGTTTTTATGCAAATGCACACTCAAAAGACACTCCATTAGTTTGACCTGCACCACACATTCACGTTCAAGAGCCGCATCGGATATTCCGCCTTCACAAAAAAAAAAAACCCCGTTGTTCTATCTTTGACGGAGAGGTACTCTTTTAATTTATTGTGGTGTGCATCACTTCTTTGTGATGTGTACACGATGTACATTGTTGAATGTTCGGTTTGATTAACCCTTGTGTAATGTTCATATTGTTCTTACTCAGCCAGCGTTTGTGGGTCTGATGGACCCCTTGCATTTTGTGGCTTTTAATGCCTTATTAAACATTATATGAAATTAGACGTGGCTTATATTAAACATTATCTTATATTCAACATGGCCTATATCAGGGGTAGGGAACTTATGGCTCTCAAGCCAGATGTGGCTCTTTTGATGATTACATCTGGCTCTCAGATAAATCTTAGCTGACGTTGCATAACACGATAAGTAATTAATAATTCCGCTGGTAATCACAGTGTCAAAAATAACGTTCAAAATATAAAACATTCTCATGCATTCTAATCCATCCATCCGGTTTCTACCGCACCTGTTCAAGAAGTCGCATTAATGGTAAGAAATATTTTATTTATTGTTGGTTAGCTTCAGAATAACAATGTTATTAAAAATAATAAAATACTTATTTTACTCTAAAAATGTTGGTCTTACTTAAAAATGCATGCATTTAGTTGTATTCAGTCTTAAAAACAATATTATATGGCTCTCACGGAAATACTTTTTAAACTATTTGGCTTGTATGACTCTCTCAGCCAAAAAGGTTCCCAACCAATGGCCTATATTAAATATTATTTCATATTTAACAGGGCCTATATTAAACACTATATTATATTAAACATAGCCTATATTAAACATTACAGTATATTAAAATGGCCTATATTAAACGCTATATTAAATATGGCCTATTTTAAACATATTATATTAAATATGGCATATATTAAACATTATATTATATTAAATATGGCTTATATTAAACATATATTAAACATGGCCTGTATTTAATATTATATAATATTGAATATGGCCGATAATAAACATTATATTAAACATGGTCTATATTTAACATAGCCAATACTAAACATTATATTAAACGTGGCCTTTGTTAAACATTAAAATTATATCAAACATGGCCTATATTTAACATTATATTATACATGGCCTCTAATAAACATTATACAATATTGAACATTACATTAAATATGGCCTATATTAAACATTATATTATATTAAACATTGTATTACATTAAATATGAACTATATTAAACATTATATTAAATATGGCCTATATTAAACATTATATCATACATGACCTGTAATAAACATTACACTATATTAAACATTAAATTAAATATGGCCTATATTAAACATATTATACAAAACATATTATACATGGTCTATAATAAACACACTATATTAAATATTATATTAAATAAAATATGGACTATATTAAACATTATATTAAACATGGCCTATAATAAACATTACACTATAGTAAACATTATATTAAATTAAATATGGCCTATATTAAACATCATATTTCACTAAATAGGAAGTATATTAAACATTATATTAAACACGGCCTGTAATAAACATTACACTATAGTAAACATTATATTAAATTAAATATGGCCTATATTAAACATTATATTTCACTAGATAGGAAGTATATTAAACATTATATTAAACACGGCCTATATTAAACATTATAATATATTAAACGTGGCCTATATTAAACATTATACTAAACATTATATTGCATTAAATATGGCCTGTATTAATCATTATATTATATTAAACACTATATTTGTTTGCTCAATCAGCACAAACCGAGGCTTCTGTTTTCCAAAGACTTTGTTTGGACCCAGTAAAAAAAGAGGTGAGCTTACCGGTAGTCTCTTCCATCTTTTTCCTTTTCCCCCAATGCCTTTTAGTCCAATGAGTTAGTCTGTCATGTGTTTTAGTCCAATTAGTTAGCATGTCATGTGTTTTAGTCCAATGAGTTGGTCTGTCAAGTGTTTTAGTCCAATGAGTTGGTCTGTCATGTGTTTTAGTCCAATGAGTTAGTCTGTCATGTGTTTTAGTCCAATGAGTTAGTCTGTCATGTGTTTTAGTCCAATGAGTTAGTCTGTCATGTGTTTTAGTCAGATGAGTTAGTCTGTCATGTGTTTTAGTCCAATGAGTTAACCTGTCATGTCTTTTAAAACAATGAGTTAACCTGTCATGTCTTTTAGTCCAATGAGTTAGTCTGTCATGTGCTTTAGTCCAATGACTTAACCTGTCATGTCTTTTAGTCCAATGAGTTAACCTGTCATGTCTTTTAAAACAATAAGTTAACCTGTCATGTGTTTTAAAACAATGAGTTAGTCTGTCATGTGCTTTAGTCCAATGAGTTAACCTGTCATGTATTTTAGTCCAATGAGTTAGTCTGTCATGTGTTTTAGTCCAATTAGTTAGCATGTCATGTGTTTTAGTCCAATGAGTTAGTCTGTCATGTGTTTTAGTCCAATGAGTTAACCTGTCATGTCTTTTAAAACAATGAGTAAACCTTTCATGTCTTTTTCCCCAATGAGTTAGTCTGTCATGTGCTTTAGTTCAATGAGTTAACCTGTCATGTCTTTTAGTCCAATGAGTTAACCTGTCATGTCTTTTAAAACAATAAGTTAACCTGTCATGTGTTTTAAAACAATGAGTTAGTCTGTCATGTGCTTTAGTCCAATGAGTTAACCTGTCATGTCTTTTAGTCCAATGAGTTAGTCTGTCATGTCTTTTAAAACAATGTGTTAACCTGTCATGTGCTTTAGTCCAATGAGTTAACCTGTCATGTCTTTTAGTCCAATGAGTTAACCTGTCATGTCTTTTAGTCCAATGAGTTAACCTGTCATGTCTTTTAAAACAATGAGTTAACCTTGTCATGTATTTTAGTCCAATGAGTTAGTCTGTCATGTCTTTTAAAACAATGAGTTAACCTGTCATGTCTTTTAGTCCAATGAGTTAGCCTGTCATGTGTTTTAGTCCAATGAGTTAACCTGTCATGTCTTTTAGTCCAATGAGTTAACCTGTCATGTGTTTTAGTCCAATGAGTTAACCTGTCATGTCTTTTAAAACAATGAGTCAACCTGTCATGTGTTTTAGTCCAATGAGTTAACCTGTCATGTATTTTAGTCCAATGAGTTAGCCTGTCATGTGTTTTAGTCCAATGAGTTAGTCTGTCATGGCTTTTAGTCCAATGAGTTAGTCTGTCATGTGTTTTAGTCCAATGAGTTAGCCTGTCATGTCTTTTAATCCAATGAGTTAACCTGGCATGTGTTTTAGTCCAATGAGTTAACCTGTCATGTCTTTTAGTCCAATGAGTTAACCTGTCATGTCTTTTAGTCCAATGAGTTAACCTGTCATGTGTTTTAGTCCAATGAGTTAACCCGTCATGTCTTTTAGTCCAATTAGTTAACCTGTCATGTCTTTTAGTCTAATGAGTTAGCCTGTCATGTGTTTTAGTCCAATGAGTTAGTCTGTCATGTCTTTTAGTCCAATGAGTTAGTCTGTCATGTGTTTTAGTCCAATGAGTTAGCCTGTCATGTCTTTTAGTCCAATGAGTTAACCTGTCATGTGTTTTAGTCCAATGAGTTAACCTGTCATGTCTTTTAGTCCAATGAGTTAGCCTGTCATGTGTTTTAGTCCAATGAGTTAGTCTGTCATGTCTTTTAGTCCAATGAGTTAGTCTGTCATGTGTTTTAGTCCAATGAGTTAGCCTGTCATGTGTTTTAGTCCGATGAGTTAACCTGTCATGTCTTTTAGTCCAATGAGTTAACCTGTCATGTCTTTTAGTCCAATGAGTTAACCTGTCATGTGTTTTAGTCCAATGAGTTAACCCGTCATGTCTTTTAGTCCAATTAGTTAACCTGTCATGTCTTTTAGTCCAATGAGTTAGCCTGTCATGTGTTTTAGTCCAATGAGTTAGCCTGTCATGTCTTTTAGTCCAATGAGTTAGTCTGTCATGTGTTTTAGTCCAATGAGTTAGCCTGTCATGTCTTTTAGTCCAATGAGTTAACCTGTCATGTGTTTTAGTCCAATGAGTTAACCTGTCATGTCTTTTAGTCCAATGAGTTAGCCTGTCATGTGTTTTAGTCCAATGAGTTAGTCTGTCATGTCTTTTAGTCCAATGAGTTAGTCTGTCATGTGTTTTAGTCCAATGAGTTAGCCTGTCATGTGTTTTAGTCCAATGAGTTAGCCTGTCATGTGTTTTAGTCCAATGAGTTAGTCTGTCATGTCTTTTAGTCCAATGAGTTAGTGTGTCATGTGTTTTAGTCCAATGAGTTAACCTGTCATGTGTTTTAGTCCAATGAGTTAACCTGTCATGTCTTTTAGTCCAATGAGTTAGCCTGTCATGTGTTTTAGTCCAATGAGTTAGTCTGTCATGTGTTTTAGTCCAAGGAGTTAGCCTGTCATGTGTTATAGTCCAATGAGTTAGCCCGTCGTGTGTTTTAGTCCAATGAGTTAGCCTGTCATGTGTTTTAGTCCAATGAGTTAACCCGTCATGTCTTTTAGTCCAATTAGTTAACCTGTCATGTCTTTTAGTCCAATGAGTTAGCCTGTCATGTGTTTTAGTCCAATGAGTTAGTCTGTCATGTCTTTTAGTCCAATGAGTTAGTCTGTCATGTGTTTTAGTCCAATGAGTTAGTCTGTCATGTGTTTTAGTCCAATGAGTTAGCCTGTCATGTGTTTTAGTCCGATGAGTTAACCTGTCATGTGTTTTAGTCCAATGAGTTAACCTGTCATGTCTTTTAGTCCAATGAGTTAACCTGTCATGTGTTTTAGTCCAATGAGTTAGTCTGGCATGTCTTTTAGTCCAATGAGTTAGTCTGTCATGTGTTTTAGTCCAATGAGTTAGCCTGTCATGTGTTTTAGTCCAATGAGTTAGTCTGTCATGTCTTTTAGTCCAATGAGTTAGTCTGTCATGTGTTTTAGTCCAATGAGTTAGCCTGTCATGTGTTTGTCCGATGAGTTAACCTGTCATGTCTTTTAGTCCAATGAGTTAACCTGTCATGTCTTTTAGTCCAATGAGTTAACCTGTCATGTGTTTTAGTCCAATGAGTTAACCCGTCATGTCTTTTAGTCCAATTAGTTAACCTGTCATGTCTTTTAGTTCAATGAGTTAGCCTGTCATGTGTTTTAGTCCAATGAGTTAGTCTGTCATGTCTTTTAGTCCAATGAGTTAGTCTGTCATGTGTTTTAGTCCAATGAGTTAGCCTGTCATGTCTTTTAGTCCAATGAGTTAACCTGTCATGTGTTTTAGTCCAATGAGTTAACCTGTCATGTCTTTTAGTCCAATGAGTTAGCCTGTCATGTGTTTTAGTCCAATGAGTTAGTCCGTCATGTCTTTTAGTCCAATGAGTTAGTCTGTCATGTGTTTTAGTCCAATGAGTTAGCCTGTCATGTGTTTTAGTCCAATGAGTTAGTCTGTCATGTGTTTTAGTCCAAGGAGTTAGCCTGTCATGTGTTTTAGTCCAATGAGTTAGCCCGTCGTGTGTTTTAGTCCAATGAGTTAACCTGTCATGTGTTTTAGTCCAATGAGTTAACCCGTCATGTCTTTTAGTCCAATTAGTTAACCTGTCATGTCTTTTAGTCCAATGAGTTAGCCTGTCATGTGTTTTAGTCCAATGAGTTAGTCTGTCATGTCTTTTAGTCAGATGAGTTAGTCTGTCATGTGTTTTAGTCCAATGAGTTAGCCTGTCATGTCTTTTAGTCCAATGAGTTAACCTGTCATGTGTTTTAGTCCAATGAGTTAACCTGTCATGTCTTTTAGTCCAATGAGTTAGCCTGTCATGTGTTTTAGTCCAATGAGTTAGTCTGTCATGTCTTTTAGTCCAATGAGTTAGTCTGTCATGTGTTTTAGTCCAATGAGTTAGCCTGTCATGTGTTTTAGTCCGATGAGTTAACCTGTCATGTGTTTTAGTCCAATGAGTTAACCTGTCATGTCTTTTAGTCCAATGAGTTAACCTGTCATGTGTTTTAGTCCAATGAGTTAACCCGTCATGTCTTTTAGTCCAATTAGTTAACCTGTCATGTCTTTTAGTCCAATGAGTTAGCCTGTCATGTGTTTTAGTCCAATGAGTTAGTCTGTCATGTCTTTTAGTCCAATGAGTTAGTCTGTCATGTGTTTTAGTCCAATGAATTAGCCTGTCATGTCTTTTAGTCCAATGAGTTAACCTGTCATGTGTTTTAGTCCAATGAGTTAACCTGTCATGTCTTTTAGTCCAATGAGTTAGCCTGTCATGTGTTTTAGTCCAATGAGTTAGTCTGTCATGTATTTTAGTCCAATGAGTTAGTTTGTCATGTGTTTTAGTCCAATGAGTTAGCCTGTCATGTGTTTTAGTCCAATGAGTTAGTCTGTCATGTGTTTTAGTCCAAGGAGTTAGCCTGTCATGTGTTTTAGTCCAATGAGTTAGCCCGTCGTGTGTTTTAGTCCAATGAGTTACCCTGTCATGTGTTTTAGTCCGAGTTAGCGTGTCATGTGTTTTAGTCCGACTGGACTGGACTCTCACTATTATGTTAGATCCACTATGGACTGGACTCTCACTATTACGTTAGATCCACTATGGACTGGACTCTCACTATTATGTTAGATCCACTATGGACTGGACTCTCACTATTATCGTAGATCCACTATGGACTGGACTCTCACTATTATGTTAGATCCACTATGGACTGCACTCCAATTTCGTTGTTCTTTGAACCTGTTCATTGCAATAATGACAATAAAACTCTATTCTATTCTATTCTACTCTCAATATTGTGGTTAGATCCACTATGAACTGGACTCTCACTATTATATTCGATCCACTATGGACTGGACTCTCACACTATGATGTTAGATCCACTATGGACTAGACTCTCACACTATGATGTTAGATCCACTATGGACTAGACTCTCACACTACTATGTTAGATCCAATGAGGACTGGACTCTTACTAATATGTTAGATCCACTATGGACTGGACTCTCACAATATTATGTTAGATCCACTATGGACTGAACTCTCACTATTATGTTAGATCCACTATGGACTGGACTCTTACTATTATGTTAGATCCACTATGGACTGGACTTTCACTATTATGTTAGATCCACTATGGACTGGACTCTCACTATTTTGTTAGATCCACTATGGTCTGGACTCTCACTATTATGTTAGATCCACTATGGACTGGACTCTCAGTGTTATTCTAGATCCACTCGACGTCCATTGCATCGGTCCCCCAGGGGAGGTCCCCTCAGCTGTGGTCCCTCCAAGGTTTCTCATTGTCGTCCCATTGGGTTGAGTTTTTTCTTGTGGGATCTGAGCCCAGGATGTGGTTGTGGCTTGTGCAGCCCTTTGAGACACTGATGATTTATCCATCCATCCATCCATTTTCTACCGCTTATTCCCTTTGGGGTTGCGGGGGGCGCTGGTGCCTATCCCAGCTACAATCGGGCGGAAGGCGGGGTACACCCTGGACAAGTCGCCACCTCATCGCAGGGCCAACACAGATAGACAGACAACATTCACACACTAGGGCCAATTTAGTGTTGCCAATCAACCTATCCCCAGGTGCATGTCTTTGGAAGTGGGAGGAAGCCGGAGTACCCGGAGGGAACCCACGCATTCACAGGGAGAACATGCAAACTCCACACTGAAAGATCCCGAGCCTGGATTTGAACCCAGGACTGCAGGAACTTTGTAAATTGAGGCAGACGCACTAACCCCTCTGCCACCGTGAAGCCCCAACTGATGATTTAGGGCTATATAAATAAACTTTGATTGTCTGATTGATTGATAAAAGTAAATAGCTAGACCGAGGAGATGATTGTCTACATTTCCGTTATTTCCTGAGGGAGGGATTACCACAAAACACAAACAAACTGAAGGACGTTTCAAATGGTATTGATGAATGAGTACATGTTCTCCCAGCAGTACGTTCTCTTCTTTCTTTTGAATCTATTCGTTCTTCCTCCTCCTTCAGGACTTTCACACGCCGGCAAAACAAAAGCCAAGACAATCCATACAGTGGCTATAAAGTGCAACCTTGAGCTGTCCTTTACAAACAAAATGAGAACGGTGGCTGGTTTGTCTCCAGCTTATTAAATCAATGCGCACCAGTGGCCCGTGTGCATACTCCTGAGATCTACGGCTTCAGTCCATTCCTTTGCGGCGAATACTTTCCACACTATTGTTTACCCCATTTTTCCGTGTAAATAGACAAACCCTAGCTACGGTTGACTCGGCTCGCTGTGGCCCGACTGACAGTGATTAGACTCACTAATCGCTTTGATTGCATCGGATCCGCGCGGATTTATTCATTTATTCCCGCCGCACAAACACATCGGCCGTGGGAAAGTGCGGCACAAGCCATTAGACGCTCTGACGGACAAGCCGCGACATCGCTCTTAATTGCAAAGCGACACACGTCTTTCCGCGTGTTTCCGCCCCATCAAGCGCGCAAGGTTAGCAGGCTCGATAAGAGAACCCGCCCTTCATCTTTGGCGTGTTTGCCGCTTCTTGGCCCTTAGCCACAGTACACGGCGTTATATAACTGCCGTCATTAGTTTGGAATGTCCTGGTATTAAAGCCCCCTGGTGGCAGGAATGTACTAATGTGTGTCACGCCAACATGCGGGGATACAACACAATGTCTAATTAATTGCATACCCAAAACACAAATAATCAAACACATTGGGAGAAGGAAGGACCCCTGATAGTCACACACACACACTAGGTGAGGTGAAATTTGTCCTCTGCATTTGACCCATTACCCTTGATCACCCTCTGGGAGGTGAGGGGAGCAGTGAGCAGCAGCGGTGGCCACGCCCTGGGATTGTTTTGGGTGGTTTAACTCCCAATTCCAACCCTTGAGGGGTCCCAGTCTTATTGTATTTCAATCATCCATCCATCCATTTTCTACCGCTTATTGCCTTTTTGGGGTCGCGGGCGCCTATCTCAGCTATAATCGGGCGGAAGGCGGGGTACACCCTGGACAAGTCGCCATCTCATCACAGGGCCAACACAGATGGACAACATTGACACTCACATTCACACAATAGGGCCAATTTAGTGTTGCCAATCAACCTATCCCCGGGTGCATGTCTTCGGAGGTGGGAGGAATCAATGTTTACTTATGCTGTACAGCCCTAAATCACAAGTGTTTCAAAGGGCTGCAAAAACCACAACGACATCCTCGGCTCCGATCCCACATCAGGGCAAGAAAAAACTCAACCCAATGGGATGACAATGAGAAACCTTGGAGGGGGGCCGCGGATGTGGAGGACCACCCTGGGGGACCAGTGCAATGGACTTCAAGTGGATCTAACATAATATTGTGAGAGTCTAGTCCATAGTGGATCTAACATAATAGTGAGAGTCCAGTCCATAGTGGATCCAACAGAATAGTGAGAGTCCAGTCCATAGTGGATCTAACATAATAGTGGGAGTCCAGTCCATAGTAGATCTAACATAATAGTGAGAGTCCAGTCCATAGTGGATCTGACATAATAGTGAGAGTCCAGTCCATAGTGGATCTAACATAATAGTGGGAGTCCAGTCCATAGTAGATCTAACATAATAGTGAGAGTCCAGTCCATAGTGGATCTGACATAATAGTGAGAGTCCAGTCCATAGTGGATCTAACATAATATTGTGAGAGTCCAGTCCATAGAGCAGGGGTCGGGAACCTTTTTGGCTTAGAGAGCCATACTTATATTTAATATAATGTTTAATATAGTTCATATTTAATGTAATTAATGTTTAATATAATATAATTTTTAATATAGGCCATATTTAATGTAATGTTCAATATTGTATAATGTTTATTATAGGCCATGTATAATATAATGTTAAATATAGGTCATGTTTGATATAATTTTAATGTTTAACAAAGGCCACGTTTAATATAATGTTTAGTATTGGCTATGTTAAATATAGACCATGTTTAATATAACGTTTATTATCGGCCATATTCAATATTATATAATATTAAATATAGGCCATGTTTAATAGAATATGTTTAATATAGGCCATATTTATTATAATATAATGTTTAATATAGGCCATGTTTAATATAGGCCATATTTAATATTATGTTTAAAATAGGCCATATTTAATATAATGTTCAATACAGACCATTTTAATATACTGTAATGTTTAATATAGGCTATGTTTTATTTTATATAGTGTTTAATATATGCCATGTTAAATATGACATAATATTTAATATAGGCCAGGGGTTGGGAACCTTTTTGGCTGAGAGAGTCATACAAAACAAATAGATTAAAAAGTATTTCCGTGAGAGCCATATAATTTATTTATTTTTTTAAACAATGAATACAACTATCTGCGTGCATTTTTAAGTAAGACCAACAGTTATAGAGTATAATAAGTCTTTTATTCTTTTTAATAATATTGTTATTCTGAGACTAACCAAAAATAAATAAAATAATTCTTACCATTAATGTGACTTCTTGAACAGGTGCGGTAGAAAACGGATATATGGATGAAAATGCATGAGAATGTTTTATATTTTCAACGTTCTTTTAAAAACTATGATTACCAGCGGAATTATTCATTACTTATCGTGTTAAGCAATGTCAGCTAAGTTTTATCTGAGAGCCAGATGCAATCATCAAGAGCCACATCTGGCTCTAGAGCCATAGGTTCCCCACCCCTACCATAGTGGATCTAACATAATAGTGTGAGAGTCCAGTCCATAGTGGATCTAACATAATAGTGTGAGAGTCCAGTCCATAGTGGATCTAACATAATATTGTGAGAGTCCAGTCCATAGTGGATCTAACATAATATTGTGAGAGTCCAGTCCATAGTGGATCTAACATAATAGTGTGAGAGTCCAGTCCATAGTGGATCTAACATAATATTGTGAGAGTCCAGTCCATAGTGGATCTAACATAATAGTGTGAGAGTCCAGTCCATAGTGGATCTAACATAATAGTGTGAGAGTCCAGTCCATAGTGGATCTAACATAATATTGTGAGAGTCCAGTCCATAGTGGATCTAACATAATAGTGTGAGAGTCCAGTCCATAGTGGATCTAACATAATAGTGTGAGAGTCCAGTCCATAGTGGATCTAACATAATAGTAAGAGAGTCCAGTCCATAGTGGATCTAACATAAAAGTGTGAGAGTCCAGTCCATAGTGGATCTAACATAATAGTGTGAGAGTCCAGTCCATAGTGGATCTAACATAATAGTGTGAGAGTCCAGTCCATAGTGGATCTAACATAATAGGGTGAGAGTCCAGTCCATAGTGGATCTAATAGAGTCCAGTCCATAGTGGGTCTAACATAATAGTGTGAGAGGCCAGTCCATAGTGGATCTAACATAATAGTGTGAGAGTCCAGTCCATAGTGGATCCAACATAATAGTGTGAG
This sequence comes from Nerophis ophidion, assembly GCF_033978795.1. Lineage (NCBI taxonomy): Eukaryota > Metazoa > Chordata > Actinopteri > Syngnathiformes > Syngnathidae > Nerophis > Nerophis ophidion. The sequence continues at coordinate 38,921,508 of NC_084628.1, read as the reverse complement.
AGTCCAGTCCATAGTGGATCTAACATAATAGTGTGAGAGTCCAGTCCATAGTGGATCTAACATAATAATGTGGGAGTCCAGTCCATAGTGGATCTAATATAATAGAGAGTCCAGTCCATAGTGGATCTAACATAATAGTGTGAGAGTCCAGTCCATAGTGGATCTAACATAATATTGTGAGAGTCCAGTCCATAGTGGATCTAACATAATAGTGTGAGAGTCCAGTCCATAGTGGATCTAACATAATATTGTGAGAGTCCAGTCCATAGTGGATCTAACATAATAGTGTGAGTCCAGTCAATAGTGGATATATATGTGTGATGTTTGCAATTATGTTGTCAGGGATAGGAATGTCTGATGCTGGATGTCAACAAAGAAGATAGATTCCCTCACACTGCCAAGTTGACTCAGCAGGGTGGTCATGTGTTCTGAAGTTCATTTGAACCATAGGGCGGGGAAACATCAGGTATGACTTTCTTCCGAGTTGTCTGAGCCATTGTTTGTCATCACCAGCTCTACCCGAAAGAGCGGCGTCATCGACATCCGACAGCGTGACTCAGACCTGATTGTGAGGCAGAATAGATTATTGTTTCTTAGGACGTGTCATCATCCGTTTTTTTTGTCAGCGAGGATGTGAGGGGCTTTGGTCAGCCTGCAGCTACATTTATCATTTTGCAACCAGATGGACATAAAGAGAGTGGGAAACAAATGACGTTCCATTAGCGTCAATAAGATAACTGACATATTAACGGAATCTTATGGGGGAATTAACAGACTTTGTTTCTTGCAAAAGCATGAAGCCTTTTAGGTTGAACTAGTGCAGTGTTTTTCGACCTTTTATGAGCCAAGGTTGAAAAAATGCAGAGGCACACCACCAGCAGAAATCATTAAAAAAGAAACTCAGTTGACAGTAAAAAGTTGTCGCAATTGTTGGATATGACTTTAAAGCATAAGCAAGCATGCACGACTACAGCTCTTGTCTCAAAGTAGGTGTACTGTCACCACCTGTCACATCACACCCTGACTTATTTGCACCTTTTTGCTTCTTTCCTGTGCGTAGTGTTTTACTTCTTGTCTTGCGCTCCTATTTTGGTGGCTTTTTCTCTATTTTTGGTATTTTCCTGTAGTATTTTCAAGTCTTCCTTTAAACAATATTTCCCACATCTTTGTTGTTTTAGCAATCAAAAATATTTCAGTACTTTTTATCCCTCTTTGTAGGGACATTGTCGATTGTCATGTTCAGATGTAGATTGTCTTTGCTCCACAGTAAGTCTTTGCTGTTGTCCAGCATTCTGTTTTTGTTTACTTTGTAGCCATTCAGTTTTAGTTTTGTTCTGCATAGCCTTCCCTAAGCTTGAGTCCCTTTTCTTAGGAGCACTCACCTTTTGTTTATTTTTGGTTTAAGCATTAGACACCTTTTTACCTTCACCCTGCCTCCCGCTGTTTCCGACATCTACAACGCAATTAGCTACCGGCTGCCACCTACTGATATGGAAGAGATGTACACGGTTACTCTGCCGTGCTCTAGACAGCACCGACACTCAACAACAACATATCATTTTGCAGACTATAATTACTGATTACAGGTTCGCAGCAGAGTGTGAAGCATCTGGGATGGGAATCAGCACCTCCAAGTCCGAGTCCATGGTTCTCGCCCGGGAAAGGTGTGAGTGCCATCTCCAGGTTGGGGAGGACGTCTTTCCCCAAGTGGAGGAGTTCAAGTACTTGTTCACGAGTGAGGGAAGAGTGGATGGTGATATCGACAGGAGGATCGGTGCAGCGTCTTCAGTAATGCGGACGCTGTATCGATCCGTTGTGGTGAAGAAGGAGCTGAGCCGGAAGGCAAAGCTCTCAATTTACCGGTCGATCTACGTTCCCATCCTCACCTATGATCATGAACTTTGGGTTATGACCGAAAGGTCAAGATCACGGGTACAAGCGGCCCAAATGAGTTTCCTCAGCCGAATGGCGGGGCTCTCCCTTAATGATAGGGTGAGAAGCTCTTTTATCCGGGAGGACCTCATAGTAAAGCCACTGCTCCTCCACATGGAGAGGACCCAGATGAGATGCTTCCGGCATCTGGTCAGAACGCCTCCCTTGGAAGGTGTTTAGGGCACGTCCGACAGGCAGGGGCCCATGGGGAAGACCCAGGACACGTAGGGAAGACTATGTCTCCCGGCTGGCCTGGGAACGCCTCGTGATTCCCCGGGAGGAACTGGACGAAGTGGCTGGGGAGAGGGAAGTCTGAGCTTCCCTGCTTAGGCTGCTTGCCCCCGCGGCCCAACCTCAGATAAGCAAAAGTAGATAAATGGGTGTATGGAATTACTGCAAAAAATATTTTTAACCCAAATAAGTGAAGCTAGATAATATCCCACGGCACACCAGACTGTATCTCACGTCACACTGGTTTGCCGCGGCACAGTGGTTGAAAAACACTGGCCTAGTGGTTAGAATGTCTGCCCTGAGATAGGTAGGTCGTGAGCTCCAACGCCGGCCGAATCCCAAAAACTGCTTAGCACTCAGCATCAAGAGTAACCATAGCTCATCTTACGGCTGTGTACGGGCATGATGTTAAAGTGCATCCGGCAGTGGAGGCTTCTCTATGGGGTCTTGGGGCACTAGGAGGTTAACCCCTTTACTACTGTTACCCCAGGTGGGCCTTGGCAAAGGTCTAGTACCTGACTGCCCCCTAGCCAGGGATACGGTGAAGAGTTAAACAGCGGAGCAGGCGGAAGACGGTAGATTTAAGAACTACCACAATGGCCCCGATGGCGGATGAAGGCTGCAGCAGAAAAGGGTCCCCGGTCGTTTTGGACTCCATGCTACTGGACCCTGACCCGGATCTCTCAAGGATCGTGTGGTGACTGTCTGTGCACCAGGCTCCCCATGTTAAAGTCACGCACAGGCATCCTCCATAAAGGGATACACCCCAACCAGGAGGATCGTCATACTTCCTTCGAGTGACTGCCGATGATGACGCGTAGGGGTGTTTGGGATTGCTGCTGTATTTGAGATGGAAGAATCGACCAAATTTCATTCCAGTGGCGGACTGACTGGGAGGATGTGGATTCAAAACCCATGACATGATGCTCATGACATACCGTGTTTTTTGGACTGTTAGCAGACTGTAAGCGCTCCATGTTATCGCAAATTATGTTAACTTAAATATCGTAACGTGGACTCCGACTTAAACAAGTCAATTGTACAGAATATGTACTGTACTGTGAAATCTACTAATACAAGTTTCAATCAATCAAATTGTATAATTATGCAAAAGTGAAGTGAAGTGAATTATATTTATATAGCGCTTTTTTCTCTAGTGACTCAAAGCGATTTACATAGTGAAACCCAATATCTAATTTTTACATTTAAACCAGTGTGGGAGGCACTGGGAGCAGGTGGGTAAAGTGTCTTGCCCAAGGACACAACGGCAGTGACTCGGATGGCGGAAGCGGGAATCAAACCTGCAACCCTCAAGTTGCTGGCACGGCTGCTGAACCAACCGGGCTATATTATCCAACATTCAAACCATTTTTTAAACAGAAATAAATACTAATAATAATGATCTCCAAGCAAGTTGTCCGTCAAATTGTGAAATCTGAAAGTAACAATAGACTTCATGGTAAAATTTAGAAATTTGCTGTGTTTTTTTTATTTTTTTACAGCATTTTTTTTTACAATGTAAACTGTATTTTTTTTTTACTGTAATAAGGGGGGCCGTTTTGGCATTTACAGTGATACACCGAAAAATTGACAATTGATTTGTAAAAAAAAAAAAAAACTGGCAGCTGAGGTGTTAAAATGTTACCGTAGAATTGTAGTTTTATTTACAGTAAAAAAAAAAATTGTAAATTTTACAGTAAAATTCTGGCAACTGAGCTGCATTTTTAAAAAATGTTACCAGAAAAACAGCAGTACTGTTTTTCCACTTACATTATTATACATTACATTTTGACGTGAAATTATTGCAATTTATTGACAGTCTAGTTTTTAAAACAATCTACTAATAAAATGCATTAAAAAATGATGCAATAATAGTACTCACTGTTAGTAGCGGCCCTCTGGGGCCAAACATAACAGCGACGTGGCCCTCAGTGAAAACCACTTTGACACCTCTGTTCTATTATATTGTTATACCGGGGCGGTATAGCTCGGTTGGTAGAGCGGCCGCGCCAGCAACTTGAGGGTTGCAGGTTCGAGCCCCGCTTCCGCCATTCTAGTCACTGCCGTTGTGTCCTTGGGCAAGACACCTGCTCCGAGTGACACCCACACTGGTTTAAAATGTAGAAATTAGATATTGGGTTTCACTATGTAAAGCACTTTGAGTCACTAGAGAAAAAGCGCTATATAAACATAATTCACTTCACTTTTTCAAACAATATTTCTTCATTAAAAGTTTTTGTTTTTAAGCAGTGGTGTTTTTTTTCCACCGGGCTAAGAGGTTTTTCGGTGTATACCGGCTGTCTCCATGGTGACATAACATAACTGCGCTCTGACCCTATCAGGGTATAAATAAGGAGGGGAAATGAGTGTCTCCATGGTGGGAAAACTTTTATTTAAATAGAGCGATCTGCAGCACTTTTGTACTTATCAGTTGTACACACGGTTTTACTAGATCACCAATAACACGCCCGCTGATAGTCGATGCAATTTTACACTTTGCACATGCTATTTTAACACTTATTTGGATCTTAATAGACTGGCCCCCATTGTAATTTTAAAATATTTCTAAAATGAATGAAAGAATACAGATATATATTATATATATATATATATATATATATATATATATTCCAAAATACTTTTAAGTTAAATTATTGCAACTTTTTGACAGTTTAGTTTAAAAAAAAAAATCTACTAATACAATGCATTAAATGGAGGAAATGAGTGTCTCTATGGTGACAGCCGGTATCCACGGAACAACCTGATTTAAATAGTGATCTGCAGCATTTTTGTACTTATCAGTTGTACACACGGTCTTACTTGATTGCCCGCAAATAGTCGACGCAATTTTACACTTTGCACAGGCTATTTTAACACTTAATTGGATCTTAATAGACCGGTCCCGGTATTAATTTTAAAGTATTTCTAAAATGGATGAGCAGCCTAGCAGTGAATACAATCATATATACTTTCAACTGTATTTTTTCCTCCATCCAAATCACCGAATGAGTCCAAGCTCTTCCAACCCTCTCAGACTGCACTCAAGCCTGAGTGTTTTGCTTCAAATACGCAAAGGCAAATATGCCGTTTGAAATGAGCTGGCGCCTCTCCATACGGTATATATTGGACGTGGGCAGAAAAGTAGGTGTGGGTGTGAGGAGAGTACCTGAAATAGTGAGAAGCAGCACCACTCACATGCACAGCGTGACTGCCTTGTCGCTCCCCGAGAGTGTGCATCAAAATAAAAACTGTTAAATCTTGGCGAGAATGAGGACTCAGGTGCAGAAGGGGGACGATTGACACAGGCTTTATTTAACAGTTTTCTTTGAAATCTCTTTGAACAGAGTGATTAATACAAAGTGGCTATAGAATCTATGATATATTAGATCAGGGGTCACCAACCTTTTTGAAACTAAGAGCTACTTCTTGGGTACTGACTAATGCGAAGGGCTACCAGTTTGATACACACTTCAATAAATTGCCAGAAATAACCAATTTGCTCAATTTACCTTTAGTAAACAAATAAATAAAAAAAACCTTCCGCCCGATTGTAGCTGAGATAGGCGCCAGCGCCCCCCGCGACCCCAAAAGGGAATAAGCGGTAGAAAATGGATGGATGGATGGAAAAAAAAAATTATATATATATATATACATACATACACACACAAAAATGGGTATTTCTGTCTGTCATTCCGTCATTTATTTCCTTATACGGAAGATTTTTTGTAGAGAATAAATGATGAAAAAACACTTAATTGAACGGTTTAAAAGAGGAGAAAACAGGGAAAAAAATGAAAAATTAATTTTGAAACAGTTTATCTTCAATTTCGACTCTTTAAAATTCAAAATTCACCCGAAAAAAAGAAGAGAAATACTAGCTAATTTGAATCTTTCAGAAAAAAATTTAAAAAATTTATGCAACATCATTAGTAATTTTTTCCTGATTAAGATTAATTTTAGAATTTTGATGACATGTTTCAAATAGGTTAAAATCCAATCTGCACTTTGTTAGAATACATAACAAATTTGACCAAGCTATATTTCTAACAAAGACTAATCATTATTTCTTCTAGATTTTCCAGAACAAAAATTTTAAAATAAATTCAAAATAATTTGAAATAAGATTCAAATATGATTCTAAAGATTTTCTAAATTTGCCAGAATATTTTTTTGAATTATAATCATACGTTTGAAGAAATATTTCACAAATATTCTTCGTCGAAAAAACAGAAGCTAAAATGAAGAATTAAATTAAAATGTATTTATTATTCTTTACAATAAAAAAAAATCTTATTTGAACATTATTTAAATTGTCGGGAAAGAAGAGGAAGGAATTTAAAAGGTAAAAAGGTATATGTGTTTAAAAATCCTAAAATAATTAAGTTTTTTTTTTTTTCTCTAAAATTGTCTGAACGTTATAAGAAGCAAAGTAAAAAAATAAATGAATTCATTTGAACAAGTGAAGACCAAGCCTTTAAAATATTTTCCTGGATTTTCAAATTCTATTTGAGTTTTGTCTCTCTTAGAATTAAAAATGTCAAGCAAAGCGAGACCAGCTTGCTAGTAAATAAATAAAATGTAAAAAATAGAGGCAGCTCACTAGTAAGTGCTGCTATTTGAGCTATTTTTAGAACAGGCCAGCGGGCGACTCATCTGGTCCTTACGGGCAACCTGGTGCCCGCGGGCACCGCATTGGTGACCCCTGTATTAGAGTAACAAAAGACATAGGCAGAACGCAATAAACAGAAAATCACTCCATAGGGAGGAATAACGCAATAGCAAAATTACACATGAATCTAATAAAAATAATCTATGATTAGCTAAGAAAGGTAAATCAATCACGCAGACAAGAAACTTTAAACAGAAAGTATGCTATAAAAAGCTGAGATAACTACAAAGTAAAGCGCACTAGGAGGAGGAAAAAAAGAAGGGAAAGCACTGAAATTTAACACACAAAATGCTTGACCAAAAACTTCAGCAAACAAAATCACTCTTTCTCAGAGGAAACAAAGAAATCAACAAATAAGGCAAGGCAATACTTAGCTAAACTTGATTCAAGGCTGTGGACAAGGCTGGCGGTACATAGCGAGACGATATACTCTGACACAGGACGAGACATTTATACACATGAGGGAGGGTGACACAGGTGGACACAATCAGGCAATCAGGAGAGACATCAGACCAGTGAAACAGGAGGAAAGGCAAGTGACCTGAAACGAGAGGGAGAGTTAACCTTTCAAAATAAAACAGGAAATGACAAGACAACATGAAACTAGACAAAACCCAGACAAGACTTCACCCAGGTGTGACAAAAACCACATAAATGCTACAAAAAAAAGGTGAAATAACTGAAAACACATCTTAGTTTCTTCAAAATAGCTAGAAGAGAACTGGTGACAAAGTAGTGAGCATCCTGGATGATGCCAGTCATCCTCTGCATGGCAGATTCAGTAGCCAGAGGAGCATGTTCAGTTCTAGACTGCTTCATCCCAAGTGCAGGACCAATAGACTCAAAAACTATTTTGTCCCACACGCCACTAGACTGTACAACTCCTCTCTGGGGAGGGGGGAGGGGGGTACTAGGATGACAGGGGATGCAAAACAATAACAGTGCAATACGTTTTCATAACATGGTCACTACTGCCTACTTTCTCTTGTTATATTCTTATTTTACTGTTGTATTTTTATTCCCATTGTTGCTTTTTCACAATATTTTTCTATTTTCTTTCCATTTATACCCTCATTTTTTACTTTTTAAATTGATCTCAACTTTGTACACTGCTGCTGGAATTTTAATTTTCCTGAAGGAACTCTCCTAAGGGAATCAAAAAAGTACTATCTATCTATCTATCTACTCAACCTTTGCTCTGATCACTGCTTTGCACACTCTTGGCATTCTCTCCATTTCAGGTAGTCACCCGAAATTTATATTGACATTTGAATAATGCTGTATAATAGACTGTATTTATATTATTCACATGTGAATAACGCGATATCAGACTGTATTTTTATTATTCGCATGTGGATAATGCAGTATCAGACTGTATTTATATTATTCAAATGTGAATAATGCAGTATAATAGACTGTATTTATATTATTCACATGTGGAAAATAGCTGAGTGTTTATTGTGAGCAAACTGTGGTGCTGAATTTCCCCCAGGGATCAATAAAGTACATCCATCCATCTATTAGGGCTGCGAATCTTTGGGTGTCCCACGATTTGATTCAAAATCGATTTTTTTTTTCTTTAATTGAACACAATTCTCAATTCAAAAACGATTTTTTTTTTCCCAATTTTAAAGGATTCTCTATTCATTCAATACATAGGATTTCAGCAGGATCTACCCAGTCTGCTGACATGCAAGCAGAGTAGTAGATTTTTGTAAAAAGCTTTTATAATTGTAGAGGACAATGTTTTATCAACTGATTGCAATAATGTAAATTTGTTTTAACTATTAAACGAACCAAAAATATGACTTATTTTATCTTTGTGAAAACATTGGACACAGTGTGTTGTCAAGCTCATGAGATGCGATGCAAGTGTAAGCCACTGTGACACTATTGTTCTTTTTTTTTAATTTTATAAATGTCTAATGATAATGTCAATGAGGAATTTTTAATCACTGCTATGATGAAACTATAACTAATATTGATACTGTTGTTGATAATATTCATTTTTGTTTGACTACTTTTGGTTCGTTCTGTGTGGTGTTTGTGTCTCCTCTCAATTGCTCTGTTTATTGCAGTTCTGAGTGTTGCTGGGTCAGGTTTGGTTTTGGAATTGGATTGCATTGTTACGGTATTGCTGTGTATTGTTTAGTTGGATTGATAAAAAAATAAAATAAAATAAAATAAAATAAAATGAGAATTGATTCTGAATCGCACAAGGTGAGAATCGCGATTCAAATTCGAATCGATTTTTTCCCACACCCCTAATATCTATCTTTCTATAAATGGTTTTCACTTCATGGAGAGAATGCCAAGAGTGTGCAAAGCAGTGATCAGAGCAAAGCGTGGCTATTTTGAAGAAACAAGAATATAAAAACATGTTTTCAGTTATTTCACCTTTTTTTGTTAAGCAAATAACTCCACGTGTTCATTCATTGTTTTGATAGGACAAATTATGATGTAAATAGTCATGGAAATAAATTAAATGCATTGAATGAGGAGGTGTGTCCAGACCTTTGGCCTGTATTGTACATACTGTACGTACTGTAATTGTCTAAATGCAGGAGGAGCTCAATGCTTCTTACTTAAGATCATCCTTAAAGTATTGTTCTTCTACTGGCCACCAGGGGGCAGCAGCGCTATTTGTAAACAAGACAAAGTCGAATTTAAAACTATTACTGTATTTCCTTGAATTGCCGCCTGGGGCGTTAATAATTTAAAACCTCTTCTCACTCCTGCGCTTACCAAAGGCATGCGGTAAAAGTAAGTATGCGCTAATCATTTTAAAACCTCTTCTCACTCCGGCACTTACCAAAGTTATGCAGTAGAAATTTGAGTGTGATGTAAGCTTGGCCCTTAAATCCTACTGAATAGCTCTTAATCTTCTTCCCTTTATGCGATTTCAAATTACCCGTAACGAAATCAGCCTCCTCCATTTTGAAAATGATGACAGGGGAAGTGTCACTCGTGACGTCACGAGTTTGACCAGGCGGTAATACTAAGCATGCACTAATTATTTTGCCAACCGAGTTTGACCCGGCAGTAATTCAAGGCAGGCGCATACCATATGCCCTGCGGCAATTCAAGGAAATACAGTATATTGAATTTGCAAATCAAATTGGACCTAATTTGGCTAATTGCCCTTTTTTTTTTTTAACAAGAGTGTTATTTTCAGAAGTTTGTGTTTTTCCCAGTAGGCACAAAACATTGAAATAACTTTGAGAGCTAGTTGAAATAGATCCTGATGTTGAGCAACTCAAACATGACGTTAAAACATGCTTTGTGACAACAATAATAAATGTCGGGTTCTTTATTATTATTATTCAGTGCAGCCAGGCAGGAGCAGGAGGGGATAGAAAGAGGGAAAAAAAGGAAGACAGAGGGGGAAATTGCGGGGATCAGAGGGGGATAAGACAGAGAGAAAAGCAAACAAAACAACAACAACAACAACAATAGAGCAACATCAGCAAATAGGATAAGTACAAATATGATGGCAAAAGTGATGGCAAAGAAGCAGTTAGTGAAATAAATAATATAGAAATGACAATGAGCATGATTACACTACCAATGGATCAATACAAATACCAAGATTAAATATCACTATTGATAATGAACAATACCAATAATTTAACTCTATTATCAACAATACATTTACGTAATGATAACTATAGATACAAAAGAAAGCAGAAAGGTGGAGGGGAAGAAAAAGAAGCCAGTTTTATTAACCTTGTAGTTTGTTATAGTAGCAGTAGTTTAAGATTTGACCATTGAAATTCGTTCATGTCTCAACCAATATTCTTCAATGCAAATACAACACGTATTGAATTTATGGTTCTGACCCTGATTCGACCATTGCATTTTTGGTCATTTCCTAATCCACAGCGTTGATTCAACTTTGTCTCGAGTCGAAAATGCAACTATTTTGCAACGTTTTTTTCACAAAATCAGCTTTAAAAGGACATGTTTCGATGTCCTGTGCCTGCTGGGGTTATTCCACATTATTTGCAGAATTAAGGCCTGTAAATTTCCCCTTGAGAACGCCTTTTCTTCTTGCATGTTTGTTGCACATAGATTATATTGCCAAAAGTATTCGGCCACCTGCCTTGACTCACATATGAACTTGGAAGTGCCATCCCAAAGAATTGTCCAAAATGTTTTTGTATTCTGGAGCATTCAAAGTTCCTTTCACTGGAACTAAGGGTCCAAGCCCAACTCCTGGAAAACAACCGCACACTATAATTCGTCCTCCACCAAATTTCACACTCGGCACAATGCAGTGCGAAATGTAGCGTTCCCCTGGCAACCTCCAAACCCAGACTGGTCCATCAGGTTGCCAGATGGAAACACCATGCTTTACACCACTGCATCCCACGCTTTGCATTGGACTTGGTGATGTACGGCTTAGACATAGCTGCTCGGCCATGCAAACCCATTCCATGAAGGTCTCTGCGTACTGTACGTGGGCTAATCGGACGGTCACATGAAGTTTAGAGCTCTGTAGCAACTGAGTGTGCAAAAAAACCTTTGCACTGTGCGCTTCAGCATCCGCTGACCCCTCTCTGTCAGTTTAAGTGGCCTACCACTTGGTGGCTGAGTTGCTGTTGTTCCCAAACTCTCTACTTTTGTTGTAATAAAGTTGACTTTGGAATATTTAGGAGTGAGGAAATTTCTGTTGCACAGGTGGCATCCTATGACAGACAGTTCCACGCTGGAAATCACTGAGAGCGGCCCATTCTTTCACAAATGTTTGTAGAAACAGGCTCCATGCCTAAGTGCTAGATTTGATACACCGGGCCAAGTGATTAGGACACCTAATTTTCATCATTTGAATGGGTGGCCAAATACTTTTGGCAATATAGTGTACTTCCAGGTATTAATCTCGTTTGTTAACTATTGCGCTGCCAAGACTTGAAACAATATCAGTCGGATACAAATGATCAAGCGACAATCGGAATTTGAGCTGAGCTTTAATTTGGGGTTCGGATTAAAGCTTTGAAAATATAATCTGTTATTAAAGCAATGGTTGGAAAGGCTGTATAATCTCCTCTTCCAACGGTAACAAAGAAATAAGCGTTTAAAAGCATTTAGACCACTGCATGCCAGTATTGATACGACACAGTCTCCGTGACAGTCAGAAACGGGGGCATAATAATTACCGTTCCCAAAAGGTACAAGTATACAAGTCACTGGACTACTCACTGAGTAATTGTTATTTCCACGGCCAGAAAGACATAGGAGAGTTCATGGAAAGTCATGATTTAATCAATTTAATTACAGTACTCTGTAAAAGGTTTCTTTTTAAGGCCAAAAACAGATATTCAATTAGTATTACTTTCTTATAAAAGATTTATTCCTTATTTTCTACCTTTAGAAAGTTATATAGTTGAAACCGATGATGACAAGAAACATAAATATAGATGGAAGTTTCTCAAATGCCATCCATCCATTTTCTACCGCTTGTCCCTTTCGGGGCCACAGGGGGGTCGCTGCAGCCTATCTCAGCTGCATTCAGGGTACATCCTGGAGTGGTTCTCAAATGCTTATTTTAAAAATAAAATGTTGTTTATAGATTATATGCAATCTGTTGTTATGTTCCCAAATTTGAGCGTACATGAATGAAGGTGTGTGTTCGTGAGCCCGAACTGGACATAATCTGAACTGGATCTGGTTTTAAGAACCATCCATCCATCCATCCATTTTCTACCGCTTATTCCCTTTGGGATCGCGGGGGGCGCTGGTGCCTATCTCAGCTACAATCGGGCGGAAGGCGGCGTACACTCTGGACAAGTCGTCCCCTCATCACAGGGCCAACACAAATAGACAACATTCATACTCACATTTACACACTAGGGCCAATTTAGTGTTGCCAATCAACCTATCCCCAGGTGCATGTCTTTAGAAGTGGGAGGAAGCCGGAGTACCCGGAGGGAACCCACGCAGCCACGGGGAGGACATGCAAACTCCACACAGAAAGATCCCGAGCCTGGGATTGAACTCAGGACTACTCAGGACCTTTGTATTGTGAGGCAGACCCCTCTGCCACCGTGCTGCCTTGGTTTTAAGAACCCTTTAGACAAACTACTGTCATTGACAACCTGGTCTGGTGAAGATAAGGTCCTTTTTTAAAAAAATACAAAATAAAATAAAATAGGATAAATCAGTAAAAAACATTTTCTTGATTAAAAAAAAAAAAAGTAGAACAATATAAAAACAGTTCCATAGAAACTAGTAATTAATGAAAATGAATACATTTCAAGGTTAGTACTATTAGGGGACCAGCAGCACACACAATCACGGACTGTTAAGTTAAAGTACCAATGATTGTCACAAATGTGTCCTCTGCATTTGACTCATCCTCTTGTTCACTTCCTGGGAGGTGAGGGGAGCAGTGAGCAGCACCGGTGGCCGCGCCCGGGAATCATTTTTGGTGTTTTAACCCCCAACTCCAAACCTGAGTGCCAAGCAGCCATTTTTATAGTCTTTGGTATGACTTGGCCAGGGTTTGAACTCACAACCTACCGATCTCAGGGCGGACACTAGGCCACTGAGTAGTAGACTGTATCCCTTGCAAACTGTGATGATATTTACTATATTGCCAAAATTGTTTGGCCAACCATCCGAATGGTGAGAATCAGGTGTCCTAATCACTTGGCCCGGTGTATAAAATCAAGCACTTAGGCATGAAGACTGTTTGTGCAAATGTTTGTGAAAGAATGGGTCGCTCTCAGTGATTTCCAGCGTGGAAAAGTCACAGGATGCCACCTGTGCAACAAATCCAGTCGTGAAATTTCCTCGCTCCTAAATATTCCAAAGTCAACGTTATTATAAGAAAAGTGAAGAGTTTGGGAACAACAGCAACTCAGCCACCAAATAGTAGGCCAAGTAAACTGACTGAAGCGCATAGTGCAAATACTTTCTGCACAGTCAGTTGCTACACAGCTCAAAAATTCATGTGACCTTCTGATTAGGCCACGTACAGTACGCAGATAGCTTAACTGAATGGGTTTTCCATGGCCGAACGGCTGTGTCTAAGGCATAGATCACCAAGTCCAATGCAAAGCGTGGGATGCATGATATCTTGTGTGAATGTTGATTTAATTTAAAAAATAATAATAATAATTAGACATAGGTATCATGTTATTAAATATAAAAACACCGAATGCAGCTGAGATAGGCTCCACCGACGCCTTGGATCCCAGAAGGGACAAGCGGTAGAAAATGGTTGGATGGAATATATGTGCAACAAAGTACTTTGTACATATTGTCAGTAGATCCTTGTTTAGCGATGAGCTGAAGTCACCATAACTAAAGACATTCGCTTTACAATTGTATGAGACTAAGGACTACAGCATGCATTATGGGAAAAACTCAGCTTTTATTTTGTTTACGTACTTTCTAAACATGGCCCCACACTCTTCCTACTTGGGAATTAATGACCCAAGCTATAATAATTCCGTGATATTGTTATTATCTTTAGAATACGCCGTAGGTCAATAGTGGGGTAAAAAAAAACAAGCCAAGGTCTGGAAATGGGCCGGATTTAAACACCAGTCTACTAAAAGACCATTTATTTGTATTGGATCTTAAAAAAATATGAATACCCCTAAGACTGTGCTTAAATGTATAATATAATGTATTTGTATTATTCACGCGTGAATAATGCTGTATAATAGACTGTATTTATATTATTCACATGTGAATAAAGCTGTATAATAGACTGTATTTATATTATTCACATGTGAATAATGCTGTATAATAGACTGTATTTATATTATTCACATGTGAATAAAGCTGTATAGTAGACCATGTTTATATTATCCACATGTAAAAAAATACTTAAGTGTTTATTGTGAGCAAACTGTGGTGCTGAATTTCCCCCAGGGATCAATAAAGTACTTTATATTCTATTCAAGCTTATTGGACAATTTTGAGAAACGTTCTTACCTAAACCATGATTCCGTACTATACTTCTAGCACACGACTGCTGTAGCACAGGGGTTAGCAACCCGCAGCTCCAAAGCCACATACTGCTCTTTAGCCATTATATTTAATTTTATTTTTTTTAAATGGGGAAATGTAAGTCTTTGAAAATATAGAAGACTTTCTGATTATGTCTGTGAGGCTGTGAATGTGTCCTGGCTGGTGAGCACAAGTAAAAGGGAGGGTGTGTGTGTGTTGTGAGAGAGAATTCGGCTTCTTGAGTGTGCAGCAAGGTTGCTAATCTTTCTACTTACAATTCGATTCTGATTCTCAAATTTAGAACCGACTCTCGATTCAAACCCACTCTTACAATATACATTCGTGGTATAATAAAACCTTTTAAAAAAGAGTTACAGCTCACAAAAGATAATTTTGTCTGCTGTTTTATGACACATATGTGCATAGAGTAAGCTTGATTGATATAAAAAATAGGTATATATATATATTTTAAAATAAATTCTTAAAAAATTGTGAATTGATTTAGTCACAATAAAAACTTTTTTAGCATCCCTACTTTCAGACGAACATATATAGACTGATTCCTTTGCATGTAAATTAAAATAAACATGAATGCGACGCTTGAAAGTTTGCAAACTGTATTTTTTGCGGCTTTAGTGGAAAAGAGGGCAAAAAGGGTCGATTGACGGAGCGATCTCAGGCTTCCACCGTCCTAGTCGCATCCGTTTTTTGTCTTTGAGCAACACACTTCACCCTTGCTCCTGATGGGCCGTGGTTAGAGCCACCAGTGTGTGCGAATGGGTGAATGCGGAAATAGTGTCAAAGCGTTTTGAGTACTCTGAAGGTAGAAAAGCGCTATACAAGTATAACCCATTTACCATAGTTAAGCTTCCCGACCGAAGGTACAGCCACCGATACTGGTCCAGGTATCCGTATTTGCTACCACAGAAGCACTGAATGATTTATAAATGTGCACAATTTCTGGTAACGGATACGCCAATAGAATTGTTAGTAAAACTCATGATGGTAAGTCATCATTTGCTATATTTGTCAAATATTTGTTACATTGGGTACATTAACGGACATATAAAATGTAAATATGCCTGATTGTAGCCAAAGGCTAATTTCCATCTGCAGTCCGACCATCTCATCACAAAAACAACCAAGCCCAGGGCTCACACTAACTCAGAATATTTTTCATGTGCATGTTTGTATCGTCTTTATCTGCTACGCGTGGAAGGTCCTGAAAATAATGCCGACATTAAACCAGTACCTGGTGCAAAAAAAAAAGGTTGGAGAGCCCTGGTCTAAAACAGGCCTGGGCAATTATATTGACTAGGGGCCAAATTTAGAGGAAAAAATTGTGCCTCGAGGCCGGAATATCTGATTTTTACGAACACTAATACGAAACCTCACAATAATGTCTGATTGAATCTTATGTATATATTATCACACAACTCTTATGCTTAAGGGCCGTTGCTATAGTTATTATCAATTAAGCTGAAATTGTATTTTTCTTTGTCCGTGCAAAGCTGGCAATCCAAAAGATTGCAAGCCAGTCTCGTATGAGTGTCTGTGTCCAGGAACGGCCTGCTGATTGCCAAGGCCGAACACCGCCGTGACGCCGACAGAGCAGAGAGAAGGCAATATCACCAGTGTCAACAGATTGGCATTTCGTGTATAATCATATATTGTGTCTAACTGGAGCTGTCGAGATTAACCCCATTTCCTCGGCGACAGCTTCAGTGATGTAAACAGGGACCTCCCAAATAAATAGAGGACGCACGCGGGTAGGACTTTCAGAAAATCATTTGGATCTGTAACTAGAATAAAGCCCAAAACACGTGTCTCCTCATTGAGCCAAATTGAACTGTGTCTCTGCATGATTCCTTGCTTCTCGTCTGTTTAATAGATGTCATCAGTTTTTGAACCTGACCAAAACGTTATGACAGACCGCCTTAGAAAATGTAAATGGATTTTCCATTTTTTTTAACTGAATGAGACACCCAAAATGTACATTAAAATAAAAGAATGTGGGATTTACAATATTAACTATGAAGGATAAAACACTGAATATTGACAACATATGATTGTCACCTCCCCTCTCCATCCACATTTTTTACAATCAAGCAAAACGCAACAAAAATGCGAAAAAACACAAGCGATATATTAACGTGAAGGGTAAAAAAAAAAAAAAACACCTACAATCTGATATACGGTATGTGATATACAGTATCACTAAGCGTTACAACTTTGTTGCAAAAATCTCCTTTCGCATCGGTCCCTGACACCCACATCTCAGGCTCTGGAAACACTCTGTGGAAACACTCCCCACCCACACTGTTTGGTGCCTGGTCTGAGCTGCTGTGACTTACATTACTATAGTAACTAATTAGATGACCATACTAACTAATTAGATGACCAAAGTAACTAGTATATCAGGCATATATCCTACAAAGTGAGACCTACACTGTTACAATGTCCATTTCTCAGATGATATAAATTGTTGATGACTGAAGTATGCTGATATCAACCCAAACTAACCCCACCCCCCTCCACATCCCATCGTGGTACAAATATATACTATCAGCATAATACAGTCATCACACAAGTTAATCATCAGAGTAAATACATTGAATTATTTACATTATTTACAATGTAAATAATTGTAAATAATGTAAATAATTCAATGTATTTACTCTGATGATTAACTTGTGTGATGACTGTATTATGCTGATAGTATATATTTGTACCACGAATTGATTAACGTGGACCCCGACTTAAACAAGTTGAAAAACTTATTCGGGTGTTACCATTTAGTGGTCAATTGTACGGAATATGTACTGTACTGTGCAATCTACTAATACAAGTTTCAATCAATCAATCATCCATCCATCCATTTTCTACCGCTTATTCCCTTTCGGGGTCGCAGGGGCGCTGGCGCCTATCTCGGCTACAATCGGGCGGAAGGCGGGGTACACCCTGGACAAGTCGCCACCTCATCGCAGGGCCAACACAGATAGACAGACAACATTCACACTCACATTCACAGATTAGGGCCAATTTAGTGTTGCCAATCAACCTATCCCCAGGTGCATGTTTTTGGAAGTGGGAGGAAGCCGGAGTACCCGGAGGGAACCCACGCATTCACGGGGAGAACATGCAAACTCCACACAGAAAGATCCCGAGCCTGGATTTGAACCCAGGACTGCAGGACCTTCGTATTGTGAGGCAGACGCACTAACCCCTCTGCCACCGTGAAGCCTATCAATCAATCGATGCAAAAGCGCAGATTCCAACTAGTGAAAGACTTAGTATAGTTGAAGACTTACTGTTATTAGAAAACATGAGTGCACATCATAAGGGCAGCTACACTTTACATCTTAAAGATCTAAAAAAAAATATTTGAGAATGTTCGACGGGCCAGAATGAAAAGCTTAACCCAATCAATAATCCATTAATTGACTATTTAAACATAGTTAATGTCACTGTTAGAACTGTGTTTAACGTTAGTGGCTAAAATATCAAATACACTCGTATAATACAACCTCTGAATTTTGTTTTTTGGTCATGAATATTTAGTCCTGGTCTGCGATGAGGTGGCGACTTGTCCAGGGTGTAAGTGCCTACCGCCCGAATGCAGCTGAGATAGGCTCCAGCAACTCCCTGCTACCCCAAAAGGGACAAGTGGTAGAAAATGGATGGATGGACTTAGTCCTAATACGCTAATGTATTTTAATGTTGGCCATTATGGTGGTACTTGGAGAGCAGTGTTTTCTGAGGCTGTACTAGGTCAAAAAAGTTTTTAAAAAAAACAAAAAAACACTGATTCTAATCAACCCATTTTTATATACTTTGCACATTTACACATTTTTGTCAGACTAAAGAAATAAAGATTAATACCTCTTGGAGTAATTTGCCATTTTCTTGCATGATTTCCAGCTAAAAGTTCACCAAAGTTTGTATTTATTACGACTTGACTGCCGGATTGATGTGTTGGATTAATTAAGATCAACATATTATGCATAAACAAGCAGAAGATGCCCGGTGGGATACATTTAGTCACAGATAGATATGATCTAGGTTGTGTATAATGCTCGGACGTGCAGTCGGGATCTTACCTGATGAAATGTTGGTAATGGTGAGCAACGTCAGCAGCAGATGTCCAAAGTTCATCTCCAAGCCGGCCTCACGTCCCGATT
Organism: Nerophis ophidion; assembly: GCF_033978795.1. Lineage (NCBI taxonomy): Eukaryota > Metazoa > Chordata > Actinopteri > Syngnathiformes > Syngnathidae > Nerophis > Nerophis ophidion. Next base: position 38,902,536 of record NC_084628.1, on the reverse strand, counting down.
TTTACACTCCCAAGTTGAGCCTCAGCTGGATGATTTCAAGCGAGGGAAATCAGCCTCCTAAAAACTTTACTGTCTGAGAGAGAGCCATGTCAGCATCATCACCACCACCATCGGCATCATCATCAGCATCACCATCCGCAGCAGCCCAGAAGAGCCTAAAGAACACCCCCCGTTAAAAAAGCATCACCTGGTCCCGTCATGGTGCATGTATTCCACTACGGCCAACAGACATGAAGGTTTTGCAAAATGTAGCTCACTCCGGATTAAGACACGTCTACCTCCCGTGTGCTCCGCTCGCCAGTTTATGGAGATGTGCATGCCGAGCCGCTCTCCTCCTGTCTGATAGCTGCAACAAATCCTCACCAAGCTCCAGTGTTTAAAGGGACAGACACGACATCTGCGCTCCTGTGCGTGTGTGGACAAAAGAAAGAAGAAAAAAAAAAAAAAAACACCTTTGTTTTTGATTAAGTATAAATGACTAGTAAAGCTATTGGTAAATTAAATCAAAATATCAGGGGAAAAAAAAGCTTAATTATGACTTGCATCTAAAAAATAATAATAATAAAAGGAGATTTGTAAGAGCACTTTACTTTGAACAAACAACCTCAAAGTGCTACAGTGCATTTAAAAAACAACCAAATAGCTGCCCCCAACAAATAGAATAAATAGTAAAACAAAAAAAAACTAGAACAAGCTAAAGGCTAAAACTTGCACATATATCTAAAAAAAATCATAATAATTGTACATTCACAAAATTTAAATGCTGTAATGAATAAAAATCCAATTATTTGTTTGTAGCACAGGGAGTTAACACAAACCAAACGTTAAGGGACCAGTTATAAATTATATCACTGATTTTTACTAACTAACAAAAACAACGCGCCAAATGCGAGCAAGTGTGTGCTAAAAGGCTAGCTGCAAGTAGAAGCTAACAGAGGCTAATGGTTTTTGGTATATTTTTGGTCAGTGTTTTTATCACAGGTAGTTAACATAAACCAAACATTAAGGAGCAGTTATAAATGATAACACTGATTTTACAAGCTAACAAAAACAATGTGCCAAATGTAAGCCAGTATGTGCTAAAGGCTAGCTGCTAGTAGAGGATAACAGACGCTAACGATTTTTGGTCAAATTTGGTCAGTGTTTTTAATACAGGCAGTTAACACAAACCAAACATTAAGGGAGCAGTTATAAAATATAACACTGATTTTTACAAGCTAACAAAAACAATGCGCCAAATGAAAGCCAGGGCGTGCTAAAAAGGCTAGCTGCTAGTAGAAGCTAACAGAAGCTAACGGTTTTTGGTCAAATTTGGTAATTGTTTTTAGCACAGGTAGTTAACACAAACCAAACATTAATAGAGCAGTAATAAATTATAAAACTTATTTTACAAGCTATCAAAAACAATGCACCAAATGCAAGCTAGTGCGTGCTAAAAGGCTAGCTGCCAGTAGAAGCTAACAGAGGCGAACGGTTTTTGGTTAAATTTGGTCAGTGTTTTTAACACAGGCAGTTAACACAAACCAAACATTAAGGGAGCAGTTATAAAATATAACACTGATTTTTACAAGCTAACAAAAACAATGCGCCAAATGAAAGCCAGGGCGTGCGAAAAAGGCTAGCTGCTAGTAAAAGCTAACAAAGCTAACGTTTTTTGGTCAAATCGGTCAGTGTTTTTAGCACAGGTAGTTAACACAAACCAAACATTAATAGAGCAGTTATAAATTATAACACTTATTTTACAAAATAACAAAAACAACGCGCCAAATGCGAGCTAGTGCTTGCTAAAAGGCTAGCTGCCAGTAGAAGCTAACAGAGGTGTTTGGATCTTAGTGAATCAGGACCTTATTGTTTTCAAAACACTAATAATGGGTAGCTAATGCAATGCTAACAGGAGATTAAGTGGATTTTGAATAACCCACTTGTTATCTAAATCTTTCAATAAATCTCTTCAATTTTTGTTGTATTTGCTACTGAGGATAGTAATTGTGCTAAATTCAATATTTTAGAAAACTGACTCTAACTTTAAAATGAGAGTGAAAACAAGTCATGAACAAAGTCCAGTGTAAAAGCACACATGGTCTTGGCCATTCCGCATAGAGCCCCCTCCCCAAATATTTATTAGACATCTGTTGTTTCCCTCCCACAGTCTAACCCTGTTGACATCTCCACGGCACGCACAGGTCTGAGGACACAGGTCTCCCGAGGGTATATCAGCTCACTTTCACCGGGAGCAAAGACCAGACTGGTCCATCAGTGCCGGTGCATCTCACCCCTGCACCTCATTGTCTCAGTGTCAGGCAGACATGATAGAGGGCGACTTTTGGATGCTTGCTTGCCTTTGTTTCCCTTTGAATGGGACTGGGAATTGGGCAACAAAAGTGGAGTCCAGATGTCCGTTGCAGAGTGGGACACAAAGAGGGGCCCCACAATGGTTCCGTCTATGCTTCAGTGGAAGTGTGGACCTTATTAAGAGGCCACGAAGCTCAGAGAGGCATGAAATAGAGGTATCTTAAAAGGAGCGTGCAGACGGTCTTGGAGATGTCACTGGAGAGGATTGGTCTCATTTTCAACTAAAAGCATTTAAAAGAGTCATCAGATACTTTTAAATAGCTTCACTTCCTTGACATGAGTTGACCCTGGGTTGCCACTTGCTTTGTGTTTTTATAAATACAACACCAGTGAAGGCGGCACGCTGTGTAAATGGTAAATAAAAACAGAATACAAAGATTTGCAAATCCCTTTCAACTTATATTCAATTGAATAGAATGCAAAGACAAGATATTTCATCTTCGAACAGAGAAACTTAATTTTTTTTTGTTGCAAATAATCATATACTTACAATTTAATATCAGAAACACATTGCAAAAAAGTTGTAACAGGGAAATTTTTACCACTGTGTTATATGGCCTTTCAGATACTTTTAAATAGCTTCACTTCCTTGATATGAGTTGACCCTGGCTTGCCACTTGCATTGTGTTTTTATAAATACAACACCAGTGAAGGAGGCATGTTGTGTAAATGGTAAATAAAAACAGAATACAATGATTTGCAGATCCTTTTCAACTTATATTCAATTGAACGGACGGCAAACACAAGATATTTAATGTTCGAACGGAGAAACTTACTTTTTTTTTTTGCAAATAATCATGAACTTAGAAATTAATGGCCTTTCCTTTTAACAACACTTGGCAAAGGTTTGGGAACTGAGAATGATAAATAACACAACATGTTAATGCATACGTCAGCCAAATAATTAGGAGTCTGTTTGTTTACTTACTACTAATAGACAAGTTGTCCAGTATGTTCACTATTTTATTTTAGGAAAACCCTGAAATAATAAACATATGTTTAATGTACCATAACATTTTTTGTTAAAATAAAGCTGATAATGCAATTTTTTGTGGTCCCTTTTATTTAGAAAGATACCAAAAAGTATCAAAATTCATTTTGGTACCGGTACTAAAATATTGGTATCGGGACAACCCTATTACACACTGTAAGAAGATATAAAAAGCCATGCTAAACTAGGGCTCTTCAGTGTAAACAAAGGTGGGCAGATTTGTAGCAAGTATAGTATCAGTATTTGATTAATACTACAGTGAATAGATCGATATTTTCTAATATTACAAAATGTTTTTTTGTTGTGTCTGTTATTCTTTACGAACTCAGGAAATGGTTCTTACTTCTACCGTCCTCTGCCTGCTCCGCCGTTGAGGTCTTCACCATATCCCTGGCTAGGGGGCAGTCAGGTACCTTTGCCAAGGGCCACCTGGGGTAACAGTAGTAAAGTGTAGCCTGTATGTTACTTAAGTAAAGCACTGTACAAGTATTAAGTAAACAATGAATTATATAACTGGGCTAGATCAGAAGAAACTAAATTCAGCTCTAGGAATGGAGAGTAATGAAAACTGAACATAGGTTTTAAGTTTAAAATGGTACCAAATTATATTAAAGAATTATAGGAAAAATAAACAGACAGGTAAATTCGAATGGCCATTCACATTTTCAACATAAATTACAGAACGTTCAATATTTACAATGTGATACAGTACTTGATTCCGTCCTTGTTTTTATCAAATAGGGTATAAGCGCAACACGACAGTTCATTAAACGACTTCGCAAAGTCCACGTTGTGGTGGCAGTGTCCAGAGGGGTTTTAGTGAAGGTAACGGGGTAAATGTGAAGGTTCAGGAGGAAAGAAATGAACTCGTTGCGTTATGGAAAAACCAAAGGGAAAAAAACAGAGCGGCTGCTGAGGAGCCTCCTACCCGCCCGGAGCTCAGTTGGGTGGATTCAGTTCGGTTGGTTCGGTTCCAGGCTTAAAGCTTCAGACTCTAGTTCAGGCTATAGCTCGCCATCCAACATGGCCTGTACAACAAGGGCAGGACCAGTCAATTTTCCAGTGCGCACACACAAAATACATTCAGATACTAAATACTAAATAATACTACTGTATTCAAATAGCAACTATATTTCTTAATATTGTACAATAAATAATTCACAAATCCAATTACAATAAATAATATAATAATTGTTATATCAAAATATGAATTCTCTAATATTATCAAAATGTACCCATTGCATCCACAAATAAAGTGCATAGCAGACAGTGGTTCACTGGACTACATCATAAAATGCATTGGATGCATAGCATTGACAACCATCAAACGATTAACACAACCCAGAAACAAATCAGACAATTGTTGACAGTGCTAACTTTTCATTCAGTTTACTATATTCAGAGAAACAGGCATATAAGTAGATGCTAACAGCTCCATTCAAAATGAATGTAGCGGCTAAGCTTCACAGATGCAACTCACCAATTCCGCAGATAAATCACACTTAACTCTCTCGCACGACGACCCACGGCTTTAGTAGTTGGCCCCTGCAGCAACGTCCCTCTCGCTCTTCCTGGAAGCAGGCCACTACTGGATTTTATGCTTCCCGCAATTGGTCACGTGACCACGTGACGTAATGACGCACGCACGGACAGCTAAGACAACGAAAATAAATATCATATTTAATTGGGATTTGAAAGGTTATTTAAGTAAAATGATATTTAAATAGAGATATTTAATTAGAAATAATATTCAATGGGGTTTTGAAAGGATATTTAAATGAGGATATTTAATGGGGTTTTGTCACCCAGGTTACATCCTCCCCCCTTTAGATCATGCAACTCCGGATGCATGCTAACCGTCGCAAGTATCCGATTTTAAAAGATGGTTTGCTGCAAAGGTAGTGAACGCTTCGCCATAGGCATCGACTACACCCTGAAATAGCGTCTGAACAACAGAAATGAGAAGATTACCTAATGCCGCATATTGAAGGCGATTTGGAGGTTTACGCTGACGATTAGGACGGCTGATTACAGGCGTGGTTTCAACGACAAGATCAGGCGAGTTCGCAGCTTCAGGTGGTGATTCTGCTGGACTGAGCAACAGCTCGGTTTGGCAGGGTGATGCCTCTGCTTGATCAAGGAGCTCTGGTTCATCCACAGGTGGGTCTTCATCAAATGGACTGGTTGGTGATGTTTCTACAGGCTCAGGTGGATTTTCACCAGGCTCGGGTTCCTCTTCTTCCACAAGTAAAGAAGCTTCAGCTTTGGCAGAGGACTCTCCATCGGCAAGTAAGTGCACAGTTTCTTGAGACAGGATAGACAGGAATGACTGAAGGCACAGGTGAGGAATACACAGCCCTGGGCAGCGGCAGAATACATTGTTCAGCAGAGGGTTCGACAGCGTCCGAACTCTGAAACGGAAAAGTGGTTGGCGGAATCAGAACTTGAGTTGGATTCCATTCCTCTTCCTCCAGGTCTTCAGATTGTTCAATATTTACTGGCTTCTGGCTCCGGGTTACAGGGCGGCGTGGTGGTGTAACTGGTAATGGATGTGGACCACCACTGGCTGGCAGAAAGGAGCACGGGAGGAGTAGATCTCTGTGGAGCGTACGATTGGGTCCATCTGCCCCGTTTTCAGGCCGAACCGTGTACACTGGCAGGTCCCCGGCACGCTTCACAACAATGTAAACATCATGCTCCCATTTATCTTCAAGCTTGTGCTTTCCACGCAGCCTGACATTTCGCACAATAACTCTATCTCCTTCCTCCAGACTCGACGGAGTGACTCGCTGATCAAACAAGTTTTATTCCTTTCGCCGGATTTAACAGCATTCTTCGAAGCAATTTTAAAACTTTCTTCAAGTCTGGACCGCAGGTTCTCAACATATTGGGAATGAAAGGTGGCTTGTCTTTCGCGCACAGGTAAGCCAAAGGCCACATCAACCGGCAGTCGCGGTGAACGGCCAAACATCAGTTCATACGGCGTAAAACCGGTGTCATCGTTTCTCGTGCAGTTGTAAGCGTGCACTAACGGTTTTACGTGTTCCTTCCATTTCGCTTTTCTCTTGTTCTCAAGGGTCCCAAGCATGCTGAGTTGGGTCCGCTTGAACCTCTCGACTAGGTTTCCCCGAGGATGGTAAGGGGTTGTTCTGGTCTTTACAATCCCAGCGAGTTGGCACAGTTCTTTAATTAATTTAGACTCGAAGTCAGGTCCTTGATCTGTGTGGAGACGTTCAGGTATTCCATAGCAGACGATGAAGTTCTCCCATAAACACTTTGCCACCGTACTCGCCTTTTGGTTTGAGGTGGGTATGGCTATTGCAAACTTTGTGAAGTGGTCGGTGAAAACCAGAATGTCTTTAATATTGATTTGATCAGGTTCAAGTGACAAGTAGTCCATGCAGAGCAACTCCAACGGACGACTCGTTTTTATGTTAACGAGTGGTGCAGATCTTTCAGGAAGTGCCTTGCGTCTTACACAACGATTGCAGGTCTTGATCTTGTTCTCCACGTCAGCTGCCATACGAGGCCAGAAAAAAAGGGTGCGTACGAGGTCCAAAGTCCGCTCAGTGCCCAGGTGACCCATGTCATCATGCAAACTGGTCAGTACTACAGACTTCAACTCCTCCGGTAACACCAGCTGAAAAGAGACTTGTTCTCGGTCATACCTCCTCCGGTACAAGATGTCCTCTTGTACTTCCAGACGATTCAGCTCCCTTAGCAACAGCGCAAGGTCCGGGAATTTGCTCCTTGCTGTTGGGGGAACCTTTTCCCCAGTGTCCATCTGGTGAATGACCTCTCTGATAACTGGATCAGCCCGTTGCTTTTCCTTGAGGTCCAGATGTGACAGAGCGGGAACAACTGGTAGGCCATGATGGTCTTCACTGGTGTAGCAGTCAGGGACTGCGTTGGCTGACAGACTCAGAGACTCGACCCGGGTAATTTGACTTCCTGCGGAACTTCTAGACTGACTGGTTACAAGACAGCGGAGGCAGATGGCAGATACAATGTCTGGGTCAAGTTCTTCCACAACATGTTTTTCCTTGAATTTGTTAATCAGGTCCCAGTCCTTGTGTACTGACAGGTCAGCAGGCTGTTTGTGACAGCGGCGTGATAGAGCGTCTGCGTCGAGGTTCTGCTTCCCGGCTCGATACTGCAGCTTGAAAGTGTAGGTGGACAGGGCAGCAAGCCATCTATGACTGGCGGCATCCAACTTTGCAGATGTTAACAGGTAAGTGAGTGGGTTATTGTCAGTCACTACCACAAAGTTGGCTCCGTACAAGTAGTCATGAAATTTTTCACACACACTCCACTTCAACGCAAGGAATACCGGATACCTCGATTCGCTCGCTGACAGGCCCCGGCTGGCGTAAGCAATTACTCTCAGCTGGCCTTTTTGGTCTTGATAAAGAGCCGCTCCTAGCCCTGTGGTGCTGGCGTCAGTATACAAGATATATGGTCTTTTTGGGTCGGCAAAGCCAAGGACTGGGGAACTGGTCAACTTTTCAATGAGAGTTTCAAAAGCTTGCTGGCAGGTAGGCATCCATTGCTCTTCAAAGGGTTGTTTCGTGTCTTGATACTTTGCTGGACTTGTTCTTTTTCGGGACTTGGAGGTAGGTGTATAGCCCCGCGTCAAATCATTGAGTGGTTTGGCGATGACGGAATACCCTTTTATGAACCTCTGGTAATATCCAGCAAATCCCAGGAACGACTTGAGCTCCTTCAAAGTTCTTGGAATTGGCCATGTTTTTAAAGCAAGGATTTTGTCCGGATCAGTCTCAACTCCCTTCTCTGAAACTATATGTCCCAAATACTTGACAGACGTCTGGAAAAATTTACATTTCTCAGGAGAGAGCTTCAGACCATATTCTTTTAAACGATGTAATACCAGCAGCAGCCTCCGCTCATGTTCTTCTAGTGAATCTGAAAATATGATGAGATCGTCGAGGAAAACCAGAACTTCCTTTAAATGGAGATCCCCCATGCTTTTCTCCATTAACCGCTGAAATGTGGATGGAGCGTTTGTTACCCCTTGGGGCATTCGGTTGAACTCCCAAAATCCGATGGGCGTCACAAAAGCTGTCTTAGCTTTGTCTTCTTCGTTCATTTCGATTTGGTAGTATCCAGATTTTAAATCGAGAACGCTGAACCATTTTGATCCGGTCAAAGCGGAAAGAGACTCCTCCAGATTTGGCAAGGGATAGGCGTCTTTAACCGTTTGAAGGTTCAGCTTCCTGTAGTCGATGCACAATCGTATATCCCCGTTCTTCTTACGGACCACGACGATTGGTGACGAAAATGGCGACTCTGATTCACGAATGACACCAGCCTCCAGCAGGTCTCTGAGATGTTGTCGGACGGCTTCGATGTCATGAGGGTGAATGGGTCTGGCTCTGTGTTTGAACGGAGTTTCGTCATCCAGCTTTATGTGATGTTTTACCATGTTCGTGCATCCAAAGTCCAGTTCACTGAGTGCGAAGACATCCGGATCTGATGGAGTTTCTCTGTGATTCTTGCCTTCCAGTCTGGTGGAATAGGTGATTCTCCAAAATTGAGATTCAAATTGATGTGAGGACTTTCAGATGGTGGAAAACTTGTTGACACGCTGTGCGACAAGATCTGTGGTGACACGGCAAGTTTTGCGATGGTGGAGAGAGGTGGAATGGTCACATCCTGGTCCGACTCGTTACTCAGGATGACCGGAATCTTGTGGGATTGGCTTGGGAGCATGATCAAAGAATTTTTGACACACAGCCCACCTGGCAGTGGTGAGGCGGGATGCTCCACAAGCGTCCACTGACCGTGAGACAGCATGCTGGTGGGAGTAGAACCATCGACGACGGTGGTGCGGCCAGCAGGGATGAGGACTGGTGACTTACTGGCTAACCTCACAACTCCGTCATAGCCTTGTTGTTGTTGCTGGTGGCGTATTTGCAGCAGTTGCAGCACTGCTCTGTAGCCATTTTCCGTCGGCTGGAAGTTGGAGAAGTCACTCCCCATATGCTGGTTGTATAACGGCTCCAGTGTATTCATGCCGATTAACACCTGGGACTGATGAGTTTCGACGTCAGGAACAACCAGTGCTAGCGTTGAGACATCAAAATTAGCTCCCAGGAACTCTCTTGGAAAGGTGACCACCATCTCCACATATCCGAGATACGGAACAGCCTGTTCCGCAGCTCCTTCAACTTGCAGCAAGTCACACAGAGGTTTCACTGGCTGGTCCGCAAAATGCTGGTTGTAGAATGAGACTGGGATCGTGGTTACTTGCGATCCGGTGTCCAACAAGCAGTTGAATTCTTCGCCAGCAATTTTGATGTTTGCTGTACAGCGGGATCCGACCAAGCCTTTAGGTAACCAGTATGAAACAGCAGTAGTGTTTTGGATCATTTCTTGACATTTGACATGTTTCTTCTTTGGATTGGGACATTGTGGGTCCACAACAGTTCCAGTTTGCCCCACAACTGAAACTGACTCTAGTTTAAAGGTGGTCTTGATGAGGAGTTAAAGCGTTGCCAGTTTTGTTGCTTTTCTGCAAACCGTTTCTTCTTGGCAGCGACTAATGCAGAGTTCGGGGGATTATCACAGTATGTCTTTATGTGACCATCTTCACCACACCGATAGCAGTAGCCAGGCTTGGGAACAGAAGACAGGTTCTTTGGTTGCTTGCCCGCCCCTTGGCCCTTACCAGACAAATTACCAGGCATGGGTTTGAAAGCAGCAGACCGACTGGATCTTGACTGGGCAGCAGTGAGTGTTGCGAGCTGCTTCTGGATGTCAGCCAGCTGTTTAGCGAGCTGCTGCGTGACGTTGGTGAGAGCAGCAATCTCTCCCCTTCCTGCATTGTCTGTGCTGGCGTACTGCGCATGGTTTGCAGCTCTGGAGCGTGAAGAGCCGAGATGTTGCTGCATGCGGATGGCTTTGGCTGCTTCACGATCTTCTTCAGTTCGCAGCAAGAGCAGAAATTCAGCAAACGTTGGGGGGTTCTTTTTCCTTGGTTTCAGTTGAAGTTCTGTTATTAGGGAGTTGTCCCAACAACCACGGCAAAATTGAGTCAGAAGATGTCTTTCAAAGTCTTTGTTCAGTACACCACCTCGTTTCACAGCCTGGCTCAGTGCTACCTGTAGACGTTGCAGATAGTTGGACGTTTTTTCCCCAGCATCCTGGAACGTGTCCATAAACTTGGCGTATAGCTCATCACCATCCTGGACCATCCCGTATGCTGAGTCAAGTGTCTGTAGATACACAGCTGGAGGAGTGTCTGGTTTCAGGTGCTTCACCATATCTGCAGCAGGTGGTAACAAGCTATCGAAGATCTTACGTGAGCGCTGTAGATCGGACACGGCAGGATCCTTTAGTAGAAGGTCTACCCCGGAACGCCATGTGTCGTAATCGGACTCTGTTGGAGATCTGGGTGATCTTCCTGAGAAGGCCCTGAGACGCTGCGCTGACAGGTTCATAGCGCTATCGTCGTTCTTCACAATATGTTCGACCACATAACGAACTTCAGGTGGGTTGAGATTACCGTGCAACATGGCTGGCGAAGGAGGTATTGTGCCGGTTTGGGATGTAGGATCGGGCTGGTCTCGTGGAGGCAATTGCACGTGCTGGTTCGACGCGGCAAGATCAGCCGAATGCTTTTTACCATCTTCAGAGAGAGCCTCATCCTCAGTGGCGGTGGTGTGGAGCTTGTTGACCTTCTGACCAAGCAAAGACATCACCCCACTTAAAATGACTGAAAAATCTTGGCCAGTCAGTTTTGCGACTTTTTTGAGCTCGGAGAGGTAATCATTGGTCTTTCGCTTCCCTACTTCGTCCGCGCAGACTGTAGCGAGGTCTAAAATTTCATGATCCACTTTTTCCGTATCGCACACATACGTATATGGTAGAAGTGGACGTAACGCAACCAATGAGGTGCCTGAGTTGTACTCTACGACAATCGAACAATGAAAATCAGATTCAGGTTCGTCTATAAATTCTATTTTTGAAATAGACCCGTACTGCTTTAAAAATTCAACTACTTCGTCGTCAGTTTTAGTGTTGGTCGCGTCTTCAATCAAAACTGCATTTGGAATCTTAATGCAATGTTTCTCGAATATTTCCATTTTTCCAAGACAATAATATAAGAACCACAAAAAAAATTGTTCAGTTATTTTTCTCCACTCCTGGCTAGCTCGCAACAATATGTAGCCTGTATGTTACTTAAGTAAAGCACTGTACAAGTATTAAGTAAACAATGAATTATATAACTGGGCTGGATCAGAAGAAACTAAATTCAGCTCTAGGAATGGAGAGTAATGAAAACTGAACACAGGTTTTAAGTTTAAATGGTACCAAATTATATTAAAGAATTATAGGAAAAATAAACAACAAACAGACAGGTAAATTCGAATGGTCATTCACATTTTCAACATAAATTACAGAACGTTCAATATTTACAATGTGAAACATTACTTGATTCTGTCCTTGTTTTTATCAAAGAGGGTATAAGCGCAACACGACAGTTCATTAAACGACTTTGCAAAGTCCACGTTGTGGTGGCAGTGTCCAGAGGGGTTTTAGTGAAGGTAACGGGGTAAATGTGAAGGTTCAGGAGGAAAGAAATGAACTCGTTGCGTTATGGAAAAACCAAAGGGAAAAAAACAGAGCGGCTGCTGAGGAGCCTCCTACCCGCCCGGGGCTCGGTTGGGTGGATTCAGTTCGGTTGGTTCGGTTCCAGGCATAAAGCTTCAGACTTTAGTTCAATCTCTAGCTCGCCATCCAACATGGCCTGTACAACAAGGGCAGGACCAGTCAATTTTCCAGTGCGCACACACAAAATAGATTCAGATACTAAATACTAAACAATACTACTGTATTCAAATAGCAACTATATTTCTTAATATTGTACAATAAATAATTCACAAATCCAATTACAATAAATAATATAATAATTGTTATATCAAAATATGAATTCTCTAATATTATCAAAATGTACCCATTGCATCCACAAATAAAGTGCAAAGCAGACAGTGGTTCACTGGACTACATCATAAAATGCATTGGATGCATACCATTGACAACCATCAAACAATTAACACAACCCAGAAAAAAATCAGACAATTGTTGACAGTGCTAACGTTTCATTCAGTTTACTATATTCAGAGAAACAGGCATATAAGTAGAAGCTAACAGCTCCATTCAAAATGAATGTAGCGGCTAAGCTTCACAGATGCAACTCACCAATTCCGCAGATAAATCACACTTAACTCTCTCGCACGACGACCCACGGCTTTAGTAGTTGGCCCCTGCAGCAACGTCCCTCTCGCTCTTCCTGGAAGCAGCCCACTACTGGATTTTATGCTTCCCGCAATAGGTCACGTGACCACGTGACGTAATGACGCACGCACGCACGGACAGCTAAGACGACGCAAATAAATATCATATTTAATTGGGATTTGAAAGGTTATTTAAATAGAAAGGATATTTAAGTAAAATGATATTTAAATAGAAAGATATCTAATTAAAAATAATATTCAATGGGGTTTTGAAACAATATTTAAATGAGGATATTTAATGGGGTTTTGTCACCCAGGTTACAAAAGGGGTTAACTTCCTAAACTTCCTAGTGTCCCAAGACCCCATAGAGGAGCCTCTACGGCCGGATGCCCTTTAACGTCATGCCCAGGACAGTGTGTACCAGTTGTTATTTCACCAATATTGAAAAATGTGTGAGTTTCTGAAATTGCGCTTGAGTCAGACATGAATGTTGTGGTACTTGTGCGATGACAATAAAGATCCATCCATCCATAAAGGCGTAAAAATGTCAGGGTCTCCTTTTAATATATATATATATATATACACACCTAATATATATATATACATATATATATATATATATATATACACACACACACACATATATATATATATAAATATATATATATATACATACAGTGGGGCAAAAACGTATTTAGTCAGCCACCGATTGTGCAAGTTCTCCCACTTAAAATGATGACAGAGGTCTGTAATTTTCATCATAGGTACACTTCCACTACACGACGAGTATGAGTGGAGTTTATACCAAAATGGATACATGGATGATACAGCAGAAGATTGGGAGAATGTCATGTGGTCAGATGAAACCAAAATAGAACTTTTTGGTATAAACTCAACTCGTCGTGTTTGGAGGAAGAAGAATACTGAGTTGCCTCCCAAGAACACCATACCTACTGTGAAGCATGGGGGTGGAAACATCATGCTTTGGGGCTGTTTTTCTGCTAAGGGGACAGGACGATTGATCCATGTTAAGGAAAGAATGAATGGGGCCATGTATCGTGAGATTTTGAGCCAAAACCTCCTTCCATCAGTGAGAGCTTTGAATGGTTGACGAAATACTTATTTTCCACCACAATTTAAAAAAAAATGTCTTTAAAATTCCTACAATGTGAATTCCTGGATTTCACATTCTGTCTCTCACAGTTGAAGTGTACCTATGATGAAAATTACAGACCTCTGTCATCATTTTAAGTGGGAGAACTTGCACAATCGGTGGCTGACTAAATACTTTTTTACCACACTGTATATATACATATGTACATATATATATATATATATATATATATATATATATATGTATATATATATATATATATATATATATATATATATATATATATATATATATATATATATATATAATTTGTGAAGAGCGTGCGTTCTCATAAACCCATCGAGAAAGGACTTGGGGAAACATTTATCATTGACATTTTGTGTCTGTGCAATTGAAAGGTGCTACTACAGGTTTTATATCTTTGTTGTGTGTGTATGTGTTTGTGTGTGTTGGCAGTACATAATATGGAAGGTTGTGGCAGCCTGTCTGACTGCAGTCAAGAATGTGAGATTCAGCTCTCTCAGCCCCCTGGGCGCTGACCTTATGTGTGTGTGACTCAATCCATATTTATCTCACACAATGTGTTCACTAAACTAGCACAATATGGAAGGCAAACAACACTCAGGCCTGTAGGAACATTGATTTGCTTGGATTTTGACCCAAAGTGCTAATCAAATTTGGAATTGGACCAACATTTTTGTTTTTTATAAAAGGTGCCTTGAAAGATGCGCATATTCAGTTCAAATCAGTGTCACGGATGAAACTGTTGCTAAGCTCACTGAACCTGAAATAATTCAAAACTTTAATAGGATTCTGAAGGAAGGAACCGTGTAAAGTCAGGTGTGTCAAACTCATTTTTAGCCCAGGGGCCCGCATGGAGGAACATCTATTCCCATGTGGGCCATAATGGTAAAATCATGGCCTGATAACCATTAAAGCCAGTTTTTATTGTTTATAAAAAACTATTTGATTGATTGAAACTTTTATGAATAACTACATGGCGGACGGGCGATAGACACTTGCGTGCTAGACTTGCTAACTAGCATGGGAATACATCGGCGGCTACATCCAGCGGTCTGTGAAGCAGCGGAGTCTAGTAGCAGCGGGGGCCGTCTACGGAGCAGACGCCAGCGGTGTGATCGGAAACGCGGATGCCGAGCGGGGCTAAAAACAAAGCAGAAGGCTAATCCCCACAGAACACCACTTTCCTCCATCCCGAAGACGGATTTAGATGGAAAATGCGAGACTACTGGTCTGGGTAAGGAGTCAGTTAAATTAGAACAAGTTTTTTCTGCTTTGAGTGTTTCAGAGTTGGACATGTGTTTTACTGAGGTGGCTAACTATGATGCGTGCAGTTTATCAAAGCAACAAACAAACAATCGGAAAATCCCCGTTACTGAGGTGGCTAACCATGATGCGTGCAGTTTATCAAAGCAACAATCAAACAATCGGAAAATTCCTGTCGTATCAATTCCTAGATATGGTCGTAACTATACTAAATGCACTGGGCATAATAAACACAACATTATTAATATTGCTACTACTGATAATTTGATCAAAAACTCCCTAAAACAGCCCACTACCTATAATATAGGTTTTTTAAACATAAGATCATTGTCTCCTAAAACGTTGTTAGTTAATGATATTATCAGAGACAACAATCTTAACGTCATCGGTCTCGGCGAAACCTGGCTTAAACCAAACGACTTTTTTGCGCTAAATGAGGCATGTCCTCCTAACTTTACACATGCGCATATTGCCCGTCCGCTCAAAAGGGGTGGGGGAGTTGCACTAATATACAACGAAAACTTTAACCTTAGTCCTAACATAAATAATAAATATAAATCGTTTGAGGTGCTTACTATGAGGTCTGTCACACCGCTGCCTCTACACCTGGCTGTTATCTACCGCCCCCCAGGGCCCTATTCGGACTTTATTAATGAATTCTCAGAGTTCGTTGCTGATCTAGTGACACACGCCGATAATATAATCATAATGGGGGACTTTAATATCCATATGAATACCCCATCGGACCCACCGTGCGTAGCGCTCCAGACTGTAATTGATAGCTGTGGTCTCACACAAATAATAAATGAACCCACGCATCGCAACGGTAATACGATAGACCTAGTGCTTGTCAGGGGCATCACCGTTTCCAAAGTTACGATACTCCCGTATACTAAAGTATTGTCTGATCATTACCTTATAAAATTCGAGGTTCAGACGCATGTTCGTCAAACTAATAATAATAATAACTGCTATAGCAGCCGCAACATTAATACAGCCACAACGACAACTCTTGCTGACCTACTGCCCTCGGTAATGGCACCATTCCCAAAGTATGTGGGCTCTATTGATAACCTCACTAACAACTTTAACGACGCCCTGCGCGAAACCATTGATAACATAGCACCGCTAAAGTTAAAAAAAGCTCCAAAAAAGCGCACCCCGTGGTTTACAGAAGAAACTAGAGCTCAGAAATTATTATGTAGAAAGCTGGAACGCAAATGGCGCACGACTAAACTTGAGGTGCACCATCAAGCATGGAGTGATGGTTTAATAACTTATAAACGCATGCTTACCTTAGCTAAAGCTAAATATTACTCAAATCTCATCCACCGTAATAAAAACGATCCTAAATTTTTGTTTAGTACGGTAGCATCGCTAACCCAACAAGGGACTCCTTCCAGTAGCTCAACCCACTCAGCTGATGACTTTATGCAATTCTTTAGTAAGAAAATTGAAGTCATTAGAAAGGAGATTAAAGACAATGCGTCCCAGCTACAACGGGGTTCTATTAGCACTGACACGATTGTATATACGGCGGATACTGCCCTCCAAAATACTTTCTCTCGTTTTGAGGAAATAACATTAGAGGAATTGTTACAACGTGTAAATGGAATAAAACAGACAACATGTTTACTTGACCCTCTTCCTGGGAAACTGATCAAGGAGCTCTTTGTATTATTAGGTCCATCAGTGCTAAATATTATAAACTTATCACTCTCCTCGGGCACTGTTCCCCTAGCATTCAAAAAAGCGGTTATTCATCCTCTTCTTAAAAGACCTAACCTCGATCCTGACCTCATGGTAAATTACCGACCGGTGTCTCACCTTCCCTTTATTTCAAAAATCCTTGAAAAAATTGTTGCGGAGCAGTTAAATGAACGCTTAGCGTCTAACAATCTATGTGAAACCTTTCAATCCGGTTTCAGGGCAAATCACTCCACGGAGACAGCCCTCGCAAAAATGACTAATGATCTATTGCTAACGATGGATTCTGATGCGTCATCTATGTTGCTGCTCCTCGATCTTAGCGCTGCTTTCGATACCGTCGATCATAATATTTTATTAGAACGTATCAAAACACGAATTGGTATGTCAGACTTAGCCCTGTCTTGGTTTAACTCTTATCTTACTGATAGGATGCAGTGTGTCTCCCATAACAATGTGACCTCGGACTACGTTAAGGTAACGTGTGGAGTTCCCCAGGGTTCGGTCCTTGGCCCTGCACTCTTCAGCATCTACATGCTGCCGCTAGGTGACATCATACGCAAATACGGTATTAGCTTTCACTGTTATGCTGATGACACCCAACTCTACATGCCCCTAAAGCTGACCAACACGCCGGATTGTAGTCAGCTGGAGGCGTGTCTTAATGAAATTAAACAATGGATGTCCGCTAACTTTTTGCAACTCAACGCCAAAAAAACGGAAATGCTGATTATCGGTCCTGCTAGACACCGAACTGTATTTAATAATACAACTCTAACATTTGACAACCAAACAATTAAACAAGGCGACACGGTAAAGAATCTGGGTGTTATCTTCGACCCAACTCTCTCCTTTGAGGCACACATTAAAAGCGTTACTAAAACGGCCTTCTTTCATCTCCGTAATATCGCTAAAATTCGCTCCATTCTGTCCACTAAAGACGCTGAGATCATTATCCATGCGTTTGTTACGTCTCGCCTCGACTACTGTAACGTATTATTTTCGGGTCTCCCCATGTCTAGCATTAAAAGATTACAGTTGGTACAAAATGCGGCTGCTAGACTTTTGACAAGAACAAGAAAGTTTGATCACATTACGCCTGTACTGGCTCACCTGCACTGGCTTCCTGTGCACTTAAGATGTGACTTTAAGGTTTTACTACTTACGTATAAAATACTACACGGTCTAGCTCCATCTTATCTTGCCGATTGTATTGTACCATATGTCCCGGCAAGAAATCTGCGTTCAAAGGACTCCGGCTTACTAGTGATTCCCAAAGCCCAAAAAAAGTCTGCGGGCTATAGAGCATTTTCCGTTCGGGCTCCAGTACTCTGGAATGCCCTCCCGGTAACAGTTCGCGATGCCACCTCAGTAGAAGCATTTAAGTCTCACCTTAAAACTCATTTGTATACTCTAGCCTTTAAATAGACTCCCTTTTTAGACCAGTTGATCTGCCGTTTCTTTTCTTTTCTTCTATGTCCCACTCTCCCGTGTGGAGGGGGTCCGGTCCGATCCGGTGGCCATGTACTGCTCGCCTGTGTATCGGCTGGGGACATCTCTGCGCTGCTGGTCCGCCTACGCTTGGGATGGTTTCCTGCTGGCTCCGCTGTGAACGGGACTCTCGCTGCTGTGTCTTGGATCCTCTCTGGACTGGACTCTCGCGACTGTGTTGTATCCATTGTGGATTGAACTTTCACAGTATCATGTTAGATCCGCTCGACATCCATTGCTTTCCTCCTCTCTAAGGTTCTCATAGTCATCATTGTCACCGACGTCCCACTGGGTCATTATTGTCACCAATGTCCCACTGGGTGTGAGTTTTCCTACCGAGGATGTCGTGGTGGTTTGTGCAGCCCTTTGAGACACTAGTGATTTAGGGCTATATAAGTAAACATTGATTGATTGATTGATTATGAGTGGATTGCACAGTTCAGTACATATTCCGTACAATTAACCACTAAATGGTGACACCCCAATAAGTTTTTCAACTTGTTTAAATCAAATCATGGTACAAAAATGACTTTTTGACATAACAATAGCAAATCTATTTCCTACCAGTAGTACCAACTTGATACCTGACCTGATACCTGGTATTGTTACTGTCGATATTTGTATCGATCCGCCCACGTTGGTTTAAAGTCAGTAGTTTAAGCTTAGCTGTTACCGGTTAGCACAAGGGTGTCAAACTCATTTTGGTAAGATCATGGCATGATAACTTCAAAATAAAGACAACTCCAGGGTGTTTTCTTTGCTCTACTTTTGCCAAAAATAGAGCGAGCACATTCTGAAACCGTACAACTATTTTTACCATAATAATAACATGAAATATTGTATATAGTACACTCCTCTTTCTTTCCCATGGCCCCACTTTATCTGCTTTTTTGTAACTCAAGTATTTATAACATTTATGTATATGTATATATATTAAATGTGAAGCAATTGTAAAGTTGATAATAGAGGCAATTTTTGTTGTTCATTATCAATGTTGTTTTTTTCTGTTGATATTTGTATTGTTCCATTGGTAGTGCAATAGTGTCAATTGTGATTACTGTGTTATTACTATTTACTAATTAGTCTATGTAAGTGTTGGCGTCATATTTGCATACATTGTATTTGCTGATTTAGTTCTGTTGCTGGAAGAGGGATTTTGACATTAAAGCCTGTTTTTATTGTTTATAAATTGAAAAAAACAACAACAACATTTTGACAAAACAATATTAAAATCTAACTCCTACCGATAGTACCAACTTGATACCTGACCTGATACCTGGTATTGTTACTGTCGATATTTGTATCGATCCGCCCACTTTTGTTTAAAATAAGTAGCTTAGCACAGGGGTGCCAAACTCATTTTAGCGCAGGGGCCCGCCCGCATGGGGGAAAATCTACTCCCTAGTGGGGCGTAATGGTAAAATCATGGCAAGATAACTTCAAAATAAAGACAACTCCAGGCGGTTTTCTTTGTTGTACTTTGGCCAAAAATAGAACGAGCACATTCTAAAAAAAAAAGGTACAACTATTTATACCATATTAATAATGTGAAATGTTGATTATAGTACACCCCCCTTTCTTTCCCCTGACCCCACTTTATCTGCTTTTTATGTAAATCAAGTATTTATAACATTTATATATATGTATTGTATTTGAAGCTATTGTAATGTTGATAAGAGGCAATTATTGTTGTTCATTATCAATATTATTTCTGTTGATATTTGTATTGTTCCATTGGTAGTGCAATGGTGTTAATTGTCATTACTGTGGTAATACTATTTACTAATTAGTCCGTGTAAGTGTTGGTGTCATACTTGCTTATATTGTATTTGCTGATGTTCTGTTGCTGGAGTGGGGTTTTAGTCATTAAAGACCGTTTTTATTGTTTAAAAAAAAGAAACCTTTGACAAAACAATATTAAATCCAACTCCTACCAGTAGTACAAACTTGATACCTGACCTGATACTTGGTATTGTTATTGTCGATATTTGTATCGATCCGCCCCCAACCCCACCCACCTCAACCGACGCACGGAGGGGGGGAGGGGGGTTGGTAGTGGGAGTGTATAATGTAGCCCGGAATAGTTAGGGATGCATGGGATTCTGGGTATTTGTGATCCAAGAGCCGCAGGTTGCCGACCCCTGCTCTATATGGAAAGACGGTACATTTGTTTTTACGGTAGAAAAACTGTCAGCTAAGTTGCCAGAATAGAAAAAAACTTGTACTGTTTTTCCATTAACACTATAATGTTGTAAAAACCAATGTAAATTTAACATAAAAATTTGGGCAACTAAGCTGCCAGCTTTTTCCGTAAAAACCCTCCCAAAAAACAGTGGTATTGATTTTCCATTTACCGTAAAATTTTAAAAAATTAAAAAACATTTTTTACAGTAGAATTTGGTAAATGTAAATTTTTGACTGTAAAATTGACAATTTATATAATTTATAATGAAATCCAGAGGCAAATTCATTCATTATTCACTGTTACAAACGGCCCTCTGATGGCAGCCATAATTGTCATGTGGCCCTCAATGAAAACCAGTGTGACATACCTGGCATGGTGTGAGCTAAAACGGCCCTCTGATGGCAGCCATAACTGTCATGTGGCCCTCAATGAAAACCAGTGTGACATACCTGGCATGGTGTGAGCTAAAACGGCCCTCTGATGGCAGCCATAACTGTCATGTGGCCCTCAATGAAAACCAGTGTGACATACCTGGCATGGTGTGAGCTAAGAAAGGTTTGCATGTATCAGCCGTGAGCAAACTTGATATCGCACACAACGCTGATCTACTAAACTTGTGCAAAGTTTAGTGAGCCAAATACAGACCACAATCCTTTTAAGCATGTCTGTCTTCATAAATATGCAGATTATTTGCTGATCATCAGAACGGCGACAATACTGAAAGGGAAAAAATGCAAATGTCAGTTTTTATCACTCGCAATGTGATTTATCAAGATTAAAACTGTACTGTGGGAGCTGTTTTGTGTCTGTTTTTAGCATGTTTACAAAGGACGCAAAAGAAATACCTGTGAGAAAGGAGGTGATTGCGCTGCAGCTCCGTCATACATATGCGTGTCAGAATAATTGTACATAAGTTATCACACAACTTGTTTTCCCATGAGTTCAGGTTGCCTTGCGAGAAAACAAAAGCTGTCTTTGATCCCATCTAGCAAAAGGCCTCCTGCTTGTAAACCTCCAGTGTGTGGTGGGATGCGACGTGGAGGTGTTGGTTTCTTTGATCTACTGGAAGGCACAGGAAGGACCCAGAATCTACAAGCAGAGAGGGGGCAAACCCAACACCGCAACAAGCACCTTTTTTGTTTGAACTGTTTATGAGCCAATGCAGCAGCTGTTTATGGCCCCTCCCCTTAGAAGCAGCTGCAGCTATGTAATCAGGAAATGCCCGATATAAAAGAGGTGTGGAGCTCCCTCTTCAGAGCGTGGGGCGATACTGTACGAGGGTGCAGGTCAAAGCGCACTCCTCATGGGCTAAATTGATTCCTGTCCCTGTTTGATTCCTTGCTTCTTGTATTTGTTTAACAGATAGTTCGGTGTTTGAACCTGACAATGTGCAGCGTCAAAAATATAACTACGAGACAAGTTGTCTATGCAGCAATATGATTGAATAATTCTATAGCTCCTGGTTGACTTAAGATGCTTATTAAAACCAATGTTTTGGTGGCCTTTTTTTTTTTTTTTTTTTTTACAAATTATCTTTATATCTAGAATTATTGCAATGTGCATTTTCTTGCGCCTGGAACATTCCAAATGGCAGTTGGTTCCAACATTTCCAAATGCGCACCTTTATTGTGAGAAAAAAACGGGTTCTATTCTATAAACAGGACTGTTCTAAAATGTTCTAAAAGGTCCAGTTTCAGTTTGTGGAACATGCACAGGACACAATGTGATGAATCAAATATTTCCAGTTGTCACGTTGTGTAAATGGTAAATAAAAAGACAATACAATGATTTGCAAATACTTTTCAACTTATATTCAATCGAAAAGACTGCAAAGACAATATATTTCATGTTCACAATGGAAAACTTTGTTATTTTCTGCTAACAGCTAATTTGGACATTGATGCATGCAACATGTTCCAAAAAAAGCTGGCACAAGTTGCAAAAAAGACTGATAAAGTTGAGGAATGCTCATTAAACATTTATTTGGAACATCCCACAGGTGAACGGGCTCATTGGGATGGGGTGAGTGCCATGATTGGGTATATTAAAGCAGTTTCCATGAAATGCTCTGTCATTTACAAATAAGAACGGGGCAAGGGTCACCATTTTGTCAACGGAGCTAACGGGGTTCTCCTGGTGTACGACATCACAAAATACCAGAGCTTTGAGAATCTGGAGGACTGGTTCAGCATGGTCAAGAAGGCCAACGAGGAATCTGACCTAATCTGCCTGAACAAATTGTCCAACAGTTTAAGAACAACATTTCTCAACCAGCTATTGCAAGGAATTTAGGGTTTTCACCATCTACGTTCCGTAAAATCATCAAAAAGTTCAGAGAATCTGGAGAAATCCCTGCACGTAAGTGATATTCAATCAATCAATCAATCAATGTTTACTTATATAGCCCTAAATCACTAGTGTCTCAAAGGGCTGCACAGACCACCACGACATCCTCGGTAGGCCCACATAAGGGCAAGGAAAACTCACACCCAGTGGGACGTCGGTGACAATGATGACTATGAGAACCTTTGAGAGGAGGAAAGCAATGGATGTCGAGCGGGTCTAACATGATACTGTGAAAGTTCAATCCACAATGGATCCAACACAGTCGCGAGAGTCCAGTCCAAAGCGGATCCAACACAGCAGCGAGAGTCCCGTTCACAGCGGAGCCAGCAGGAAACCATCCCAAGCGGAGGCGGATCAGCAGCGCAGAGATGTCCCCAGCCAATACACAGGCGAGCAGTACATGGCCACCGGATCGGACCGGACCCCCTCCACAAGGGAGAGTGGGACATAGAAGAAAAAGAAAAGAAACGGCAGATCAACTGGTCTAAAAAGTGAGTCTATTTAAAGGCTAGAGTATACAAATGAGTTTTAAGGTGAGACTTAAATGCTTCTACTGAGGTGGCATCGCGAACTGTTACCGGGAGGGTATTCCAGAGTACTGGAGCCCGAACGGAAAACGCTCTATAGCCCGCAGAC
This sequence comes from Nerophis ophidion, assembly GCF_033978795.1. Classification (NCBI taxonomy): domain Eukaryota; kingdom Metazoa; phylum Chordata; class Actinopteri; order Syngnathiformes; family Syngnathidae; genus Nerophis; species Nerophis ophidion. Next base: position 38,879,169 of record NC_084628.1, on the reverse strand, counting down.
TTTTTTTGGGCTTTGGGAATCTCTAATAAGCCGGAGTCCTTTGAACGCAGATTTCTTGCCGGGACGTATGGTACAATACAATCGGCAAGATAGGCTGGAGCTAGACCGTGTAGTATTTTATACGTAAGTAGTAAAACCTTAAAGTCACATCTTAAGTGCACAGGAAGCCAGTGCAGGTGAGCCAGTACAGGCGTAATGTGATCAAACTTTCTTGTTCTTGTCAAAAGTCTAGCAGCCGCATTTTGTACCAACTGTAATCTTTTAATGCTAGACATGGGGAGACCCGAAAATAATACGTTACAGTAGTCGAGGCGAGACGTAACAAACGCATGGATAATGATCTCAGCGTCTTTAGTGGACAGAATGGAGCGAATTTTAGCGATGTTACGGAGATGAAAGAAGGCCGTTTTAGCAACGCTTTTAATGTGTGCCTCAAAGGAGAGAGTTGGGTCGAAGATAATACCCAGATTCTTTACCGTGTCGCCTTGTTTAATTGTTTGGTTGTCAAATGTTAGAGTTGTATTATTAAATAGAGTTCGGTGTCTAGCAGGACCGATAATCAGCACTTCCGTTTTTTTGGCGTTGAGTTGCAAAAAGTTAGCGGACATCCATTGTTTAATTTCATTAAGACACGCCTCCAGCTGACTACAATCCGGCGTGTTGGTCAGCTTTAGGGGCATGTAGAGTTGGGTGTCATCAGCATAACAGTGAAAGCTAATACCGTATTTGCGTATGATGTCACCTAGCGGCAGCATGTAGATGCTGAAGAGTGCAGGGCCAAGGACCGAACCCTGGGGAACTCCACACGTTACCTTAACGTAGTCCGAGGTCACATTGTTATGGGAGACACACTGCATCCTATCAGTAAGATAAGAGTTAAACCAAGACAGGGCTAAGTCTGACATACCAATTCGTGTTTTGATACGTTCTAATAAAATATTATGATCGACGGTATCGAAAGCAGCGCTAAGATCGAGGAGCAGCAACATAGATGACGCATCAGAATCCATCGTTAGCAATAGATCATTAGTCATTTTTGCGAGGGCTGTCTCCGTGGAGTGATTTGCCCTGAAACCGGATTGAAAGGTTTCACATAGATTGTTAGACGCTAAGTGTTCATTTAACTGCTCCGCAACAATTTTTTCAAGGATTTTTGAAATAAAGGGAAGGTGAGACACCGGTCGGTAATTTACCATGAGGTCAGGATCGAGGTTAGGTCTTTTAAGAAGAGGATGAATAACCGCTTTTTTGAATGCTAGGGGAACAGTGCCCGAGGAGAGTGATAAGTTTATAATACTGATGGACCTAATAATACAAAGAGCTCCTTGATCAGTTTCCCAGGAAGAGGGTCAAGTAAACATGTTGTCTGTTTTATTTCATTTACACGTTGTAACAATTCCTCTAATTTTTATTTATTTCCAGTTGATCTGCCGTTTCTTTTCTTTTTCTTCTATGTCCCACTCTCCCGTGTGGAGGGGGTCCGGTCCGATCCGGTGGCCATGTACTGCTCGCCTGTGTATCGGCTGGGGACATCTCTGCGCTGCTGGTCCGCCTACGCTTGGGATGGTTTCCTGCTGGCTCCGCTGCGAACGGGACTCTTGCTGCTGTGTCTTGGATCCTCTTTGGACTGGACTCTCGCGACTGTGTTGTATCCATTGTGGATTGAACTTTCACAGTATCATGTTAGACCCGCTCGACATCCATTGCTTTCCTCCTCTCTAAGGTTCTCATAGTCATCATTGTCACTGACGTCCCACTGGGTCATTATTGTCACCAATGTCCCACTGGGTGTGAGTTTTCCTTGGCCTTATGTGGGCCTACCGAGGATGTCGTGGTGGTTTGTGCAGCCCTTTGAGACACTAGTGATTTAGGGCTATATAAGTAAACATTGATTGATTGATTGATCCAAGCAACGTTCTCATGGCCACCCCTGCTTATTTCAGCAAGACAATGCCAAGCCACGTGTTACAACATCGTGGCTTCGTAGTAAAAGAGTGAAAGTACTAGACTGGCCTGCCTGTAGTCTAGACCGGTCTCCCATTGAAAATGTGTGGCGCATTATGAAGCCTAAAATACCACAACGCAGACCCAGGACTGTTGAACAACTTAAGATGTACATCAAGCAAGAATGGGAAAGAATTCCACCTGAAAAGCTTCATAAATGTGTCTACTCAGTTTCCAAACCTTTACTGAGTGTTGTTAAAAGGAAAGGCCATGCAACACAGTGGTAAAAATGCCCCTGTGACAACTTTTTTGCAATGCGTTGCTGCCATTAAATTCTAAAATAATGATTTGCAAAAACAAACACTAAATTGGCCCTAGTGTGTGAATGTGAGTGTGAATGTTGTCTGTCTATCTGTGTTGGCCCTGCGATGAGGTGTCGACTTGTCCAGGGTGTACCCCGCCTTCCGCCCGATGGTAGCTGAGATAGGCGCCAGCGCCCCCCGCGACCCCGAAAGGGAATAAGCGGTAGAAAATGGATGGATGGAAATAATTAAACTACTCAGTGTGAACATGAAATATCTTGTCTTTGCAGTCTATTCAATTGATAATAGGTTGAAAAAGATTTGTAAATCATTGTATTCTTTTGTTGAGTAGAATTGTTCTACGTTCCGTGGGTAGCAGTTTATAGATTGCGATATACATCATTTTAGCTAAATAATTGAATTTCAATATTTGTGAATCAATACATAAAGAGTTTGTATACAATATTGCCAAAAGCATTTGGCCACCCATCCGAATGATCAGAATCAGGTGTCCTAATCAACTGAAAGGTACAGTGAATGCTCCAGGATACCAAATCATTCTGGACAATTCTATGCTCCCAATCTTGTGGTGGAAAGTTTGGAGCGGGGCCCTACCTCTTCCAACATGACTGTGCACCAGTGCACAAAGCAATGTCCATAAAGACATGGATAACAGAGTCTGGTGTGGATGATCTTAACTGGCCTGCTCAGAGTCCTGACCTGAACCCAATAGAACACCCTTGGGATGAATTGGAACAGAGACTGAGAGCCATGCATTGGAACGGAGACTGAGAACCAGGCCTTCTCCAACAAGACCATTATGTGACCTCATCAATGCGCTTTTGGAAGAACAGTGGAGAATTCCTATTAACACACTCGGCAACCTTGTGGACAGCCTTCCCAGAAGAGTTGAAGCTCTAATAGCTGCAAATGGTGTACCAACATCATATTGTGCTCAGTGAACAAAGCAAGGTCCACAAAGACATGGATGACAAACTTTGGCGTGTATGAACTTGACTGGTCTGTACAGAGTCCTGACCGGAACCCGATAGAACACCTTTGGGATGAATTGGAACGGAGAATGAGAGCCAGGCCTTCTCGACCAACCTCACTAATGCGCTGTTGGAAAATTCTTATAAACACACTCAACAACCTTGTGGACAGCCTTCCCATAATAGTTGACGCTGTAATAGCTGCAAAAAGGTGGATCGACATTATATTGTGCACAGTGCAAATAGCAAGGTCCATAAAGACATGGATGACAGTTTGGAGCGGGTCCCTTCCTCTTCTAACACGAGTCTGGTGTGGATGAACTTGACTGGCCTGCACAGAGTCCTGACCTGAACCCGATATAACACATTTGGGATGAATTAGAACGGAGACTGAGAGCCAGTCCTTCTCGACCAAGATCAGTGTGTGACCTCACCAATGCGCTTTTAGAGAAATGGTGGAAAATTTCTATAAACACACTCTGCAACCTTGTGGACAGCCTTTCCAGAAGAGTTGAAGCTGTAATAGCTGCAAAAGGTGGACCGACATCATATTGTGCACAGTGCACAAAGCAAAGTCCATAAAAACATGGATGACATAGTCTGATGTGGATGAACTTGACTAGCCTGCACAGAGTCCTGACCCGAACCCGATAGAACAACTTTGGGATGAATTAGAACGGAGACTGAGAGCCAGGCCTTCGACCAACCTCACCAATGCGCTTTAGGAAGAAGGGTGGAAAATTATTATAAACAAACTCCGCAACCTTGTGGACAGCCTTCCAAGAAGAGTTGACGCTGTAATAGCTGCAAAAGGTGGACCGACGTCATATAAAACCCTATGGGTTAGGAATGGAATGGCACTTCAAGTACATACATGAGTCAAGGCAGGTGGCCAAATGATTTTGGCAGTATAGTGTATGTTTTCTATATCCAACATCATGTATAATTCTAATTATTCAAATTGATCTTTTGTATAACACCGTTAGTGTGGCTTCTTTAAAGCTATAATTTGACCCCTGATGTTTTTTTCCCCATTGTTTCAAAAAGGAAAACGGTTCGTTTAACGAGCGCCTGGCTACTCATCTGGTAGTGGCAATTAACGCACAATCCAGAGTGGAGCAACTGAGGTGCTGACCTACAGGCGACCTGACCTGGTCAGCACATTTCACAAGTGTCAAGATGGTCAAACGGACATTTATAGGTTTATTTATAGTGTAGGACAAAGAGATTGTTCTCAAAAGCTCCAATCAGCATTTGGCTTGGAGTTCTTCTCAGCGTTTAGGAGCAGTGCCAGCAGAGGGGGGCAGAACGCGGCTTCTAAGCATTGCCCAAATTGTTTGCAGTGAGCCGAGCACAGGCCTGCTGGAGCCCCCCCGGAGGGGCCCCTGCTCTATCTGATAAGCTGACATGATGAGCCTGAATGAGGCTGCTTGCAGAACATTTCACCGCGTTTGACACGCCGCTTCCTCTTATCCGACTTCTGTGACGTTATCTCCTCTCATCAAAGCTACATCTTTGGTATTATATGAAAGCTTTTCTATTTATATAAAGGCGACATCATTCTTGTCAAAATGCCGTGCTAATTAACGGGAGAAAATATACAAATCATCTTTATTAATAGTGGCTTGCAGGCTTAAATAAAACGTCCGGAAAAAGTATACCATATTGCCAGAAGTATTTGGCCAGCCATCCAAATGATGACAATCAGGTGTTCTAATCACTTGGCCCCAGCCAAAGGTGCAGAAAATCAAGCACTTACTTGGTGGCCTAGGGGTTAGTAGATCCGCCTCCGGATCTGTAGGTTGTTCAGTTTATTTTAGTTTATTAAGGCACCTCATTAATCTACACCGCAGTGGCGACTATTCTTCCTGGTGTAGAGGGTAAAAAAAAAAAAAAAACATCACACAATCACAAAACAAAATATATTGTGGAAGGGGAGTGGCCTGCAGGCCTGCAGCGGAACAGGGTGTGCTAGGCCTGGCCTCGAAGTCAGCGATGGGTGCGTAGATAGCCCAGGTGGGCCTTGTTATCTAATAACCTGTCGCTCTGTATGAGCAGCAGACGGTTGGAGAGAAGTTGTTTGACCTGGAGGAATGCTGGCGTGAGAGCGAGCGCGGGACTGAGAGGGACGTAATGACAACTGCCAGAAAGCAACCTGAAGCCATTACGTCAAAATAAAACTGTATTGTAACCCTGAAACGGGCTTATGTCGATGCTTGGTGGTCTGATGAACCCCTTGGAAGGCAACCTCCAAAATTACAATTACATGATCAATAACAAAATGGTGTAATACAAAAATAGTGACATTAAAAAAATAAAACTTTGAGTTCACATGAAATTGTTTATACCAAATATAAAAACAGCAAAACAAAACTAAAAAGTAGATATATATCTATGCAAAAATTAGACAAAGAACTAATGGAACAAACAAAGAACCATCAGATTAGTGTATCAATCAATCTGTCTGTCTCCGCTCAGGATGGTCTCCTGCTGGCCCCACTATGGACTGGACTCTCCCTATTATGTAGGAGATGACCAACAACTACAGCACCAGTACTGAAGCATGTCTGTTTATTTTTTATTTTTTGTAAGGGTGCCCCCTTACGACATTTTAGCGAAAAAGAATTTTCCAAAAAAAGCATTTTCTGACAATTTCAGGTTTTATCGGGAATCCTGGTGACGTTTTGAGACATCTCCTCGATCTACAGCACCATAATTGTGCTGCTGAAGCAAGTCTGTTTTTTTATTTCGGGTTACGACATTTTAGCTTAAAAAAAAATTCATAAAATACACATTTTCTGCCATTTTCGGGTTTTGTCGGGACTCCTGATGATGTTTTGAGACATCTCCTACAACTACAGCACCGGAATCGTAGTGTGACGCAAGTCTGTTTTTTTTTTAATTTTTCGTCAGGAGAACCCCCTTACGACATTTTAGCGAAAAAAAGTTTACCCAAATAAGCATTTTCTACAGTTTTGGGGTCTTGTGGGGACTCCTGGTGACATTTTGAGACAATCCTTCCACTACAGCACCAAAATTGTGCTGCTGACGCAAGTCTATTTTTTTTATTTATTTTTTGTCAGGGTCCCCCCTTATGACATTTTAGCGAAAACAAGTTTACCCAAAAAAGCTTTTATTGCCATTTTCGGGTTTTGTCGGGACTCCTGATGATGTTTTGAGACATCTCCTACAACTACAGCACCAGAATTGTGCTGCTGACGCAAGTCCGTTTTTTTGAATTTTTTTGTAAGGGTCCCTCCTTTCCACATTTCAGCGAAAAAAAGATTACCCCAAAAAAGGGCCCCCCCCTTATGACATTTTAGCAAAAAAAGTTTACCCAAAGAAGCATTTTCTGCCATTTTCGGGTTTTGTCGGTACGCCTGATGACGTTTTGAGACATCTCCTACAACTACAGCACCAGAATTGTGGTCCTGAAGCAAGTTTTTATTTTTTTTATTTTCTGTAGGAGCCCCCCTTACGACATTTTAGCAAAAAAAAAAGTTTACCCCAAAAAGCATTTTCTGCCATTTTCGGGTTTTGTCGGGACTCCTGATGATGTTTTGTGACATCTCCTACGACAACAGCACTAGAATTGTGCTGCTGGTGCAAGTCAGCTTTTTTAAACATTTTTGGAAGGGTCCCCCCTTACGACATTTTAGCAAAAAAAATTTCTGCCCAAAAAAATACATTTTCTGCCATTTTCGGGTTCTGTCGGGATTCCTGGTGACGTTTTGAGACATCTCCTACAACTACAGCACCAGAATTGTGCTGCTGAAGCAAGTTTTTATTTTTTTTATTTTCTGTAGGAGCCCCCCTTACGACATTTTAGCAAAAAAAGTTTACCCCAAAAAGCATTTTCTGCCATTTTCGGGTTTTGTCGGGACTCCTGGTGATGTTTTGTGACATCTCCTACAACAACAGCACCAGAATTGTGCTGCTGACACAAGTCCGTTTTTTTTACCGAATGCCTTACGACATTATAACGAAAATAAATTTACCCCAAAAATCATTTTCTGCCATTTTCATGACTCCTGATGATGTTTTGAGACATCTCCTACAACTACAGCACCAGAATTGTGCTGCTGACGAAAGTCCGTTTTTTTTTTTTTTTTTTGTAAGGGTCCCTCCTTTCGAAATTTGAGCAAAAAAAAGATTACCCCCAAAAAGGGCCCACCTTACGACATTTTAGCAAAAAAAGTTTACCCAAAAAAGCATTTTCTGCCATTTTCGGGTTTTGTCGGGACTCCTGATGACGTTTTGAGACATCTCCTACAACTACAGCACCAGAATTGTGCTGCTGACGCAAGTTTATTTTTTTTTTATTTTTTTTTTGTAGGAGCCCCCTTACGACATTTTAGCGAAAAAAAAGTTTACCCCAAAAAGCATTTTCTGCCATTTTCGGGTTTTGTCGGGACTCCTGATGATGTTTTGTGACATCTCCTACAACAACAGCACTAGAATTGTGCTGCTGGCGCAAGTCAGCTTTTTAAAAAAATTTTGTAAGGGTCGATCGTTTCGACATTTTAGCGAAAAAAAGATTACCCCCAAAAAGGGCCCCCCTTACGACATTTTAGCAAAAAAGGTTCACCCAAAAAAGCATTTTCTGCTATTTTCGGGTTTTGTCGGGACTCCTGAGGACATTGTGAGACATCTACAACTACAGCACCAGAATTGTGCTGCTGACGCAAGTTTTTTTTTTTTTTTTTTTTTTTGTAGGAGCCCTCCTTACGACATTTTAGCGAAAAAAAAGTTTACCCCAAAAAGCATTTTCTGCCATTTTCGGGTTTTGTCGGGACTCCTGATGTTTTGTGACATCGCCTACAACAACAGCACTAGAATTGTGCTGTTGGCGCAAGTCAGCTTTTTAAAAAATTTTTGTAATGGTCCCCCCTTACGACATTTTAGCGAAAAAAAAGTTTACCCAGAAAAGCATTTTCTGCCATTTTTGGGGTTTTTGTCTGGATTCCTGGTGACGTTTTGAGACATCTCCTACAACTACAGCACCAGAATTGTGCTGCTGACGCAAGTCCGGTTTTTTTTGTTTTTTTGTAAGGGTCCCTCCTTTCGACATTTTAGCGAAAAAAAAATTACCCAGAAAAGCATTTTCTGCCATTTTTGGGTTTTGTCTGGATTCCTGGTGACGTTTGAGGCATCTCCTACAACTACAGCACCAGAATTGTGCTGCTGACGCAAGTTTTTTTTTTTTTTTTCTGTAGGAGCCCCCTTACGACATTTTAGCAAAAAAAAGTTTACCCCGAAAAGCATTTTCTGCCATTTTCGGGTTTTGTCAGACTCTTGATGATGTTTTGTGACATCTCCTACAACAACAGCACTAGAATTGTGCTGCTGGCGCAAGTCAACTTTTTAAAAAATTTTTGTAAGGGTCCCTCTTTTCGACATTTTAGCGAAAAAAAGATTACCCCCAAAAACGGCCCCCCTTACGACATTTTAGCAAAAAAAGTTCACCCAAAAAAGCATTTTCTGCCATTTTCGGGTTTTGTCGGGACTCCTGATGATGTTTTGTGACATCGCCTACAACAACAGCACTAGAATTGTGCTGCTGGCGCAAGTCAGCTTTTTAAATTTTTTTTGTAATGGTCCCCGCTTACGTCATTTTAGCGAAAAAAAAGTTTACCCAGAAAAGCATTTTCTGCCATTTTGGGGTTTTGTCTGGATTCCTGGTGACATTTTGAGACATCTCCTACAACTACAGCACCAGAATTGTGCTGTTGACGCAAGTTTTTTTTTTTTTTTTCTGTAGGAGCCCCCTTACGACATTTTAGCAAAAAAAAAGTTTACCCCAAAAAGCATTTTCTGCCATTTTCGGGTTTTGTCGGACTCTTGATGATGTTTTGTGACATCTCCTACAACAACAGCACTAGAATTGTACTGCGGGTGCAAGTCAGCTTTTTTAAATTTTTTTGGAAGGGTCCCCCCTTACGACATTTTAGCGAAAAAAAATTTCTTCCCAAAGAATACATTTTCTGCCATTTTCGGGTTCTGTCTGGATTCCTGGTGACGTTTTGAGACATCTCCTACAACTACAGCATCAGAATTGTGCTGCTGACGCGAGTTCGTTTTTTTTTTTCTTTTTTGCCAAATGCCTTACGACATTATAACGAAAAAAAATTACCCAAAAAAGCATTTTTGGCCATTTTCATGACTCCTGATGATGTTTTGAGACATCTCCTACAACTACAGCACCAGAATTGTACTCCTGACGCAAGTCCGTTTTTTTCCATTTTTTTGTAAGGGTCCCTCCTTTAGAAATTTTAGCGAAAAAAAGATTACCCCCAAAAAGGGCCCCCCTTACGACATTTTAGCAAAATAAGTTTACCCAAAAAAGCATTTTCTGCCATTTTCGGGTTTTGTCGGGACTTCTGATGACATTGTGAGACATCTCCTACAACTACAGCACCAGAATTGTGCTGCTGACGCAAGTTTTTTTTTTTTTTTTTTGGTAGGAGCTTCCCTTACGACATTTTAGCGAAAAATTTTTTTCCCCAAAAAGCATTTTCTGCCATTTTCGGGTTTTGTCGGGACTCCTGATGATGTTATGTGACATCTCCTACAACAACAGCACTAGAATTGTGCTGCTGGCGCAAGTCAGCTTTTTAACATTTTTTTGTAAGGGTACATCCTTTCGACATTTTAGCGAAACAAAGATCACCCCCAAAAAGGGGCCCCCTTAGGACATTTTAGCAAAAAAAGTTTACCCAAAAAAGCATTTTCTGCCATTTTCGGGTTTTGTCGGGACTCCTGATGATGTTTTGTGACATCTCCTACAACAATAGCACTAGAATTGTGCTGCTGGCGCAAGTCAGCTTTTTAAATATTTTTTGTACGGGTCCCCCCTTACGACATTTTAGCGAAAAAAAAGTTTACCCCAAAAAGCATTTTCTGCCATTTTCGGGTTTTGTCGGGACTCCTGAGGACATTGTGAGACATCTACAACTACAGCACCAGAATTGTGCTGCTGGCGCAAGTTTTTTTTTTTTTTTTTTTTTTGTAGGAGCCCTCCTTACGACATTTTAGCAAAAAAAGTTTACCCAAAAAAGCATTTTCTGCCATTTTTGGGTTTTATCTGGATTCCTTGTGACGTTTTGAGACATCTCCTACAACTACAGCACCAGAATTGTGCTGCTGACGAAAGTCCGTTTTTTTTAATTTTTTGCCAAATGCCTTACGACATTATAACGAAAAAAAGTTTACCCAAAAAAGCATTTTCTGCCATTTTCGGGTTTTGTCGGGACTCCTGATGACGTTGTGAGACATCTTCTACAAATATAGCACCAGAATTGTGCTGCTGATGCAAGTTTTTTTTTGTTTAATTTTCTGTAAGAGCCCCCTTACGACATTTTAGCAAAAAAAAGTTTACCTCAAAAATCATTTTCTGCCATTTTTGGGTTTTGTCTGGATTCCTGGTGACGTTTTGAGACATCTCCTACAACTACAGCACCAGAATTGTGCTGCTGACGCAAGTTTTTTTTTTTTTTTCAGTAGGAGCCCCCTTACGACATTTTAGCAAAAAAAAGTTTACCCCAAAAAGCATTTTCTGCCATTTTCGGGTTTTGTCGGGACTCCTGATGATGTTATGTGACATCTCCTACAACAACAGCACTAGAATTGTGCTGCTGGCGCAAGTCAGCTTTTTAAATATTTTTTGTACGGGTCCCCCCTTACGACATTTTAGCGAAAAAAAAGTTTACCCCAAAAAGCGTTTTCTGCCATTTTCGGGTTTTGTCGGGACTCCTGATGATGTTATGTGACATCTCCTACAACAACAGCACTAGAATTGTGCTGCTTGCGCAAGTCAGCTTTTTAAATATTTTTTGTACGGGTCCCCCCTTACGACATTTTAGCGAAAAAAAAGTTTACCCCAAAAAGCGTTTTCTGCCATTTTCGGGTTTTGTCGGGACTCCTGATGATGTTATGTGACATCTCCTACAACTACAGCACCAGAATTGTGCTGCTGACGCAAGTTTTTTTTTTTTTTCAGTAGGAGCCCCCTTACGACATTTTAGCAAAAAAAAGTTTACCCCAAAAAGCATTTTCTGCCATTTTCGGGTTTTGTCGGGACTCCTGATGATGTTATGTGACATCTTCTACAACAACAGCACTAGAATTGTGCTGCTGGCGCAAGTCAGCTTTTTAACATTTTTTTGTAAGGGTGCCTCCTTTCGACATTTTAGCGAAACAAAGATTACCTCCAAAAAGGGGCCCCCTTACGACATTTTAGCAAAAAAAGTTTACCCAAAAAAGCATTTTCTGCCATTTTCGGGTTTTGTCGGGACTCCTGATGATGTTATGTGACATCTCCTACAACAACAGCACCAGAATTGTGCCCCTGGCGCAAGTCAGCTTTTTTTTTGTTTTTTTGTAAGGGTCCCTCCTTTCGACATTTTAGCAAAACAAATATTACCTCCAAAAAGGGGCCCCCTTACGACATTTTAGCAAAAAAAGTTTACCCAAAAAAGCATTTTCTGCCATTTTCGGGTTTTGTCGGGACTCCTGATGATGTTATGTGACATCTCCTACAACAACAGCACTAGAATTGTGCTGCTGGCGCAAGTCAGCTTTTTAAATATTTTTTGTACGGGTCCCCCCTTACGACATTTTAGCGAAAAAAAAGTTTACCCCAAAAAGCATTTTCTGCCATTTTCGGGTTTTGTCGGGACTCCTGAGGACATTGTGAGACATCTACAACTACAGCACCAGAATTGTGCTGCTGGCGCAAGTTTTTTTTTTTTTTTGTAGGAGCCCTCCTTACGACATTTTAGCGAAAAAAAAGTTTACCCCAAAAAGCATTTTCTGCCATTTTCGGGTTTTGTCGGGACTCCTGATGATGTTTTGTGACATCTCCTACAACAACAGCACTAGAATTGTGCTGCTGGCGCAAGTCAGCTTTTTAAACATTTTTTGTAATGGTCCCCCCTTACGACATTTTAGCGAAAAAAAAGTTTACCCAGAAAAGCATTTTCTGCCTTTTTTGGGTTTTGTCTGGATTCCTGGTGACGTTTTGAGACATCTCCTACAACTACAGCACCAGAATTGTGTTGCTGACGCAAATCCGTTTTTTTTTATTTTTTGCCAAATGCCTTACGACATTATAACGAAAAAAAGTTTACCCAAAAAAGCATTTTCTGCCATTTTCGGGTTTTGTCGGGACTCCTGATGACGTTGTGAGACATCTCCTACAACTATAGCACCAGAATTGTGCTGCTGACGCAAGTTTTTTTTTGTTTAATTTTCTGTAAGAGCCCCCTTATGACATTTTAGCAAAAAAAGTTTACCTCAAAAAGCATTTTCTGCCATTTTTGGGTTTTGTCTGGATTCCTGGTGACGTTTTGAGACATCTCCTACAACTACAGCAGCAGAATTGTGCTGCTGACGCGAGTCCGTTTTTTTTTTCTTTTTTGCCAAATGCCTTACGACATTATAACGAAAAAATGTTTACCCAAAAAGCATTTTCGGCCATTTTCGGGACTCCTGATGACTTTTTGAGACATCTCCTACAACTACAGCACAAGAAGTGTGGTGCTGACGCAAGTTTTTTTTTGTTTAATTTTCTGTAAGAGCCCCCTTACGACATTTTAGCAAAGAAAGTTTACCTCAAAAAGCAATTTCTGCCATTTTCGGGTTTTGTCGGGACTCCTGATGATGTTTTGTGACATCTCCTACAACAACAGCACTAGAATTGTGCTTCTGGCGCAAGTCAGCTTTTTAAAAATCTTTTGTAAGGGTCCCTCTTTTCGACATTTTAGCGAAAAAAAGATTACCCCCAAAAAGGCCCCCCTTACGACATTGTAGCAGAAAAAGTCCCCCCAAAAAAGCATTTTCTGCCATTTTCGGGTTTTGTCGGGACTCCTGAGGACATTGTGAGACATCTACAACTACAGCACCAGAAATGTGCTGCTGACGCAAGTTTTTTTTTTTTTGTAGGAGCCCTCCTTACGACATTTTAGCGAAAAAAAAGTTTACCCCAAAAAGCATTTTCTGCCATTTTCGGGTTTTGTCGGGACTCCTGATGATGTTTTGTGACATCGCCTACAACAGCACTAGAATTGTGCTGCTGGCGCAAGTCGGCTTTTTAAAAAATTTTTGTAATGGTCCCCCCTTACGACATTTTAGCGAAAAAAAAGTTTACCCAGAAAAGCATTTTCTGCCATTTTTGGGTTTTGTCTGGATTCCTGGTGACGTTTTGAGACATCTCCTACAACTACAGCACCAGAATTGTGCTGCTGGCGCAGGTCAGCTTTTTAAAAATGTTTTGTAAGGGTCCCTCTTTTCGACATTTTAGCGAAAAAAAGATTACCCCCAAAAAGCATTTTCTGCCATTTTCGGGTTTTGTCGGGACTCCTGAGGACATTGTGAGACATCTACAACTACAGCACCAGAATTGTGCTGCTGACGCAAGTTTTTTTTTTGTTGTTTTTTTTGTAGGAGCCCTCCTTACGACATTTTAGCGAAAAAAAAGTTTACCCCAAAAAGCATTTTCTGCCATTTTCGGGTTTTGTCGGGACTCCTGATGATGTTTTGTGACATCGCCTACAACAACAGCACTAGAATTGTGCTGCTGGCGCAAGTCGGCTTTTTAAAAATTTTTTGTAATGGTCCCCCCTTACGACATTTTAGCGAAAAAAAAGTTTACCCAGAAAAGCATTTTCTGCCATTTTTGGGTTTTGTCTGGATTCCTGGTGACGTTTTGAGACATCTCCTACAACTACAGCACCAGAATTGTGCTCCTGGCGCAGGTCAGCTTTTTAAAAATGTTTTGTAAGGGTCCTTCTTTTCGACATTTTAGCGAAAAAAAGATTACCCCCAAAAAGCATTTTCTGCCATTTTCGGGTTTTGTCGGGACTCCTGAGGACATTGTGAGACATCTACAACTACAGCACCAGAATTGTGCTGCTGACGCAAGTTTTTTTTTTGTTTTTTTTTTTGTAGGAGCCCTCCTTACGACATTTTAGCGAAAAAAAAGTTTACCCCAAAGAGCATTTTCTGCCATTTTCGGGTTTTGTCGGGACTCCTGATGATGTTTTGTGACATCGCCTACAACAACAGCACTAGAATTGTGCTGCTGGCGCAAGTCAGCTTTTTAAATTTTTTTTGTAATGGTCCCCCCTTACGACATTTTAACGAAAAAAAAGTTTACCCAGAAAAGCATTTTCTGCCATTTTTGGGTTTTGTCTGGATTCCTGGTGACGTTTTGAGACATCTCCTACAACTACAGCACCAGGATTGTGCTGCTGACGCAAGTCCGTTTTTTTTTGTTTTTTTGTAAGGGTCCCTCCTTTCGACATTTTAGCGAAAAAAAAGTTTACCCAGAAAAGCATTTTCTGCCATTTTTGGGTTTTGTCTGGATTCCTGGTGACATTTTGAGACATCTCCTACAACTACAGCACCAGAATTGTGCTGCTGACGCAATTTTTTTCTTTTTTTTCTGTAGGAGCCCCCTTACGACATTTTAGCAAAAAAAAAAGTTTACCCCAAAAAGCATTTTCTGCCATTTTCGGGTTTTGTGGGACTCTTGATGATGTTTTGTGACATCTCCTACAACAACAGCATAAGAATTGTGCTGCTGGTGCAAGTCAGCTTTTTTAAATTTTTTTGGAAGGGTCCCCCCTTAAGACATTTTAGCGAAAAAAAAATTCTTCCCAAAAAATACATTTTCTGCCATTTTCGGGTTCTGTCGGGATTCCTGGTGACGTTTTGAGACATCTCCTACAACTACAGCATCAGAATTGTGCTGCTGACGCGAGTCCGTTTTTTTTTTCTTTTTTGCCAACTGCCTTATGACATTATAACGAAAAAAAATTTACCCAAAAAAGCATTTTTTGCCATTTTCATGACTCCTGATGATGTTTTGAGACATCTCCTACAACTACAGCACCAGAATTGTACTCCTGACGCAAGTCCGTTTTTTTCCATTTTTTTGTAAGGGTCCCTCCTTTCGAAATTTTAGCGAAAAAAAGATTACCCCCAAAAAGGGCCCCCCTTACGACATTTTAGCAAAAAAAGTTTACCCAAAAAAGCATTTTCTGCCATTTTCGGGTTTTGTCGGGACTCCTGATGACATTGTGAGACATCTCCTACAACTACAGCACCAGAATTGTGCTGCTGACGCAAGTTTTTTTTTTTTTTTTGGTAGGAGCCCCCCTTACGACATTTTAGCGAAAAAAAAGTTTACCCCAAAAAGCATTTTCTGCCATTTTTGGGTTTTGTCGGGACTCCTGATGATGTTATGTGACATCTCCTACAACAACAGCACTAGAATTGTGCTGCTGGCGCAAGTCAGCTTTTTAACATTTTTTTGTAAGGGTGCCTCCTTTCGACATTTTAGCGAAACAAAGATTATCTCCAAAAAGAGCCCCCCTTACGACATTTTAGCAAAAAAAGTTTACCCAAAAAAGCATTTTCTGCCATTTTCGGGTTTTGTCGGGACTCCTGATGATGTTATGTGACATCTCCTACAACAACAGCACTAGAATTTTGCTGCTGGCGCAAGTCAGCTTTTTTTTTGTTTTTTTGTAAGGGTCCCTCCTTTCGACATTTTAGCAAAACAAAGAATACCCCCAAAAAGGGGCCCCTTTACAACATTTTAGCAAAAAAAGTTTATCCAAAAAAGCATTTTCTGCCATTTTCGGGTTTTGTCGGGACTCCTGATGATGTTTTGTGACATCTCCTACAACAACAGCACTAGAATTGTGCTGCTGGCGCAAGTCAGCTTTTCAAATATTTTTTGTACGGGTCCCCCCTTACGACATTTTAGCGAAAAAAAAGTTTACCCCAAAAAGCATTTTCTGCCATTTTCGGGTTTTGTCGGGACTCCTGAGGACATTGTGAGACATCTACAACTACAGCACCAGAATTGTGCTGCTGGCGCAAGTTTTTTTTTTTTTTTGTAGGAGCCCTCCTTACGACATTTTAGCGAAAAAAATGTTTACCCCAAAAAGCATTTTCTGCCATTTTCGGGTTTTGTCGGGACTCCTGATGATGTTTTGTGTCATCGCCTACAACAACAGCACTAGAATTGTGCTGCTGGCGCAAGTCAGCTTTTTAAACATTTTTTGTAATGGTCCCTCTTTTCGACATTTTAGCAAAACAAAGATTACCACCAAAAAGGGGCCCCCTTACGACATTTTAGCAAAAAAAGTTTACCCCAAAAAGCATTTTCTGCCATTTTCGGGTTTTGTCGGGACTCCTGATAATGTTTTGTGACATCGCCTACAACAACAGCACTATAATTGTGCTGCTGGCGCAAGTCAGCTTTTTAAAATTTTTTTGTAATGGTCCCCCCTTACGACATTTTAGCAAAAAAAAAGTTTACCCAGAAAAGCATTGTCTGCCATTTTTGGGTTTTGTCTGGATTCCTGGTGACGTTTTGAGACATCTCCTACAACTACAGCACCAGAATTGTGCTGCTGGCGCAAGTCAGCTTTTTAAAAATGTTTTGTAAGGGTCCCCCCTTACGACATTTTAGCGAAAAAAAGATTACCCCCAAAAAGCATTTTCTGCCATTTTCGGGTTTTGTCGGGACTCCTGAGGACATTGTGAGACATCTACAACTACAGCACCAGAATTGTGCTGCTGACGCAAGTTTTTTTTTTGTTTTTTTTTTTGTAGGAGCCCTCCTTACGACATTTTAGCGAAAAAAAAGTTTACCCCAAAAAGCATTTTCTGCCATTTTCGGGTTTTGTCGGGACTCCTGATGATGTTTTGTGACATCGCCTACAACAACAGCACTAGAATTGTGCTGCTGGCGCAAGTCAGCTTTTTAAACATTTTTTGTAATGGTCCCCCCTTACGACATTTTAGCGAAAAAAAAGTTTACCCAGAAAAGCATTTTCTGCCATTTTTGGGTTTTGTCTGGATTCCTGGTGACGTTTTGAGACATCTCCTACAACTACAGCACCATAATTGTGCTGCTGACGCAAGTCTGTTTTTTTTTTGTTTTTTTGTAAGGGTCCCTCCTTTCGACATTTTAGCAAAAAAAGTTTACCCAAAAAAGCATTTTCTGCCATTTTCGGGTTTTGTCGGGACTCCTGATGATGTTTTGTGACATCTCATACAACAACAGCACTAGAATTGTGCTGCTGGCGCAAGTCAGCTTTTTAAATATTTTTTGTACGGGTCCCCCCTTACGACATTTTAGCGAAAAAAAGATTACCCCCAAAACTGCCCCCCTTATGACATTTTAGCAAAAAAAGTTCACCCAAAAAAGCATTTTCTGCCATTTTCGGGTTTTGTCGGGAATCCTGAGGACATTGTGAGACATCTACAACTACAGCACCAGAATTGTGCTGCTGACGCAAGTTTTTTTTTTTTTTTTTTTTGTAGGAGCCCTCCTTACGACATTTTAGCGAAAAAAAAGTTTACCCCAAAAAGCATTTTCTGCCATTTTCGGGTTTTGTCGGGACTCCTGATGATGTTTTGTGACATCTCCTACAACTACAGCACCAGAATTGTGCTGCTGGCGCAAGTCAGCTTTTTAAAAATGTTTTGTAAGGGTCCCTCTTTTCGACATTTTAGCGAAAAAAAGATTACCCCCAAAAAGCATTTTCTGCCATTTTCGGGTTTTGCCGGGACTCCTGAGGACATTGTGAGACATCTACAACTACAGCACCAGAATTGTGCTGCTGACGCAAGTTTTTTTTTTTTTTTTTTTTTTGTAGGAGCCCTCCTTACGACATTTTAGCGAAAAAAAAGTTTACCCCAAAAAGCATTTTCTGCCATTTTCGGGTTTTGTCGGGACTCCTGATGATGTTTTGTGACATCGCCTACAACAACAGCACTAGAATTGTGCTGCTGGCGCAAGTCAGCTTTTTAAACATTTTTTGTAATGGTCCCCCCTTACGACATTTTAGCGAAAAAAAAGTTTACCCAGAAAAGCATTTTCTGCCATTTTTGGGTTTTGTCTGGATTCCTGGTGACGTTTTGAGACATCTCCTACAACTACAGCACCAGAATTGTGCTGCTGGCGCAAGTCAGCTTTTTAAAAATGTTTTGTAAGGGTCCCTCTTTTCGACATTTTAGCAAAACAAAGATTACCACCAAAAAGCGGCCCCCTTACGACATTTTAGCAAAAAAAGTTTACCCAAAAAAGCATTTTCTGCCATTTTCGGGTTTTGTCGGGACTCCTGATGATGTTTTGTGACATCTCCTACAACAACAGCACTAGAATTGTGCTGCTGGCGCAAGTCAGCTTTTTAAATATTTTTTGTACGGGTCCCCCCTTACGACATTTTAGCGAAAAAAAGATTACCCCCAAAAACGGCCCCCCTTACGACATTTTAGCAAAAAAAGTTCACCCAAAAAAGCATTTTCTGCCATTTTCGGGTTTTGTCGGGAATCCTGAGGACATTGTGAGACATCTACAACTACAGCACCAGAATTGTGCTGCTGACGCAAGTTTTTTTTTTTTTTTTTTTGTAGGAGCCCTCCTTACGACATTTTAGCGAAAAAAAAGTTTACCCCAAAAAGCATTTTCTGCCATTTTCGGGTTTTGTCGGGACTCCTGATGATGTTTTGTGACATCTCCTACAACAACAGCACTAGAATTGTGCTGCTGGCGCAAGTCAGCTTTTAAAACATTTTTTGTAATGGTCCCCCCTTACGACATTTTAGCGAAAAAAAAGTTTACCCAGAAAAGCATTTTCTGCCTTTTTTGGGTTTTGTCTGGATTCCTGGTGACGTTTTGAGACATCTCCTACAACTACAGCACCAGAATTGTGTTGCTGACGCAAATCCGTTTTTTTTAATTTTTTGCCAAATGCCTTACGACATTATAACGAAAAAAAGTTTACCCAAAAAAGCATTTTCTGCCATTTTCGGGTTTTGTCGGGACTCCTGATGACGTTTTGAGACATCTCCTACAACTACAGCACCAGAATTGTGTTGCTGACGCAAATCCGTTTTTTTTAATTTTTTGCCAAATGCCTTACGACATTATAACGAAAAAAAGTTTACCCAAAAAAGCATTTTCTGCCATTTTCGGGTTTTGTCGGGACTCCTGAGGACATTGTGAGACATCTACAACTACAGCACCAGAATTGTGCTGCTGACGCAAGTTTTTTTTTTTTTTTTTTTTTGTAGGAGCCCTCCTTACGACATTTTAGCGAAAAAAAAGTTTACCCCAAAAAGCATTTTCTGCCATTTTCGGGTTTTGTCGGGACTCCTGATGATGTTTTGTGACATCGCCTACAACAACAGCACTAGAATTGTGCTGCTGGCGCAAGTCAGCTTTTTAAACATTTTTTGTAATGGTCCCCCCTTACGACATTTTAGCGAAAAAAAAGTTTACCCAGAAAAGCATTTTCTGCCATTTTTGGGTTTTGTCTGGATTCCTGGTGACGTTTTGAGACATCTCCTACAACTACAGCACCAGAATTGTGCTGCTGGCGCAAGTCAGCTTTTTAAAAATGTTTTGTAAGGGTCCCTCTTTTCGACATTTTAGCAAAACAAAGATTACCACCAAAAAGCGGCCCCCTTACGACATTTTAGCAAAAAAAGTTTACCCAAAAAAGCATTTTCTGCCATTTTCGGGTTTTGTCGGGACTCCTGATGATGTTTTGTGACATCTCCTACAACAACAGCACTAGAATTGTGCTGCTGGCGCAAGTCAGCTTTTTAAATATTTTTTGTACGGGTCCCCCCTTACGACATTTTAGCGAAAAAAAGATTACCCCCAAAAACGGCCCCCCTTACGACATTTTAGCAAAAAAAGTTCACCCAAAAAAGCATTTTCTGCCATTTTCGGGTTTTGTCGGGAATCCTGAGGACATTGTGAGACATCTACAACTACAGCACCAGAATTGTGCTGCTGACGCAAGTTTTTTTTTTTTTTTTTTTTGTAGGAGCCCTCCTTACGACATTTTAGCGAAAAAAAAGTTTACCCCAAAAAGCATTTTCTGCCATTTTCGGGTTTTGTCGGGACTCCTGATGATGTTTTGTGACATCTCCTACAACAACAGCACTAGAATTGTGCTGCTGGCGCAAGTCAGCTTTTAAAACATTTTTTGTAATGGTCCCCCCTTACGACATTTTAGCGAAAAAAAACTTTACCCAGAAAAGCATTTTCTGCCTTTTTTGGGTTTTGTCTGGATTCCTGGTGACGTTTTGAGACATCTCCTACAACTACAGCACCAGAATTGTGTTGCTGACGCAAATCCGTTTTTTTTAATTTTTTGCCAAATGCCTTACGACATTATAACGAAAAAAAGTTTACCCAAAAAAGCATTTTCTGCCATTTTCGGGTTTTGTCGGGACTCCTGATGACGTTGTGAGACATCTCCTACAACTATAGCACCAGAATTGTGCTGCTGACGCAAGTTTTTTTTTGTTTAATTTTCTGTAGGAGCCCCCTTATGACATTTTAGCAAAAAAAGTTTACCTCAAAAAGCATTTTCTGCCATTTTTGGGTTTTGTCTGGATTCCTGGTGACGTTTTGAGACATCTCCTACAACTACAGCAGCAGAATTGTGCTGCTGACGCGAGTCCGTTTTTTTTTTCTTTTTTGCCAAATGCCTTACGACATTATAACGAAAAAATGTTTACCCAAAAAGCATTTTCGGCCATTTTCGGGACTCCTGATGACTTTTTGAGACATCTCCTACAACTACAGCACCAGAAGTGTGGTGCTGACGCAAGTTTTTTTTTTGTTTAATTTTCTGTAAGAGCCCCCTTACGACATTTTAGCAAAAAAAGTTTACCTCAAAAAGCAATTTCTGCCATTTTCGGGTTTTGTCGGGACTCCTGATGATGTTTTGTGACATCTCCTACAACAACAGCACTAGAATTGTGCTTCTGGCGCAAGTCAGCTTTTTAAAAATCTTTTGTAAGGGTCCCTCTTTTCGACATTTTAGCGAAAAAAAGATTACCCCCAAAAAGGCCCCCCTTACGACATTTTAGCAGAAAAAGTCCCCCCAAAAAAGCATTTTCTGCCATTTTCGGGTTTTGTCGGGACTCCTGAGGACATTGTGAGACATCTACAACTACAGCACCAGAAATGTGCTGCTGACGCAAGTTTTTTTTTTTTTTGTAGGAGCCCTCCTTACGACATTTTAGCGAAAAAAAAGTTTACCCCAAAAAGCATTTTCTGCCATTTTCGGGTTTTGTCGGGACTCCTGATGATGTTTTGTGACATCGCCTACAACAACAGCACTAGAATTGTGCTGCTGGCGCAAGTCGGCTTTTTAAAAAATTTTTGTAATGGTCCCCCCTTACGACATTTTAGCGAAAAAAAAGTTTACCCAGAAAAGCATTTTCTGCCATTTTTGGGTTTTGTCTGGATTCCTGGTGACGTTTTGAGACATCTCCTACAACTACAGCACCAGAATTGTGCTGCTGACGCGAGTCCGTTTTTTATTTCTTTTTTGCCAAATGCCTTACGACATTATAACGAAAAAATGTTTACCCAAAAAAGCATTTTCTGCCATTTTCGGGACTCCTGATGACTTTTTCAGACATCTCCTACAACTACAGCACCAGAATTGTGCTGCTGACGCAAGTTTTTTTTTTTTTTTTTGGTAGGAGCCCCCCTTACGACATTTTAGCGGAAAAAAAGTTTACCCCAAAAAGCATTTTCTGCCATTTTTGGGTTTTGTCTGGATTCCTGGTGACGTTTTGAGACATCTCCTACAACTACAGCACCAGAATTGTGCTGCTGACGCAAGTTTTTTTTTTTTTTTTCAGTAGGAGCCCCCTTACGACATTTTAGCAAAAAAAAGTTTACCCCAAAAAGCATTTTCTGCCATTTTCGGGTTTTGTCGGGACTCCTGATGATGTTTTGTGACATCGCCTACAACAACAGCACTAGAATTGTGCTGCTGGCGCAAGTCAGCTTTTTAAAATGTTTTTGTAATGGTCCCCCCTTACGACATTTTAGCAAAAAATAAGTTTACCCAGAAAAGCATTGTCTGCCATTTTTGGGTTTTGTCTGGATTCCTGGTGACGTTTTGAGACATCTCCTACAACTACAGCACCAGAATTGTGCTGCTGACGCGAGTCCGTTTTTTATTTCTTTTTTGCCAAATGCCTTACGACATTATAACGAAAAAATGTTTACCCAAAAAAGCATTTTCTGCCATTTTCGGGACTCCTGATGACTTTTTCAGACATCTCCTACAACTACAGCACCAGAATTGTGCTGCTGACGCAAGTTTTTTTTTTTTTTTTTGGTAGGAGCCCCCCTTACGACATTTTAGCGGAAAAAAAGTTTACCCCAAAAAGCATTTTCTGCCATTTTTGGGTTTTGTCTGGATTCCTGGTGACGTTTTGAGACATCTCCTACAACTACAGCACCAGAATTGTGCTGCTGACGCAAGTTTTTTTTTTTTTTTCAGTAGGAGCCCCCTTACGACATTTTAGCAAAAAAAAGTTTACCCCAAAAAGCATTTTCTGCCATTTTCGGGTTTTGTCGGGACTCCTGATGATGTTTTGTGACATCGCCTACAACAACAGCACTAGAATTGTGCTGCTGGCGCAAGTCAGCTTTTTAAAATGTTTTTGTAATGGTCCCCCCTTACGACATTTTAGCAAAAAATAAGTTTACCCAGAAAAGCATTGTCTGCCATTTTTGGGTTTTGTCTGGATTCCTGGTGACGTTTTGAGACATCTCCTACAACTACAGCACCAGAATTGTGCTGCTGGCGCAAGTCAGCTTTTTAAAAATGTTTTGTAAGGGTCCCTCTTTTCGACATTTTAGCGAAAAAAAGATTACCCCCAAAAAGCATTTTCTGCCATTTTCGGGTTTTGCCGGGACTCCTGAGGACATTGTGAGACATCTACAACTACAGCACCAGAATTGTGCTGCTGACGCAAGTTTTTTTTTTTTTTTTTTTTTTGTAGGAGCCCTCCTTACGACATTTTAGCGAAAAAAAAGTTTACCCCAAAAAGCATTTTCTGCCATTTTCGGGTTTTGTCGGGACTCCTGATGATGTTTTGTGACATCGCCTACAACAACAGCACTAGAATTGTGCTGCTGGCGCAAGTCAGCTTTTTAAACATTTTTTGTAATGGTCCCCCCTTACGACATTTTAGCGAAAAAAAAGTTTACCCAGAAAAGCATTTTCTGCCATTTTTGGGTTTTGTCTGGATTCCTGGTGACGTTTTGAGACATCTCCTACAACTACAGCACCAGAATTGTGCTGCTGGCGCAAGTCAGCTTTTTAAAAATGTTTTGTAAGGGTCCCTCTTTTCGACATTTTAGCAAAACAAAGATTACCACCAAAAAGCGGCCCCCTTACGACATTTTAGCAAAAAAAGTTTACCCAAAAAAGCATTTTCTGCCATTTTCGGGTTTTGTCGGGACTCCTGATGATGTTTTGTGACATCTCCTACAACAACAGCACTAGAATTGTGCTGCTGGCGCAAGTCAGCTTTTTAAATATTTTTTGTACGGGTCCCCCCTTACGACATTTTAGCGAAAAAAAGATTACCCCCAAAAACGGCCCCCCTTACGACATTTTAGCAAAAAAAGTTCACCCAAAAAAGCATTTTCTGCCATTTTCGGGTTTTGTCGGGAATCCTGAGGACATTGTGAGACATCTACAACTACAGCACCAGAATTGTGCTGCTGACGCAAGTTTTTTTTTTTTTTTTTTTGTAGGAGTCCTCCTTACGACATTTTAGCGAAAAAAAAGTTTACCCCAAAAAGCATTTTCTGCCATTTTCGGGTTTTGTCGGGACTCCTGATGATGTTTTGTGACATCTCCTACAACAACAGCACTAGAATTGTGCTGCTGGCGCAAGTCAGCTTTTAAAACATTTTTTGTAATGGTCCCCCCTTACGACATTTTAGCGAAAAAAAAGTTTACCCAGAAAAGCATTTTCTGCCTTTTTTGGGTTTTGTCTGGATTCCTGGTGACGTTTTGAGACATCTCCTACAACTACAGCACCAGAATTGTGTTGCTGACGCAAATCCGTTTTTTTTAATTTTTTGCCAAATGCCTTACGACATTATAACGAAAAAAAGTTTACCCAAAAAAGCATTTTCTGCCATTTTCGGGTTTTGTCGGGACTCCTGATGACGTTGTGAGACATCTCCTACAACTATAGCACCAGAATTGTGCTGCTGACGCAAGTTTTTTTTTGTTTAATTTTCTGTAGGAGCCCCCTTATGACATTTTAGCAAAAAAAGTTTACCTCAAAAAGCATTTTCTGCCATTTTTGGGTTTTGTCTGGATTCCTGGTGACGTTTTGAGACATCTCCTACAACTACAGCAGCAGAATTGTGCTGCTGACGCGAGTCCGTTTTTTTTTTCTTTTTTGCCAAATGCCTTACGACATTATAACGAAAAAATGTTTACCCAAAAAGCATTTTCGGCCATTTTCGGGACTCCTGATGACTTTTTGAGACATCTCCTACAACTACAGCACCAGAAGTGTGGTGCTGACGCAAGTTTTTTTTTTGTTTAATTTTCTGTAAGAGCCCCCTTACGACATTTTAGCAAAAAAAGTTTACCTCAAAAAGCAATTTCTGCCATTTTCGGGTTTTGTCGGGACTCCTGATGATGTTTTGTGACATCTCCTACAACAACAGCACTAGAATTGTGCTTCTGGCGCAAGTCAGCTTTTTAAAAAATCTTTTGTAAGGGTCCCTCTTTTCGACATTTTAGCGAAAAAAAGATTACCCCCAAAAAGGCCCCCCTTACGACATTTTAGCAGAAAAAGTCCCCCCAAAAAAGCATTTTCTGCCATTTTCGGGTTTTGTCGGGACTCCTGAGGACATTGTGAGACATCTACAACTACAGCACCAGAAACGTGCTGCTGACGCAAGTTTTTTTTTTTTTTGTAGGAGCCCTCCTTACGACATTTTAGCGAAAAAAAAGTTTACCCCAAAAAGCATTTTCTGCCATTTTCGGGTTTTGTCGGGACTCCTGATGATGTTTTGTGACATCGCCTACAACAACAGCACTAGAATTGTGCTGCTGGCGCAAGTCGGCTTTTTAAAAAATTTTTGTAATGGTCCCCCCTTACGACATTTTAGCGAAAAAAAAGTTTACCCAGAAAAGCATTTTCTGCCATTTTTGGGTTTTGTCTGGATTCCTGGTGACGTTTTGAGACATCTCCTACAACTACAGCACCAGAATTGTGCTGCTGACGCGAGTCCGTTTTTTATTTCTTTTTTGCCAAATGCCTTACGACATTATAACGAAAAAATGTTTACCCAAAAAAGCATTTTCTGCCATTTTCGGGACTCCTGATGACTTTTTCAGACATCTCCTACAACTACAGCACCAGAATTGTGCTGCTGACGCAAGTTTTTTTTTTTTTTTTTGGTAGGAGCCCCCCTTACGACATTTTAGCGGAAAAAAAGTTTACCCCAAAAAGCATTTTCTGCCATTTTTGGGTTTTGTCTGGATTCCTGGTGACGTTTTGAGACATCTCCTACAACTACAGCACCAGAATTGTGCTGCTGACGCAAGTTTTTTTTTTTTTTTCAGTAGGAGCCCCCTTACGACATTTTAGCAAAAAAAAGTTTACCCCAAAAAGCATTTTCTGCCATTTTCGGGTTTTGTCTGGACTCCTGATGATGTTTTGTGACATCGCCTACAACAACAGCACTAGAATTGTGCTGCTGGCGCAAGTCAGCTTTTTAAAATGTTTTTGTAATGGTCCCCCCTTACGACATTTTAGCAAAAAATAAGTTTACCCAGAAAAGCATTGTCTGCCATTTTTGGGTTTTGTCTGGATTCCTGGTGACGTTTTGAGACATCTCCTACAACTACAGCACCAGAATTGTGCTGCTGGCGCAAGTCAGCTTTTTAAAAATGTTTTGTAAGGGTCCCTCTTTTCGACATTTTAGCGAAAAAAAGATTACCCCCAAAAAGCATTTTCTGCCATTTTCGGGTTTTGCCGGGACTCCTGAGGACATTGTGAGACATCTACAACTACAGCACCAGAATTGTGCTGCTGACGCAAGTTTTTTTTTTTTTTTTGTAGGAGCCCTCCTTACGACATTTTAGCGAAAAAAAAGTTTACCCCAAAAAGCATTTTCTGCCATTTTCGGGTTTTGTCGGGACTCCTGATGATGTTTTGTGACATCGCCTACAACAACAGCACTAGAATTGTGCTGCTGGCGCAAGTCGGCTTTTTAAAAAATTTTTGTAATGGTCCCCCCTTACGACATTTTAGCGAAAAAAAAGTTTACCCAGAAAAGCATTTTCTGCCATTTTTGGGTTTTGTCTGGATTCCTGGTGACGTTTTGAGACATCTCCTACAACTACAGCACCAGAATTGTGCTGCTGACGCGAGTCCGTTTTTTATTTCTTTTTTGCCAAATGCCTTACGACATTATAACGAAAAAATGTTTACCCAAAAAAGCATTTTCTGCCATTTTCGGGACTCCTGATGACTTTTTCAGACATCTCCTACAACTACAGCACCAGAATTGTGCTGCTGACGCAAGTTTTTTTTTTTTTTTTTTGGTAGGAGCCCCCCTTACGACATTTTAGCGGAAAAAAAGTTTACCCCAAAAAGCATTTTCTGCCATTTTTGGGTTTTGTCTGGATTCCTGGTGACGTTTTGAGACATCTCCTACAACTACAGCACCAGAATTGTGCTGCTGACGCAAGTTTTTTTTTTTTTTTCAGTAGGAGCCCCCTTACGACATTTTAGCAAAAAAAAGTTTACCCCAAAAAGCATTTTCTGCCATTTTCGGGTTTTGTCGGGACTCCTGATGATGTTATGTGACATCTTCTACAACAACAGCCCTAGAATTGTGCTGCTGGCGCAAGTCAGCTTTTTAACATTTTTTTGTAAGGGTGCCTCCTTTCGACATTTTAGCGAAACAAAGATTACCTCCAAAAAGGGGCCCCCTTACGACATTTTAGCGAAAAAAGTTTACCCAAAAAAGCATTTTCTGCCATTTTCGGGTTTTGTCGGGACTCCTGATGATGTTATGTGACATCTCCTACAACAACAGCACTAGAATTGTGCTGCTGGCGCAAGTCAGCTTTTTAAATATTTTTTGTACGGGTCCCCCCTTACGACATTTTAGCGAAAAAAAAGTTTACCCCAAAAAGCATTTTCTGCCATTTTCGGGTTTTGTCGGGACTCCTGAGGACATTGTGAGACATCTACAACTACAGCACCAGAATTGTGCTGCTGGCGCAAGTTTTTTTTTTTTTTTGTAGGAGCCCTCCTTACGACATTTTAGCGAAAAAAAAGTTTACCCCAAAAAGCATTTTCTGCCATTTTCGGGTTTTGTCGGGACTCCTGATGATGTTTTGTGACATCGCCTACAACAACAGCACTAGAATTGTGCTGCTGGCGCAAATCCGTTTTTTTTTATTTTTCGCCAAATGCCTTACGACATTATAACGAAAAAAAGTTTACCCAAAAAAGCATTTTCTGCCATTTTCGGGTTTTGTCGGGACTCCTGATGACGTTGTGAGACATCTTCTACAACTATAGCACCAGAATTGTGCTGCTGACGCAAGTTTTTTTTTGTTTAATTTTCTGTAAGAGCCCCCTTATGACATTTTAGCAAAAAAAGTTTACCTCAAAAAGCATTTTCTGCCATTTTTGGGTTTTGTCTGGATTCCTGGTGACGTTTTGAGACATCTCCTACAACTACAGCACCAGAATTGTGCTGCTGACGCGAGTCCGTTTTTTTTTTCTTTTTTGCCAAATGCCTTACGACATTATAACGAAAAAATGTTTACCCAAAAAGCATTTTCTGCCATTTTCGGGACTCCTGATGACTTTTTGAGACATCTCCTACAACTACAGCACCAGAAGTGTGGTGCTGACGCAAGTTTTTTTTTGTTAAATTTTCTGTAAGAGCCCCCCTTACGACATTTTAGCAAAAAAAGTTTACCTCAAAAAGCAATTTCTGCCATTTTCGGGTTTTGTCGGGACTCCTGATGATGTTTTGTGACATCTCCTACAACAACAGCACTAGAATTGTGCTTCTGGCGCAAGTCAGCTTTTTAAAAATCTTTTGTAAGGGTCCCTCTTTTCGACATTTTAGCGAAAAAAAGATTACCCCCAAAAAGGCCCCCCTTACGACATTTTAGCAGAAAAAGTCCCCCCAAAAAAGCATTTTCTGCCATTTTCGGGTTTTGTCGGGACTCCTGAGGACATTGTGAGACATCTACAACTACAGCACCAGAAATGTGCTGCTGACGCAAGTTTTTTTTTTTTTTTGTAGGAGCCCTCCTTACGACATTTTAGCGAAAAAAAAGTTTACCCCAAAAAGCATTTTCTGCCATTTTCGGGTTTTGTCGGGACTCCTGATGATGTTTTGTGACATCGCCTACAACAACAGCACTAGAATTGTGCTGCTGGCGCAAGTCGGCTTTTTAAAAAATTTTTGTAATGGTCCCCCCTTACGACATTTTAGCGAAAAAAAAGTTTACCCAGAAAAGCATTTTCTGCCATTTTTGGGTTTTGTCTGGATTCCTGGTGACGTTTTGAGACATCTCCTACAACTACAGCACCAGAATTGTGCTGCTGGCGCAGGTCAGCTTTTTAAAAATGTTTTGTAAGGGTCCCTCTTTTCGACATTTTAGCGAAAAAAAGATTACCCCCAAAAAGCATTTTCTGCCATTTTCGGGTTTTGTCGGGACTCCTGAGGACATTGTGAGACATCTACAACTACAGCACCAGAATTGTGCTGCTGACGCAAGTTTTTTTTTTGTAGTTTTTTTTGTAGGAGCCCTCCTCACGACATTTTAGCGAAAAAAAAGTTTACCCCAAAAAGCATTTTCTGCCATTTTCGGGTTTTGTCTGGACTCCTGATGATGTTTTGTGACATCGCCTACAACAACAGCACTAGAATTGTGCTGCTGGCGCAAGTCAGCTTTTTAAATTTTTTTTGTAATGGTCCCCCCTTACGACATTTTAACGAAAAAAAAGTTTACCCAGAAAAGCATTTTCTGCCATTTTTGGGTTTTGTCTGGATTCCTGGTGACGTTTTGAGACATCTCCTACAACTACAGCACCAGGATTGTGCTGCTGACGCAAGTCCGTTTTTTTTTGTTTTTTTGTAAGGGTCCCTCCTTTCGACATTTTAGCGAAAAAAAAGTTTACCCAGAAAAGCATTTTCTGCCATTTTTGGGTTTTGTCTGGATTCCTGGTGACATTTTGAGACATCTCCTACAACTACAGCACCAGAATTGTGCTGCTGACGCAAGTTTTTTTTTTTTTTCTGTAGGAGCCCCCTTACGACATTTTAGCAAAAAAAAAAGTTTACCCCAAAAAGCATTTTCTGCCATTTTCGGGTTTTGTGGGACTCTTGATGATGTTTTGTGACATCTCCTACAACAACAGCATAAGAATTGTGCTGCTGGTGCAAGTCAGCTTTTTTAAATTTTTTTGGAAGGGTCCCCCCTTAAGACATTTTAGCGAAAAAAAAATTCTTCCCAAAAAATACATTTTCTGCCATTTTCGGGTACTGTCGGGATTCCTGGTGACGTTTTGAGACATCTCCTACAACTACAGCATCAGAATTGTGCTGCTGACGCGAGTCCGTTTTTTTTTTCTTTTTTGCCAACTGCCTTATGACATTATAACGAAAAAAAATTTACCCAAAAAAGCATTTTTTGCCATTTTCATGACTCCTGATGATGTTTTGAGACATCTCCTACAACTACAGCACCAGAATTGTACTCCTGACGCAAGTCCGTTTTTTTCCATTTTTTTGTAAGGGTCCCTCCTTTCGAAATTTTAGCGAAAAAAAGATTACCCCCAAAAAGGGCCCCCCTTACGACATTTTAGCAAAAAAAGTTTACCCAAAAAAGCATTTTCTGCCATTTTCGGGTTTTGTCGGGACTCCTGATGACATTGTGAGACATCTCCTACAACTACAGCACCAGAATTGTGCTGCTGACGCAAGTTTTTTTTTTTTTTTGGTAGGAGCCCCCCTTACGACATTTTAGCGAAAAAAAAGTTTACCCCAAAAAGCATTTTCTGCCATTTTTGGGTTTTGTCGGGACTCCTGATGATGTTATGTGACATCTCCTACAACAACAGCACTAGAATTTTGCTGCTGGCGCAAGTCAGCTTTTTTTTTGTTTTTTTGTAAGGGTCCCTCCTTTCGACATTTTAGCAAAACAAA
This sequence comes from Nerophis ophidion, assembly GCF_033978795.1. NCBI lineage: Eukaryota > Metazoa > Chordata > Actinopteri > Syngnathiformes > Syngnathidae > Nerophis > Nerophis ophidion. Next base: position 38,848,867 of record NC_084628.1, on the reverse strand, counting down.
GATTATCTCCAAAAAGAGCCCCCCTTGCGACATTTTAGCAAAAAAAGTTTACCCAAAAAAGCATTTTCTGCCATTTTCGGGTTTTGTCGGGACTCCTGATGATGTTATGTGACATCTCCTACAACAACAGCACTAGAATTTTGCTGCTGGCGCAAATCAGCTTTTTTTTTGTTTTTTTGTAAGGGTCCCTCCTTTCGACATTTTAGCAAAACAAAGATTACCCCCAAAAAGGGGCCCCTTTACAATATTTTAGCAAAAAAAGTTTACCCAAAAAAGCATTTTCTGCCATTTTCGGGTTTTGTCGGGACTCCTGATGATGTTTTGTGACATCTCCTACAACAACAGCACTAGAATTGTGCTGCTGGCGCAAGTCAGCTTTTCAAATATTTTTTGTACGGGTCCCCCCTTACGACATTTTAGCGAAAAAAAAGTTTACCCCAAAAAGCATTTTCTGCCATTTTCGGGTTTTGTCGGGACTCCTGAGGACATTGTGAGACATCTACAACTACAGCACCAGAATTGTGCTGCTGGCGCAAGTTTTTTTTTTTTTTTTGTAGGAGCCCTCCTTACGACATTTTAGCGAAAAAAATGTTTACCCCAAAAAGCATTTTCCTGCCATTTTCGGGTTTTGTCGGGACTCCTGATGATGTTTTGTGTCATCGCCTACAACAACAGCACTAGAATTGTGCTGCTGGCGCAAGTCAGCTTTTTAAACATTTTTTGTAATGGTCCCCACTTACGACATTTTAGCGAAAAAAAAGTTTACCCAGAAAAGCATTTTCTGCCATTTTTGGGTTTTGTCTGGATTCCTGGTGACGTTTTGAGACATCTCCTACAACTACAGCACCAGAATTGTGCTGCTGACGCAAGTCTGTTTTTTTTTTGTTTTTTTGTAAGGGTCCCTCCTTTCGACATTTTAGCAAAACAAAGATTACCACCAAAAAGGGGCCCCCTTACGACATTTTAGCAAAAAAAGTTTACCCAAAAAAGCATTTTCTGCCATTTTCGGGTTTTGTCGGGACTCCTGATGATGTTTTGTGACATCTCATACAACAACAGCACTAGAATTGTGCTGCTGGCGCAAGTCAGCTTTTTAAATATTTTTTGTACGGGTCCCCCCTTACGACATTTTAGCGAAAAAAAGATTACCCCCAAAACTGCCCCCCTTATGACATTTTAGCAAAAAAAGTTCACCCAAAAAAGCATTTTCTGCCATTTTCGGGTTTTGTCGGGAATCCTGAGGACATTGTGAGACATCTACAACTACAGCACCAGAATTGTGCTGCTGACGCAAGTTTTTTTTTTTTTTTTTTTTGTAGGAGCCCTCCTTACGACATTTTAGCGAAAAAAAAGTTTACCCCAAAAAGCATTTTCTGCCATTTTCAGGTTTTGTCGGGACTCCTGATGATGTTTTGTGACATCGCCTACAACAACAGCACTAGAATTGTGCTGCTGGCGCAAGTCAGCTTTTTAAAATTTTTTTGTAATGGTCCCCCCTTACGACATTTTAGCAAAAAAAAAGTTTACCCAGAAAAGCATTGTCTGCCATTTTTGGGTTTTGTCTGGATTCCTGGTGACGTTTTGAGACATCTCCTACAACTACAGCACCAGAATTGTGCTGCTGGCGCAAGTCAGCTTTTTAAAAATGTTTTGTAAGGGTCCCCCCTTACGACATTTTAGCGAAAAAAAGATTACCCCCAAAAAGCATTTTCTGCCATTTTCGGGTTTTGTCGGGACTCCTGAGGACATTGTGAGACATCTACAACTACAGCACCAGAATTGCGCTGCTGACGCAAGTTTTTTTTTTGTTTTTTTTTTGTAGGAGCCCTCCTTACGACATTTTAGCGAAAAAAAAGTTTACCCCAAAAAGCATTTTCTGCCATTTTCGGGTTTTGTCGGGACTCCTGATGATGTTTTGTGACATCGCCTACAACAACAGCACTAGAATTGTGCTGCTGGCGCAAGTCAGCTTTTTAAACATTTTTTGTAATGGTCCCCACTTACGACATTTTAGCGAAAAAAAAGTTCACCCAGAAAAGCATTTTCTGCCATTTTTGGGTTTTGTCTGGATTCCTGGTGACGTTTTGAGACATCTCCTACAACTACAGCACCATAATTGTGCTGCTGACGCAAGTCTGTTTTTTTTTTGTTTTTTTGTAAGGGTCCCTCCTTTCGACATTTTAGTAAAACAAAGATTACCACCAAAAAGGGGCCCCCTCACGACATTTTAGCAAAAAAAGTTTACCCCAAAAAGCATTTTCTGCCATTTTCGGGTTTTGTCGGGACTCCTGATGATGTTTTGTGACATCGCCTACAACAACAGCACTATAATTGTGCTGCTGGCGCAAGTCAGCTTTTTAAAATTTTTTTGTAATGGTCCCCCCTTACGACATTTTAGCAAAAAAAGTTTACCCAAAAAAGCATTTTCTGCCATTTTTGGGTTTTGTCTGGATTCCTGGTGACGTTTTGAGACATCTCCTACAACTACAGCACCATAATTGTGCTGCTGACGCAAGTCTGTTTTTTTTTTGTTTTTTTGTAAGGGTCCCTCCTTTCGACATTTTAGCAAAACAAAGATTACCCAGAAAAGCATTTTCTGCCATTTTTGGGTTTTGTCTGGATTCCTGGTGACGTTTTGAGACATCTCCTACAACTACAGCACCATAATTGTGCTGCTGACGCAAGTCTGTTTTTTTTTTGTTTTTTTGTAAGGGTCCCTCCTTTCGACATTTTAGCAAAACAAAGATTACCACCAAAAAGGGGCCCCCTCACGACATTTTAGCAAAAAAAGTTTACCCAAAAAAGCATTTTCTGCCATTTTCGGGTTTTGTCGGGACTCCTGATGATGTTTTGTGACATCGCCTACAACAACAGCACTAGAATTGTGCTGCTGGCGCAAATCCGTTTTTTTTTATTTTTCGCCAAATGCCTTACGACATTATAACGAAAAAAAGTTTACCCAAAAAAGCATTTTCTGCCATTTTCGGGTTTTGTCGGGACTCCTGATGACGTTGTGAGACATCTTCTACAACTATAGCACCAGAATTGTGCTGCTGACGCAAGTTTTTTTTTGTTTAATTTTCTGTAAGAGCCCCCTTATGACATTTTAGCAAAAAAAGTTTACCTCAAAAAGCATTTTCTGCCATTTTTGGGTTTTGTCTGGATTCCTGGTGACGTTTTGAGACATCTCCTACAACTACAGCACCAGAATTGTGCTGCTGACGCGAGTCCGTTTTTTTTTTCTTTTTTGCCAAATGCCTTACGACATTATAACGAAAAAATGTTTACCCAAAAAGCATTTTCTGCCATTTTCGGGACTCCTGATGACTTTTTGAGACATCTCCTACAACTACAGCACCAGAAGTGTGGTGCTGACGCAAGTTTTTTTTTGTTAAATTTTCTGTAAGAGCCCCCCTTACGACATTTTAGCAAAAAAAGTTTACCTCAAAAAGCAATTTCTGCCATTTTCGGGTTTTGTCGGGACTCCTGATGATGTTTTGTGACATCTCCTACAACAACAGCACTAGAATTGTGCTTCTGGCGCAAGTCAGCTTTTTAAAAATCTTTTGTAAGGGTCCCTCTTTTCGACATTTTAGCGAAAAAAAGATTACCCCCAAAAAGGCCCCCCTTACGACATTTTAGCAGAAAAAGTCCCCCCAAAAAAGCATTTTCTGCCATTTTCGGGTTTTGTCGGGACTCCTGAGGACATTGTGAGACATCTACAACTACAGCACCAGAAATGTGCTGCTGACGCAAGTTTTTTTTTTTTTTTGTAGGAGCCCTCCTTACGACATTTTAGCGAAAAAAAAGTTTACCCCAAAAAGCATTTTCTGCCATTTTCGGGTTTTGTCGGGACTCCTGATGATGTTTTGTGACATCGCCTACAACAACAGCACTAGAATTGTGCTGCTGGCGCAAGTCGGCTTTTTAAAAAATTTTTGTAATGGTCCCCCCTTACGACATTTTAGCGAAAAAAAAGTTTACCCAGAAAAGCATTTTCTGCCATTTTTGGGTTTTGTCTGGATTCCTGGTGACGTTTTGAGACATCTCCTACAACTACAGCACCAGAATTGTGCTGCTGGCGCAGGTCAGCTTTTTAAAAATGTTTTGTAAGGGTCCCTCTTTTCGACATTTTAGCGAAAAAAAGATTACCCCCAAAAAGCATTTTCTGCCATTTTCGGGTTTTGTCGGGACTCCTGAGGACATTGTGAGACATCTACAACTACAGCACCAGAATTGTGCTGCTGACGCAAGTTTTTTTTTTGTTGTTTTTTTTGTAGGAGCCCTCCTTACGACATTTTAGCGAAAAAAAAGTTTACCCCAAAAAGCATTTTCTGCCATTTTCGGGTTTTGTCGGGACTCCTGATGATGTTTTGTGACATCGCCTACAACAACAGCACTAGAATTGTGCTGCTGGCGCAAGTCAGCTTTTTAAATTTTTTTTGTAATGGTCCCCCCTTACGACATTTTAACGAAAAAAAAGTTTACCCAGAAAAGCATTTTCTGCCATTTTTGGGTTTTGTCTGGATTCCTGGTGACGTTTTGAGACATCTCCTACAACTACAGCACCAGGATTGTGCTGCTGACGCAAGTCCGTTTTTTTTTGTTTTTTTGTAAGGGTCCCTCCTTTCGACATTTTAGCGAAAAAAAAGTTTACCCAGAAAAGCATTTTCTGCCATTTTTGGGTTTTGTCTGGATTCCTGGTGACATTTTGAGACATCTCCTACAACTACAGCACCAGAATTGTGCTGCTGACGCAAGTTTTTTTTTTTTTTTCTGTAGGAGCCCCCTTACGACATTTTAGCAAAAAAAAAAGTTTACCCCAAAAAGCATTTTCTGCCATTTTCGGGTTTTGTGGGACTCTTGATGATGTTTTGTGACATCTCCTACAACAACAGCATAAGAATTGTGCTGCTGGTGCAAGTCAGCTTTTTTAAATTTTTTTGGAAGGGTCCCCCCTTAAGACATTTTAGCGAAAAAAAAATTCTTCCCAAAAAATACATTTTCTGCCATTTTCGGGTACTGTCGGGATTCCTGGTGACGTTTTGAGACATCTCCTACAACTACAGCATCAGAATTGTGCTGCTGACGCGAGTCCGTTTTTTTTTTCTTTTTTGCCAACTGCCTTATGACATTATAACGAAAAAAAATTTACCCAAAAAAGCATTTTTTGCCATTTTCATGACTCCTGATGATGTTTTGAGACATCTCCTACAACTACAGCACCAGAATTGTACTCCTGACGCAAGTCCGTTTTTTTCCATTTTTTTGTAAGGGTCCCTCCTTTCGAAATTTTAGCGAAAAAAAGATTACCCCCAAAAAGGGCCCCCCTTACGACATTTTAGCAAAAAAAGTTTACCCAAAAAAGCATTTTCTGCCATTTTCGGGTTTTGTCGGGACTCCTGATGACATTGTGAGACATCTCCTACAACTACAGCACCAGAATTGTGCTGCTGACGCAAGTTTTTTTTTTTTTTTTGGTAGGAGCCCCCCTTACGACATTTTAGCGAAAAACAAGTTTACCCCAAAAAGCATTTTCTGCCATTTTTGGGTTTTGTCGGGACTCCTGATGATGTTATGTGACATCTCCTACAACAACAGCACTAGAATTTTGCTGCTGGCGCAAGTCAGCTTTTTTTTTGTTTTTTTGTAAGGGTCCCTCCTTTCGACATTTTAGCAAAACAAAGATTATCTCCAAAAAGAGCCCCCCTTGCGACATTTTAGCAAAAAAAGTTTACCCAAAAAAGCATTTTCTGCCATTTTCGGGTTTTGTCGGGACTCCTGATGATGTTTTGTGACATCTCCTACAACAACAGCACTAGAATTGTGCTGCTGGCGCAAGTCAGCTTTTCAAATATTTTTTGTACGGGTCCCCCCTTACGACATTTTAGCGAAAAAAAAGTTTACCCAAAAAAGCATTTTCTGCCATTTTCGGGTTTTGTCGGGACTCCTGATGATGTTTTGTGACATCTCCTACAACAACAGCACTAGAATTGTGCTGCTGGCGCAAGTCAGCTTTTCAAATATTTTTTGTACGGGTCCCCCCTTACGACATTTTAGCGAAAAAAAAGTTTACCCCAAAAAGCATTTTCTGCCATTTTCGGGTTTTGTCGGGACTCCTGAGGACATTGTGAGACATCTACAACTACAGCACCAGAATTGTGCTGCTGGCGCAAGTTTTTTTTTTTTTTTTGTAGGAGCCCTCCTTACGACATTTTAGCGAAAAAAATGTTTACCCCAAAAAGCATTTTCCTGCCATTTTCGGGTTTTGTCGGGACTCCTGATGATGTTTTGTGTCATCGCCTACAACAACAGCACTAGAATTGTGCTGCTGGCGCAAGTCAGCTTTTTAAACATTTTTTGTAATGGTCCCCACTTACGACATTTTAGCGAAAAAAAAGTTTACCCAGAAAAGCATTTTCTGCCATTTTTGGGTTTTGTCTGGATTCCTGGTGACGTTTTGAGACATCTCCTACAACTACAGCACCAGAATTGTGCTGCTGACGCAAGTCTGTTTTTTTTTTGGTTTTTTGTAAGGGTCCCTCCTTTCGACATTTTAGCAAAACAAAGATTACCACCAAAAAGGGGCCCCCTTACGACATTTTAGCAAAAAAAGTTTACCCAAAAAAGCATTTTCTGCCATTTTCGGGTTTTGTCGGGACTCCTGATGATGTTTTGTGACATCTCATACAACAACAGCACTAGAATTGTGCTGCTGGCGCAAGTCAGCTTTTTAAATATTTTTTGTACGGGTCCCCCCTTACGACATTTTAGCGAAAAAAAGATTACCCCCAAAACTGCCCCCCTTATGACATTTTAGCAAAAAAAGTTCACCCAAAAAAGCATTTTCTGCCATTTTCGGGTTTTGTCGGGAATCCTGAGGACATTGTGAGACATCTACAACTACAGCACCAGAATTGTGCTGCTGACGCAAGTTTTTTTTTTTTTTTTTTTTGTAGGTGCCCTCCTTACGACATTTTAGCGAAAAAAAAGTTTACCCCAAAAAGCATTTTCTGCCATTTTCGGGTTTTGTCGGGACTCCTGATGATGTTTTGTGACATCGCCTACAACAACAGCACTATAATTGTGCTGCTGGCGCAAGTCAGCTTTTTAAAATTTTTTTGTAATGGTCCCCCCTTACGACATTTTAGCAAAAAAAAAGTTTACCCAGAAAAGCATTGTCTGCCATTTTTGGGTTTTGTCTGGATTCCTGGTGACGTTTTGAGACATCTCCTACAACTACAGCACCAGAATTGTGCTGCTGGCGCAAGTCAGCTTTTTAAAAATGTTTTGTAAGGGTCCCCCCTTACGACATTTTAGCGAAAAAAAGATTACCCCCAAAAAGCATTTTCTGCCATTTTCGGGTTTTGTCGGGACTCCTGAGGACATTGTGAGACATCTACAACTACAGCACCAGAATTGTGCTGCTGACGCAAGTTTTTTTTTTGTTTTTTTTTTTGTAGGAGCCCTCCTTACGACATTTTAGCGAAAAAAAAGTTTACCCCAAAAAGCATTTTCTGCCATTTTCGGGTTTTGTCGGGACTCCTGATGATGTTTTGTGACATCGCCTACAACAACAGCACTAGAATTGTGCTGCTGGCGCAAGTCAGCTTTTTAAACATTTTTTGTAATGGTCCCCACTTACGACATTTTAGCGAAAAAAAAGTTCACCCAGAAAAGCATTTTCTGCCATTTTTGGGTTTTGTCTGGATTCCTGGTGACGTTTTGAGACATCTCCTACAACTACAGCACCATAATTGTGCTGCTGACGCAAGTCTGTTTTTTTTTTGTTTTTTTGTAAGGGTCCCTCCTTTCGACATTTTAGCAAAACAAAGATTACCACCAAAAAGGGGCCCCCTCACGACATTTTAGCAAAAAAAGTTTACCCAAAAAAGCATTTTCTGCCATTTTTGGGTTTTGTCTGGATTCCTGGTGACGTTTTGAGACATCTCCTACAACTACAGCACCAGAATTGTGCTGCTGACGCAAGTCTGTTTTTTTTTTTGTTTTTTTGTAAGGGTCCCTCCTTTCGACATTTTAGCAAAACAAAGATTACCCAGAAAAGCATTTTCTGCCATTTTTGGGTTTTGTCTGGATTCCTGGTGACGTTTTGAGACATCTCCTACAACTACAGCACCATAATTGTGCTGCTGACGCAAGTCTGTTTTTTTTTTGTTTTTTTGTAAGGGTCCCTCCTTTCGACATTTTAGCAAAACAAAGATTACCACCAAAAAGGGGCCCCCTCACGACATTTTAGCAAAAAAAGTTTACCCAAAAAAGCATTTTCTGCCATTTTCGGGTTTTGTCGGGACTCCTGATGATGTTATGTGACATCTCCTACAACAACAGCACTAGAATTGTGCTGCTGGCGCAAGTCAGCTTTTTAACATTTTTTTGTAAGGGTGCCTCCTTTCGACATTTTAGCGAAACAAAGATTATCTCCAAAAAGAGCCCCCCTTACGACATTTTAGCAAAAAAAGTTTACCCAAAAAAGCATTTTCTGCCATTTTCGGGTTTTGTCGGGACTCCTGATGATGTTATGTGACATCTCCTACAACAACAGCACTAGAATTTTGCTGCTGGCGCAAGTCAGCTTTTTTTTTGTTTTTTTGTAAGGGTCCCTCCTTTCGACATTTTAGCAAAACAAAGATTACCCCCAAAAAGGGGCCCCTTTACAACATTTTAGCAAAAAAAGTTTACCCAAAAAAGCATTTTCTGCCATTTTCGGGTTTTGTCGGGACTCCTGATGATGTTTTGAGACATCTCCTACAACAACAGCACTAGAATTGTGCTGCTGGCGCAAGTCAGCTTTTCAAATATTTTTTGTACGGGTCCCCCCTTACGACATTTTAGCGAAAAAAAAGTTTACCCCAAAAAACATTTTCTGCCATTTTCAGGTTTTGTCGGGACTCCTGAGGACATTGTGAGACATCTACAACTACAGCACCAGAATTGTGCTGCTGGCGCAAGTTTTTTTTTTTGTTTTTGTAGGAGCCCTCCTTACGACATTTTAGCGAAAAAAATGTTTACCCCAAAAAGCATTTTCTGCCATTTTCGGGTTTTGTCGGGACTCCTGAGGACATTGTGAGACATCTACAACTACAGCACCAGAATTGTGCTGCTGGCGCAAGTTTTTTTTTTTTTTTTGTAGGAGCCCTCCTTACGACATTTTAGCGAAAAAAATGTTTACCCCAAAAAGCATTTTCCTGCCATTTTCGGGTTTTGTCGGGACTCCTGATGATGTTTTGTGTCATCGCCTACAACAACAGCACTAGAATTGTGCTGCTGGCGCAAGTCAGCTTTTTAAACATTTTTTGTAATGGTCCCCACTTACGACATTTTAGCGAAAAAAAAGTTTACCCAGAAAAGCATTTTCTGCCATTTTTGGGTTTTGTCTGGATTCCTGGTGACGTTTTGAGACATCTCCTACAACTACAGCACCAGAATTGTGCTGCTGACGCAAGTCTGTTTTTTTTTTGTTTTTTTGTAAGGGTCCCTCCTTTCGACATTTTAGCAAAACAAAGATTACCACCAAAAAGGGGCCCCCTTACGACATTTTAGCAAAAAAAGTTTACCCAAAAAAGCATTTTCTGCCATTTTCGGGTTTTGTCGGGACTCCTGATGATGTTTTGTGACATCTCATACAACAACAGCACTAGAATTGTGCTGCTGGCGCAAGTCAGCTTTTTAAATATTTTTTGTACGGGTCCCCCCTTACGACATTTTAGCGAAAAAAAGATTACCCCCAAAACTGCCCCCCTTATGACATTTTAGCAAAAAAAGTTCACCCAAAAAAGCATTTTCTGCCATTTTCGGGTTTTGTCGGGAATCCTGAGGACATTGTGAGACATCTACAACTACAGCACCAGAATTGTGCTGCTGACGCAAGTTTTTTTTTTTTTTTTTTTTGTAGGAGCCCTCCTTACGACATTTTAGCGAAAAAAAAGTTTACCCCAAAAAGCATTTTCTGCCATTTTCAGGTTTTGTCGGGACTCCTGATGATGTTTTGTGACATCGCCTACAACAACAGCACTAGAATTGTGCTGCTGGCGCAAGTCAGCTTTTTAAAATTTTTTTGTAATGGTCCCCCCTTACGACATTTTAGCAAAAAAAAAGTTTACCCAGAAAAGCATTGTCTGCCATTTTTGGGTTTTGTCTGGATTCCTGGTGACGTTTTGAGACATCTCCTACAACTACAGCACCAGAATTGTGCTGCTGGCGCAAGTCAGCTTTTTAAAAATGTTTTGTAAGGGTCCCCCCTTACGACATTTTAGCGAAAAAAAGATTACCCCCAAAAAGCATTTTCTGCCATTTTCGGGTTTTGTCGGGACTCCTGAGGACATTGTGAGACATCTACAACTACAGCACCAGAATTGCGCTGCTGACGCAAGTTTTTTTTTTGTTTTTTTTTTGTAGGAGCCCTCCTTACGACATTTTAGCGAAAAAAAAGTTTACCCCAAAAAGCATTTTCTGCCATTTTCGGGTTTTGTCGGGACTCCTGATGATGTTTTGTGACATCGCCTACAACAACAGCACTAGAATTGTGCTGCTGGCGCAAGTCAGCTTTTTAAACATTTTTTGTAATGGTCCCCACTTACGACATTTTAGCGAAAAAAAAGTTCACCCAGAAAAGCATTTTCTGCCATTTTTGGGTTTTGTCTGGATTCCTGGTGACGTTTTGAGACATCTCCTACAACTACAGCACCATAATTGTGCTGCTGACGCAAGTCTGTTTTTTTTTTGTTTTTTTGTAAGGGTCCCTCCTTTCGACATTTTAGTAAAACAAAGATTACCACCAAAAAGGGGCCCCCTCACGACATTTTAGCAAAAAAAGTTTACCCCAAAAAGCATTTTCTGCCATTTTCGGGTTTTGTCGGGACTCCTGATGATGTTTTGTGACATCGCCTACAACAACAGCACTATAATTGTGCTGCTGGCGCAAGTCAGCTTTTTAAAATTTTTTTGTAATGGTCCCCCCTTACGACATTTTAGCAAAAAAAGTTTACCCAAAAAAGCATTTTCTGCCATTTTTGGGTTTTGTCTGGATTCCTGGTGACGTTTTGAGACATCTCCTACAACTACAGCACCATAATTGTGCTGCTGACGCAAGTCTGTTTTTTTTTTGTTTTTTTGTAAGGGTCCCTCCTTTCGACATTTTAGCAAAACAAAGATTACCCAGAAAAGCATTTTCTGCCATTTTTGGGTTTTGTCTGGATTCCTGGTGACGTTTTGAGACATCTCCTACAACTACAGCACCATAATTGTGCTGCTGACGCAAGTCTGTTTTTTTTTTGTTTTTTTGTAAGGGTCCCTCCTTTCGACATTTTAGCAAAACAAAGATTACCACCAAAAAGGGGCCCCCTCACGACATTTTAGCAAAAAAAGTTTACCCAAAAAAGCATTTTCTGCCATTTTCGGGTTTTGTCGGGACTCCTGATGATGTTTTGTGACATCGCCTACAACAACAGCACTAGAATTGTGCTGCTGGCGCAAATCCGTTTTTTTTTATTTTTCGCCAAATGCCTTACGACATTATAACGAAAAAAAGTTTACCCAAAAAAGCATTTTCTGCCATTTTCGGGTTTTGTCGGGACTCCTGATGACGTTGTGAGACATCTTCTACAACTATAGCACCAGAATTGTGCTGCTGACGCAAGTTTTTTTTTGTTTAATTTTCTGTAAGAGCCCCCTTATGACATTTTAGCAAAAAAAGTTTACCTCAAAAAGCATTTTCTGCCATTTTTGGGTTTTGTCTGGATTCCTGGTGACGTTTTGAGACATCTCCTACAACTACAGCACCAGAATTGTGCTGCTGACGCGAGTCCGTTTTTTTTTTCTTTTTTGCCAAATGCCTTACGACATTATAACGAAAAAATGTTTACCCAAAAAGCATTTTCTGCCATTTTCGGGACTCCTGATGACTTTTTGAGACATCTCCTACAACTACAGCACCAGAAGTGTGGTGCTGACGCAAGTTTTTTTTTGTTAAATTTTCTGTAAGAGCCCCCCTTACGACATTTTAGCAAAAAAAGTTTACCTCAAAAAGCAATTTCTGCCATTTTCGGGTTTTGTCGGGACTCCTGATGATGTTTTGTGACATCTCCTACAACAACAGCACTAGAATTGTGCTTCTGGCGCAAGTCAGCTTTTTAAAAATCTTTTGTAAGGGTCCCTCTTTTCGACATTTTAGCGAAAAAAAGATTACCCCCAAAAAGGCCCCCCTTACGACATTTTAGCAGAAAAAGTCCCCCCAAAAAAGCATTTTCTGCCATTTTCGGGTTTTGTCGGGACTCCTGAGGACATTGTGAGACATCTACAACTACAGCACCAGAAATGTGCTGCTGACGCAAGTTTTTTTTTTTTTTTGTAGGAGCCCTCCTTACGACATTTTAGCGAAAAAAAAGTTTACCCCAAAAAGCATTTTCTGCCATTTTCGGGTTTTGTCGGGACTCCTGATGATGTTTTGTGACATCGCCTACAACAACAGCACTAGAATTGTGCTGCTGGCGCAAGTCGGCTTTTTAAAAAATTTTTGTAATGGTCCCCCCTTACGACATTTTAGCGAAAAAAAAGTTTACCCAGAAAAGCATTTTCTGCCATTTTTGGGTTTTGTCTGGATTCCTGGTGACGTTTTGAGACATCTCCTACAACTACAGCACCAGAATTGTGCTGCTGGCGCAGGTCAGCTTTTTAAAAATGTTTTGTAAGGGTCCCTCTTTTCGACATTTTAGCGAAAAAAAGATTACCCCCAAAAAGCATTTTCTGCCATTTTCGGGTTTTGTCGGGACTCCTGAGGACATTGTGAGACATCTACAACTACAGCACCAGAATTGTGCTGCTGACGCAAGTTTTTTTTTTGTTGTTTTTTTTGTAGGAGCCCTCCTTACGACATTTTAGCGAAAAAAAAGTTTACCCCAAAAAGCATTTTCTGCCATTTTCGGGTTTTGTCGGGACTCCTGATGATGTTTTGTGACATCGCCTACAACAACAGCACTAGAATTGTGCTGCTGGCGCAAGTCAGCTTTTTAAATTTTTTTTGTAATGGTCCCCCCTTACGACATTTTAACGAAAAAAAAGTTTACCCAGAAAAGCATTTTCTGCCATTTTTGGGTTTTGTCTGGATTCCTGGTGACGTTTTGAGACATCTCCTACAACTACAGCACCAGGATTGTGCTGCTGACGCAAGTCCGTTTTTTTTTGTTTTTTTGTAAGGGTCCCTCCTTTCGACATTTTAGCGAAAAAAAAGTTTACCCAGAAAAGCATTTTCTGCCATTTTTGGGTTTTGTCTGGATTCCTGGTGACATTTTGAGACATCTCCTACAACTACAGCACCAGAATTGTGCTGCTGACGCAAGTTTTTTTTTTTTTTTCTGTAGGAGCCCCCTTACGACATTTTAGCAAAAAAAAAAGTTTACCCCAAAAAGCATTTTCTGCCATTTTCGGGTTTTGTGGGACTCTTGATGATGTTTTGTGACATCTCCTACAACAACAGCATAAGAATTGTGCTGCTGGTGCAAGTCAGCTTTTTTAAATTTTTTTGGAAGGGTCCCCCCTTAAGACATTTTAGCGAAAAAAAAATTCTTCCCAAAAAATACATTTTCTGCCATTTTCGGGTACTGTCGGGATTCCTGGTGACGTTTTGAGACATCTCCTACAACTACAGCATCAGAATTGTGCTGCTGACGCGAGTCCGTTTTTTTTTTCTTTTTTGCCAACTGCCTTATGACATTATAACGAAAAAAAATTTACCCAAAAAAGCATTTTTTGCCATTTTCATGACTCCTGATGATGTTTTGAGACATCTCCTACAACTACAGCACCAGAATTGTACTCCTGACGCAAGTCCGTTTTTTTCCATTTTTTTGTAAGGGTCCCTCCTTTCGAAATTTTAGCGAAAAAAAGATTACCCCCAAAAAGGGCCCCCCTTACGACATTTTAGCAAAAAAAGTTTACCCAAAAAAGCATTTTCTGCCATTTTCGGGTTTTGTCGGGACTCCTGATGACATTGTGAGACATCTCCTACAACTACAGCACCAGAATTGTGCTGCTGACGCAAGTTTTTTTTTTTTTTTTGGTAGGAGCCCCCCTTACGACATTTTAGCGAAAAACAAGTTTACCCCAAAAAGCATTTTCTGCCATTTTTGGGTTTTGTCGGGACTCCTGATGATGTTATGTGACATCTCCTACAACAACAGCACTAGAATTTTGCTGCTGGCGCAAGTCAGCTTTTTTTTTGTTTTTTTGTAAGGGTCCCTCCTTTCGACATTTTAGCAAAACAAAGATTATCTCCAAAAAGAGCCCCCCTTGCGACATTTTAGCAAAAAAAGTTTACCCAAAAAAGCATTTTCTGCCATTTTCGGGTTTTGTCGGGACTCCTGATGATGTTTTGTGACATCTCCTACAACAACAGCACTAGAATTGTGCTGCTGGCGCAAGTCAGCTTTTCAAATATTTTTTGTACGGGTCCCCCCTTACGACATTTTAGCGAAAAAAAAGTTTACCCAAAAAAGCATTTTCTGCCATTTTCGGGTTTTGTCGGGACTCCTGATGATGTTTTGTGACATCTCCTACAACAACAGCACTAGAATTGTGCTGCTGGCGCAAGTCAGCTTTTCAAATATTTTTTGTACGGGTCCCCCCTTACGACATTTTAGCGAAAAAAAAGTTTACCCCAAAAAGCATTTTCTGCCATTTTCGGGTTTTGTCGGGACTCCTGAGGACATTGTGAGACATCTACAACTACAGCACCAGAATTGTGCTGCTGGCGCAAGTTTTTTTTTTTTTTTTGTAGGAGCCCTCCTTACGACATTTTAGCGAAAAAAATGTTTACCCCAAAAAGCATTTTCCTGCCATTTTCGGGTTTTGTCGGGACTCCTGATGATGTTTTGTGTCATCGCCTACAACAACAGCACTAGAATTGTGCTGCTGGCGCAAGTCAGCTTTTTAAACATTTTTTGTAATGGTCCCCACTTACGACATTTTAGCGAAAAAAAAGTTTACCCAGAAAAGCATTTTCTGCCATTTTTGGGTTTTGTCTGGATTCCTGGTGACGTTTTGAGACATCTCCTACAACTACAGCACCAGAATTGTGCTGCTGACGCAAGTCTGTTTTTTTTTTGGTTTTTTGTAAGGGTCCCTCCTTTCGACATTTTAGCAAAACAAAGATTACCACCAAAAAGGGGCCCCCTTACGACATTTTAGCAAAAAAAGTTTACCCAAAAAAGCATTTTCTGCCATTTTCGGGTTTTGTCGGGACTCCTGATGATGTTTTGTGACATCTCATACAACAACAGCACTAGAATTGTGCTGCTGGCGCAAGTCAGCTTTTTAAATATTTTTTGTACGGGTCCCCCCTTACGACATTTTAGCGAAAAAAAGATTACCCCCAAAACTGCCCCCCTTATGACATTTTAGCAAAAAAAGTTCACCCAAAAAAGCATTTTCTGCCATTTTCGGGTTTTGTCGGGAATCCTGAGGACATTGTGAGACATCTACAACTACAGCACCAGAATTGTGCTGCTGACGCAAGTTTTTTTTTTTTTTTTTTTTTGTAGGTGCCCTCCTTACGACATTTTAGCGAAAAAAAAGTTTACCCCAAAAAGCATTTTCTGCCATTTTCGGGTTTTGTCGGGACTCCTGATGATGTTTTGTGACATCGCCTACAACAACAGCACTATAATTGTGCTGCTGGCGCAAGTCAGCTTTTTAAAATTTTTTTGTAATGGTCCCCCCTTACGACATTTTAGCAAAAAAAAAGTTTACCCAGAAAAGCATTGTCTGCCATTTTTGGGTTTTGTCTGGATTCCTGGTGACGTTTTGAGACATCTCCTACAACTACAGCACCAGAATTGTGCTGCTGGCGCAAGTCAGCTTTTTAAAAATGTTTTGTAAGGGTCCCCCCTTACGACATTTTAGCGAAAAAAAGATTACCCCCAAAAAGCATTTTCTGCCATTTTCGGGTTTTGTCGGGACTCCTGAGGACATTGTGAGACATCTACAACTACAGCACCAGAATTGTGCTGCTGACGCAAGTTTTTTTTTTGTTTTTTTTTTTGTAGGAGCCCTCCTTACGACATTTTAGCGAAAAAAAAGTTTACCCCAAAAAGCATTTTCTGCCATTTTCGGGTTTTGTCGGGACTCCTGATGATGTTTTGTGACATCGCCTACAACAACAGCACTAGAATTGTGCTGCTGGCGCAAGTCAGCTTTTTAAACATTTTTTGTAATGGTCCCCACTTACGACATTTTAGCGAAAAAAAAGTTCACCCAGAAAAGCATTTTCTGCCATTTTTGGGTTTTGTCTGGATTCCTGGTGACGTTTTGAGACATCTCCTACAACTACAGCACCATAATTGTGCTGCTGACGCAAGTCTGTTTTTTTTTTGTTTTTTTGTAAGGGTCCCTCCTTTCGACATTTTAGCAAAACAAAGATTACCACCAAAAAGGGGCCCCCTCACGACATTTTAGCAAAAAAAGTTTACCCAAAAAAGCATTTTCTGCCATTTTTGGGTTTTGTCTGGATTCCTGGTGACGTTTTGAGACATCTCCTACAACTACAGCACCAGAATTGTGCTGCTGACGCAAGTCTGTTTTTTTTTTGTTTTTTTGTAAGGGTCCCTCCTTTCGACATTTTAGCAAAACAAAGATTACCCAGAAAAGCATTTTCTGCCATTTTTGGGTTTTGTCTGGATTCCTGGTGACGTTTTGAGACATCTCCTACAACTACAGCACCATAATTGTGCTGCTGACGCAAGTCTGTTTTTTTTTTGTTTTTTTGTAAGGGTCCCTCCTTTCGACATTTTAGCAAAACAAAGATTACCACCAAAAAGGGGCCCCCTCACGACATTTTAGCAAAAAAAGTTTACCCAAAAAAGCATTTTCTGCCATTTTCGGGTTTTGTCGGGACTCCTGATGATGTTATGTGACATCTCCTACAACAACAGCACTAGAATTGTGCTGCTGGCGCAAGTCAGCTTTTTAACATTTTTTTGTAAGGGTGCCTCCTTTCGACATTTTAGCGAAACAAAGATTATCTCCAAAAAGAGCCCCCCTTACGACATTTTAGCAAAAAAAGTTTACCCAAAAAAGCATTTTCTGCCATTTTCGGGTTTTGTCGGGACTCCTGATGATGTTATGTGACATCTCCTACAACAACAGCACTAGAATTTTGCTGCTGGCGCAAGTCAGCTTTTTTTTTGTTTTTTTGTAAGGGTCCCTCCTTTCGACATTTTAGCAAAACAAAGATTACCCCCAAAAAGGGGCCCCTTTACAACATTTTAGCAAAAAAAGTTTACCCAAAAAAGCATTTTCTGCCATTTTCGGGTTTTGTCGGGACTCCTGATGATGTTTTGAGACATCTCCTACAACAACAGCACTAGAATTGTGCTGCTGGCGCAAGTCAGCTTTTCAAATATTTTTTGTACGGGTCCCCCCTTACGACATTTTAGCGAAAAAAAAGTTTACCCCAAAAAACATTTTCTGCCATTTTCAGGTTTTGTCGGGACTCCTGAGGACATTGTGAGACATCTACAACTACAGCACCAGAATTGTGCTGCTGGCGCAAGTTTTTTTTTTTGTTTTTGTAGGAGCCCTCCTTACGACATTTTAGCGAAAAAAATGTTTACCCCAAAAAGCATTTTCTGCCATTTTCGGGTTTTGTCGGGACTCCTGATGATGTTTTGTGACATCGCCTACAACAACAGCACTAGAATTGTGCTGCTGGCGCAAGTCAGCTTTTTAAACATTTTTTGTAATGGTCCCCACTTACGACATTTTAGCGAAAAAAAAGTTTACCCAGAAAAGCATTTTCTGCCATTTTGGGGTTTTGTCTGGATTCCTGGTGACGTTTTGAGACATCTCCTACAACTACAGCACCAGAATTGTGCAGCTGACGCAAGTCTGTTTTTTTTTTGTTTTTTTGTAAGGGTCCCTCCTTTCGACATTTTAGCAAAACAAAGATTACCACCAAAAAGGGGCCCCCTTACGACATTTTAGCAAAAAAAGTTTACCCAAAAAAGCATTTTCTGCCATTTTCGGGTTTTGTCGGGACTCCTGATGATGTTTTGTGACATCTCATACAACAACAGCACTAGAATTGTGCTGCTGGCGCAAGTCAGCTTTTTAAATATTTTTTGTACGGGTCCCCCCTTACGACATTTTAGCGAAAAAAAGATTACCCCCAAAACTGCCCCCCTTATGACATTTTAGCAAAAAAAGTTCACCCAAAAAAGCATTTTCTGCCATTTTCGGGTTTTGTCGGGACTCCTGAGGACATTGTGAGACATCTACAACTACAGCACCAGAATTGTGCTGCTGACGCAAGTTTTTTTTTTTTTTTTTTTTGTAGGAGCCCTCCTTACGACATTTTAGCGAAAAAAAAGTTTACCCCAAAAAGCATTTTCTGCCATTTTCGGGTTTTGTCGGGACTCCTGATGATGTTTTGTGACATCGCCTACAACAACAGCACTATAATTGTGCTGCTGGCGCAAGTCAGCTTTTTAAAATTTTTTTGTAATGGTCCCCCCTTACGACATTTTAGCGAAAAAAAAGTTTACCCAGAAAAGCCTTGTCTGCCATTTTTGGGTTTTGTCTGCATTCCTGGTGACGTTTTGAGACATCTCCTACAACTACAGCACCAGAATTGTGCTGCTGACGCAAGTCCATTTTTTTTAATTTTGTGCCAAATGCCTTACGACATTATAACGAAAACATTTTTACCCAAAAAAGCATTTTCTGCCATTTTCGGGACTCCTGATGACGTTTTGAGACATCTCCTACAACTACAGCACCAGAATTGGGCTGCTGACGCAAGTCCGTTTTTTTTAATTTTTTTGTAAGGGTCCCTCCTTTCATCATTTTAGCGGAAAAAAGATTAGCCCAAAAAAGGGCCCCCCTTATGACATTTTAGCAAAAAATGTTTACCCAAAAAAGCATTTTCTGCCATTTTCGTGTTTTTTCGGGACTCCTGATGACATTGTGAGACATCTCCTACAACTACAGCACCAGAATTGTGCTGCTGACGCAAGTTTTTTTTTACAACTACAGCACCAGAATTGTGCTGCTGACGCAAGTTTTTTTTTTTTTTTGTAGGAGCCCCCTTACGTCATTTTAGCGAAAAAAAAGTTTACCCCAAAAAGCATTTTCTGCCATTTTCGGGTTTTGTCGGGACTCCTGATGATGTTTTGTGACATCTCCTACAACTACAGCACTAGAATTGTGCTGCTGGCGCAAGTCGGCTTTTTAAAATTTTTTGTAAGGGTCCCTCCTTTCGACATTTTAGCGAAAAAAAAGATTACCCCCAAAAAAGGGCCCCCCTTACGACATTTTAGCAAAAAAAGTTTACCCAAAAAAGCATTTTCTGCCATTTTCGGGTTTTGTCGGGACTCCTGATGATGTTTTGTGACATCTCCTACAACAACAGCACTAGAATTGTGCTGCTGGCGCAAGTCAGCTTTTTAAAATTTTTTTGTAAGGGTCCCCCCTTACGACATTTTAGCGGAAAAAAAAGTTTACCCAGAAAAGCATTTTCGGCCATTTTCGGGGCTTGTGGGTACTCCTGGTGACCTTTTGAAACATTTCCTAACTCTACAGCACCAGAATTGTGCTGCTGACGCAAGTCTGTTTTTTTCCATTTTTTTGTAAGGGTCCCTCCTTTCGACATTTTAGCCAAAAAAAGATTACCCCCAAAAAGGGCCCCCCTTACGACATTTTAGCAAAAAGGTTTACACAAAAAAGCATTTTCGGCCATTTTCGGGTTTTGTCGGGACTCCTGGTGATGTTTTGTGACATCTCCTACAACTACAGCACCAGAATTGTGCTGCTGACGCAAGTTTTTTTTTTTTTTTTTTTTTTTTTTGTAGGAGCCCCCCTTACGACATTTTAGCAAAAAAAAAGTTTACCCCAAAAAGCATTTTCTGCCATTTTCAAGTTTTGTCGCGACTCCTGATGATGTTTTGTGACATCTTCTACAACAACAGCACTAGAATTGTGCTGCTGGCGCAAGTCAGCTTTTTAAAAAAAAATTTGGAAGGGTCCCTCCTTTCGACATTTTAGCGAAAAAAAGATTACCCCCAAAAAGGGCCCCCCTTACGACATTTTAGCAAAAAAAGTTTACCCAAAAAA
This sequence comes from Nerophis ophidion, assembly GCF_033978795.1. Classification (NCBI taxonomy): domain Eukaryota; kingdom Metazoa; phylum Chordata; class Actinopteri; order Syngnathiformes; family Syngnathidae; genus Nerophis; species Nerophis ophidion. Next base: position 38,828,746 of record NC_084628.1, on the reverse strand, counting down.
GCATTTTCTGCCATTTTCGGGTTTTGTCGGGACTCCTGATGACGTTTTGAGACATCTCCTACAACTACAGCACCAGAATTGTGCTGCTGACGCAAGTTTTTTTTTTTTGTTGTTTTTTTTGTAGGAGCCCCCCTTGCGACATTTTAGCGAAAAAAAAGTTTACCCCAAAAAGCATTTTCTGCCATTTTCGGGTTTTGTCGGGACTCCTGGTGATGTTTTGTGACATCTCCTACAACGACAGCACTAGAATTGTGCTGCTGGCGCAAGTCTGCTTTTTAAAATTTTTTTGTAAGGGTCCCCCCTTACGACATTTTAGCGAAAAAAAAGTTTACCCAGAAAAGCATTTTCTGCCATTTTCGGGTCTTGTGGTCACTCCTGGTGACCTTTTGAAACATGTCCTAACTCTACAGCACCAGAATTGTGCTGCTGACGCAAGTCAGTTTTTTAAAAAATTTTGGCAACATTACGACATTTTAGCGAAAAAAATGTTTTCCCAAAAAAGCATTTCCTGCCATTTTCGGGTTTTGTCTGAACTCCTGATGACGTTTTAAGACATCTCAAATAACTGTAGCACCAGAATTGTGCTGCTGAAGTAAGTCAGTTTTTTTCAATTTTTTTGTATGGGGCCCCCCTTGGATTGAGTTGAAGATTACTTCTATGTGTAGAAATCTTTATTTATAATTGAATCATTTGTTTATTTTTCAAAAATGTTTTGTTATTTTTATCTTTTTTTCCAAATAGTTCAAGAAAGACCACTACAAATAAGCAATATTTTGCACTGTTATACAATTTAATAAATCAGAAGCTGATGACATAGTGCTGTATTTTACATTATCTCTTTTTCTCAACCAAAAATGCTTTGGTCTGATTAGGGGGTACTTGAATTAAAAAAAAATTCACTGAAAAAAGGTTGAGAACCACTGATCTAGAGATGCTACCCTCGGGCAGAAGCTATAGGGTGCTAAAAGCGGGCACAAGTAAACTAAAAAACAGTTTTTACCCAAGGGCCGTAGTAGCATTAAACAGGCACTGAGTGAGCACAATGTGTCCATCATGTCCTCATGTGTCATGTGTTTTTATTTTTTCAGACAATAATGTGCAATAGTGTTATATGTGTATACAGTATGTATATACATGCATATGTATGGATATATGCATGTGTGTGGATATATATACACATATATATAGATACATATCTTATTTCCTTTTTTTTTTAACAATTTATATTACCAAATTTTAGATGCACCTTAGGGCAGTGGTTCTCAAATGGGGGTACGTGTACCCCTGGGGGTACTTAGAGGTATGCCAAGGGGTACGTGAGATTTTTTTTAAATATATAAAAATAGCAACAATTCAAAAATCCTCTATAAATATTTTTATTGAACAATATTTCAACAAAATATGAATGTAAGTTCATAAACTGTGAAAAGAAATGCAACAATGCAATATTCAGTGTTGACAGCTGGATTTTTTGTGGATATGTTCCATAAATATTGATGTTAAAGATTTATTATTTTGTGAAGAAATGTTTAGAATGAAGTTGATGAACCCAGATGGATCTCTATTACAATCCCCAACGAGGGCACTTTAAGTGTGTAGAAATCTTTATTTATAATTGAATCACTTGTTTATTTTTCAACAAGTTTGTAGTTATTTTTGTATCTTTTTTTTCCAAATAGTTCAAGAAAGACCTCTACAAATGAGCAATATTTTGCACTGTTATACAACTTAATACATCAGAAACTGATGAGATAGTGCTGTATTTTACTTCTTTATCTCTTTTTTTCTACCCAAAATGCTTTGCTCTGATTAGGGGGTACTTGAGTTAAAAACATTTTCACAGGAAGTACATCACTGAAAAAAGGTTGAGAACCACTGCCTTGGGGGATCTGCTCCAATTTCGTTGTTCTTTGAACCTGTTCACTGCAGTAATGACAATAAAACTGTATTCTATTTTGAAAATTCCTAGCGCCAACACGAATGTCACAGAGGAGAAAAAATGCTTTATTTAAATAAATATATTATTTATAAAGCAAGTTTGAGTAGCATTGGCAAACTTTAGCCGGGTCCCGGCCTTGACACGCATATATGTGTCCTCTTTTTGGGATTTCACAATATGGTCAGCCAAATAAAAGGCCATATCGCCTAGGTGTGTAACGGTACGTGTATTTGTATTGAACCGTTTCGGTTCGGAGGAGTACCGAACGAGTTCCACACGAACATATGAAGTAGCCGCCTATGCTAAAGTCTTAATAAGCTGCTCCGCTCCGTTCTGCCTCTGTCTCCTGCACAGCACCCAGCATTGTCCCACCCACACAACCATCTGATTGGTTACAACCGTAGCGGTAACAAGCCAATCAGCAGTGCGTATTCAGAGCGCATGTCGTCAGCGCTTCAGCGTCGAGCTGATATGTGTTTAGCAGGTGAGCAGCGGACTCTCCCCAAGTTATAATAAACACTTCCAAGTCAACTACTTTCTAAACATCACCTTCTAAAAACAAAGCTCACTCGCAGTCCTGGCTTTAGGTGAAGGCTAGTTAGCTTTTAGCGTAACGTTAGCTCATTTTGCGGTGTGTGTGCATGTGTTACGGACAGTGTTGATATAGGTGTGTTGAAGCAGCAAAAAGGACATTATATTAAATGAAGAGTTTCTGTCTCTGATAGTTGATATAATAATGTAAGTGCATCATAAAGCCTACATGAACTCCATGGTGTTCAGGGCTGAATAGTTTCTCCTATTGCTATTGTGCTATTTTTTCAGCTACAGTTACATTAATCATTCATTAGTAATGTAGCAGCATAGTTTTGAATGGCAGGGTCCCTGCTATCACATGTTGATACTAATATAACATTTACAGTACAAAATAAAAAATAAACAACAGCCTTCCCAAATGCTGTAATAAATTAAGCATCATGAGTTGACTTGAAAATGTTAAATGTTGCACTTTTTATGTGTGGAAGAAAAGTTTTGTCATTTTATTTAATCTGAACAACACGTTGAGGCAGTTTAATGTTGATTAACATGGCCAGAATTATTATAGTGTTCCCAATGTTAAAAGGATAAAGCCATTGTTTACAAATTTGGTAAATAAATAACCAAAATATTAATATTTTGTTGTTTTCTTACTGTACCGAAAATGAACCGAACCGTGACCTCTAAACCGAGGTACGTACCGAACCGAAATTTTTGTGTACCATTACACCCCTAATATCGCCCAGCCCTATAAAATACATACCTTTTTTTTATGGGAACAAACAGAACAAGGCGTCAGAGAAGGTCCACAGTTCGTCTCTCCCCTACAGATAAAGAAAGAAAAAATGCACAGTCATGTTAAAGGCCTACTGAAACCCACTACTACCGACCACGCAGTCTGATTGTTTATATATCAATGATGAAATATTAACAATGCAACACATTTAGTTTACTAAATTACAATTTTAAATTTCCCAGGAGTTTCGTCTTGAAAATGTTGTGTAATGACGACGTGTACGCAAGACGTCACGGGTTTTAAGGAAATATGAGCGCTGCACACACACACAGCTAAAAGTCGTCTGCTTTAACGGCATAATTATACAGTATTTTGGACATCTGTGTTGCTGAATCTTTTGCAATTTGTTCTATTAATATTGGAGAAGTCACAGTGGAAGGATGGAGTTGGGAAGCTTTAGCCTTTAGCCACACAAACACACGGTGATTCCTTGTTCAAAATTCCTGGAGGTGAAACTTTCCTATGGATCAGAGCGCAGTCAAGCCAACATGGATCCCTACCAAATGTCAACCAGCAGGTTTCGGTGAGAAAATTGTGGTTAAAAAGTCAGTTCTTACCGGAGAAAAGCTGAGCTTGTGCCGTCCATAGCTGCCGTCGACTCCCATGAGACACCGCGCGCCAAGACACCCTTCCGACTACAGGAAATATGTAACTCACTAAAACACTAGCAAAACAATAGAAAGATAAGGGATTTCCCAGAATTATCCCAGTAAATGTCTCTAAAAACATCAGAATCCGTCCCAATGCAATCACGTTTTTTCTTTGTACTTATTTTTATCTTTTTTTTTTCTAGTCCGTCGCTATCAATATCCTCAAACACGAATCTTTCATCCTCGCTCAAATTAATGGGGAAATTGTCATTTTCTCGGTCCGAATAGCACTTTTTGTTGGAGGCTCCCATTAAAAATAATGTAAATATGTGAGGAGCCATCAAACATTTGACGTCATCGTCTGCGACTTCCGACTTAGCACCGAAAGATGCAAACTTTATCGTGGATGTTCTCTACTAAATCCTTTCAGCAAAAATATGGCAATATCGCGAAATGATCAAGTATGACACATAGAATGGACCTGCTATCCCCGTTTTAATAAGAAAATCTCATTTCAGTAGGCCTTTAATACCACGGCGGCACACAAAATGGCGGCCACACAGACAAAAGGCGGGCTTTTTGACCCCTGCACAAACTCACCAGACCGGGAAACCCCGTATTAACTGCCGCTAGCATGAAGCTAATCCATTAATTGATACATTTATTTTTAGATTGCACAGTACAGTACATATTCCGTACAATTGACCACTAAATGGTAACACCCCAATAAGTTTTTCAACTTATTTAAGTCGGGGTCCACGTTAATCAATTCATGGTACACGCATCATTTAACATATAAAAGTCCGGTTTTTACAACAATTTAAACAGAAAGTTCGGGGGAATTTAACCCGCATGCTTAACAGCACGTCACAAGACAGTGTGTATTCTTATAAAAATACTTTCAGAGCGACAACTAAAATATTTATAAAACAAATAAAAGAGAGAGAGACATGAATATGACTTACCTGCTCGGAGCCTCAGTGCGCACTGAAGCTGCGCACGCAGGTGTCACGCAAAAACACCCCCCAGGGAAACAAAAACGGTATGTAACGGAAAATGGAGCGGAACCTTTTTTTCACAATAAGAGTCACTTTTGGTGAAGTTCACAACAGAAAATGATGTGAATAAATGATCACAAATTAAATAAAATAAAATTTAGCTCGACTACTTAGGGGTCTCAAACTCAATTTACCTGGGGGCCACCGGACGCAGAGTCTGAGTGAGGCTGGGCCACAAGAAAATATTTCTTAAAAATAATGTTGCATACTCTAGTTAAGTGGTTCTCAACCTTTTTTTCATTCATTCATTCATTGATGTGCATTTAGAACGATAAATAATTATATCACAATTATACAATTTAAATTCACACAATTCCTGAGAAGGAGCAGGATGAAGACAATCTTATAATTTCCTTCTCCCTTTGACATAATACAGTATCTTACTTCATGAATATCATTTAAGCCGACACATATATCCAAATGTAACGAAACAATCAAAAACAAAAAACACAAGAAAAACAGAACAAGTGCAAAACTTCATAAAGTATAAACCAAACCAAGAAAATAATAGCAATAATATAATATACACCTCACGGAATGATACAGAGCAAATACAATATTTTCTTAAAAATAATGTTGCATACTCTAGTTCAGTGGTTCTCAACCTTTTTTCAGTGATTTCCCCCCTGTGAACAATTTTTTTTAACTCAAGTACCCCCTAATCAGAGCAAAACATTTTTGGTTGGAAAAAAAAGAGATAAAGAAGTAAAATACAGCACTATGTCATCAGTTTCTGATGTATTAAATTGTATAACAGTGCAAAATATTGCTCATTTGTAGTGGTCTTTCTTGAACTATTTGGAAAAAAAGATATAAAAGTAACTAAAAACTTGTTGAAAAAAACAAGAAATAAAGATTTCTACACATCAACTTAAAGTTCTCCCTCTGGGGATTGTAATAGAGCTCTATCTGGATTCCTGAACTTAATTCTAAACATTTCTTCACAAAAAAATAAATCTTTAACATCAATATTTATAGAACATATCCACACAAAAAATCTAGCTGTTAACACTGAATATTGCATTGTTGCATTTCCTTTCACAGTTTATGAACTTACATTCATATTTTGTTGAAGTATTATTCAATAAATATATTTAAAAATGATTTTTGAATTGTTGCTATTTTTTAAATATTTTTTAAAAACCTTACGTACCCCTTGGCATACCTCCAAGTACCCCCAGGGGTACGCGTACCCCCATTTGAGAAGCACTGGTGTAGACTGCAATATGATGGCAATATGACTCAAGTAAAGAACACCAACATTTTTTATGTTCCATTGAAAATATAGAACATTACACATGGCGCTCAAAAATCGATCACAATGTTTTAGTAGTACTTCTGGTAAGCTATGAAGCCACACCGCTTGATGGAAATTTACTGTGCTTCAACATAGGAGTATTATTATGTTGTGTGTGTATAAGGTAAGACATATCTGGCTTTTTGTTTCACAATATTATGCAGAAATCAATCAATCAATCAATCAATCAATGTTTATTTATATAGCCCTAAATCACAAATGTCTCAAAGGACTGTACAAACCATTACGACCACGACATCCTCGGAAGAACCCACAAAAGGGCAAGGAAAACTCACACCCAGTGGGACGCCAGTGACAATGCTGACTATGAGAAACCTTGGAGAAGACCTCAAATTTGGGCAACTCCCCCCCCCTCTAGGGGACCGAAAGCAATGGATGTCGAGCGGGTCTAACATGATACTGTGAAAGTTCAATCCATAGTGGCTCCAACACAGCCGCGAGAGTTCAGTTCAAAGCGGATCCAAGACAGCAGCGAGAGTCCCGTCCACAGGAAACCATCCCAAGCGGAGGCGGATCAGCAGCGTAGAGATGTCCCCAACCGATACAACGCCGAGCGGTCCATCCTGGGTCCCGACGAGCGGTTCATCCTGAGTCTCGACTCTGGAGAGCCAGTACTTCATCCATGGTCATCGGACCGGACCCCCTCCGCAATGGAGGGGGGGACGTAGGAGAAAAAGAAAAGAAGCAACGGATCAACTGGTCTAAAAAGGAGGTCTATTTAAAGGCTAGAGCAGGGGTAGGGAACCTATGGCTCTAGAGCCAGATGTGGCTCTTTTGATGACTGCATCTGGCTCTTGGATAAATCTGAGCTGACATTGCGTAACACGATAAATAATGAATAATTCCACATGTAATCACAGTGTTGAAAAAAAAGTTCGAAATATAAAACATTCTCATGCATTTTTAATCCATCCATCCGTTTACTACCGCATCAGTTCAAGAAGTTGCGTTAATGGTTAGAAGTTATTTATTTATTATTGGTTAGTGTAGGGCCTGCCCTCCTGGGAGTTTTTCAGACCACCAAGCACCGACATAAGAGCCTGTTTCAGGGTTATAATATTGTTTTATTTATCATTAAATCTCTCAGTTTCTTTCCAGCAATTGTCTTTTCTTCTTTCGTTCTCGCTCGGGCTCTGGCTCCAGCCCCAACCCCGTCTCTCCTCCTGGCTGCTGCTTATAAACAGAGCGACGGGTGATTAGATAACAAGGCCCAGCTGGGCCATCTACGCACCTGTCGCTGATTTCGAGGCCGATCCTGGCAACACCCCACTTCGCTGCAGGCCCGCAGGCCACGCCCCCTCCACAGTTACCTTCAGAATAACAGTGTTATTACAAAGAATAAGAGACCTATTATACTCTAGAAATGTTGGACTTACTTAAAATGCACGCATTTAGTTGTGTTCAGTGTTGAAAAAAATATTATATGGCTCTTACGGAAATACATTTTAAAATATTTGGATTCTTGGCTCTCTCATTCAAAAAGGTTCCCGACCCCTGGGCTAGAGTATACAAATGAGTTTTAAGATGAGACTTAAATGCTTAAAAACATATTTTCTTACCTTCTGGTACCTGCTGAGCTGTATTTGGGATCTGCATAACTCCTAAAAATGTGCGCGCATCTGCCTTTGTAGTCTGCACCTACACCATAGTCGATAAGCTTCTTCTTTTTCTCTATCTTCTTGTTATGGGACATTCATCCTCCACTGTTGCCATTTGTAATATAAACTAGTGTAAAGTTCTTACTTATATCTGTCAGTAAACTCACCATGAAAGCACTAAAACATACCGGTGTAGTGAGTTTACATTATTCACCCAAGGAACTTCAGGTATTAGAGAGTTCCGGTCGGACGTTTTTTTCACGGGACACATTTCCGGTCTTGTTGTTGTTACTGGATGAGGAGATGCTGTTCCGGTATTGATTGAAGTAAAGTCTGATTCCACTCCTCGACTCTCCATGTCTAAAAACTTTCATGATTCCCGGGTTTTTGATAATTACCTTCTTGGCTATTCCCAGTGCCATCTGGTAGTTTTCATGTCCTGCAACTCAAACCCAAGTCTGGTTATTTTTGTATCTTACCTTTTGTCCTTTTTTCCATGGTTCTCTTTTCTTTTTTTTTTTCTATTTTCCCGTACTTTCGCCTTTTGTTATTTCCTATTTTTTAATCATTGTTATGAGTACTTTCTCCTTAAGTAAAGAACTGATTTACTCACAATCCATCTGCATCCTTGGGTTCCTCTTTGCTGCACTTAATAGCATTGTGACATGAATGTTCCACTGAGAATATAGAACATTACAAACGGCGCTCAAAAATCTGTCAAAATGTTTTGAGTACAACTTCGGTAAGCTATCACGCCGCACCGCTTGATGAATTGTACTGTGCTTCAACATAGGAGTATTATTATGGTGTGTGTATAAGGTCCGTAAAATAGCACCTATTGGTGCACATATCTTCTGGCATTTTGTTTTGCAATATTTTGCAAAAGCAACTTTTCTGGTACCTGCTGATCTGTATTTGGGATCTGCATGAGTCAGAAAAATGTGCACGCGCCGCAATTGTACTCCGTGATGACACTTATCGACTAACTATCAAAGCACTAAAACATACCGGTGTAGTGAGTTTAAATTATTCACCCAAGGAACTTTAGTTGTTAGAGTTCCGGTCAAACGGCTTTTCACGGGACACATTTCGGGCGTTCTTGTTGCACTAGTGCGCTACGGATGAAGGGATGCTGCTCGGTTATTGATTGAAGTAAAGTCTGAATGTCATTAAAACAGTTAGCGGTATCTTTTGACACTTCTTCAACTCACGTCCTTGCACGCTACACCGCTACAACAAAGATGACGGGGGAGAAGACGCTGTCGAAGTGGAGGCAGGTGGATAAGACCGCCGCAGATGTTCTGTAAAACTATGTAACATTTCGACCTAAGAACCACCATTACATGTTATGTAGACCACAAGGAAGTGCTTTCAAATACAAATAAAATAATAATGACTCCTTTAATGCGCCTTATATATGAAAAAAGACCGAAAATAGACCATTCATCGGCAGTGCGCCTTATGGTCCGGAAAATATTATTTATCTACATAGGCCTTTTAATTCATTCTTAAGGCCCAAGCTGTTTGTTTACATGCTTTTTTTTTATTTCGCTTTGCTATTCGGGCTTATTTAACCCTAATTAGAATAAAAACTAACAATCATATTTTGATATGATGTACTTATTCCATAAGTACACAGACGTGTACTTCATGTTTAGTGACATGTTCAGTCTTATTTTTATACTTTTTTCCCCCCCAAAATCCATTGTGTGTTATACTCTTCTGACACCACCAGATGGCAGTATAAGTGTCCACATAAGTGGCCATAAGACCCCAATTCAGTAGTGTACACAATTTTGGAAAGAAGAGCTAAAAAGTGCAATCCACGTATGTGGCCACTAAGCCTTTAGAGGTTTTAAAGTATTTTTTAAATATATTTTACATTAATAAAGTGTGTATTTAGCGCGTATATAACGAGAGTTTGCTTCATCTGCTGGCATTTTTACACACATTCTATTATTATTATTATTATTATCATTATTATTATTATGTCTTATTGTCTAATGTCTGCTCTGTTGTGACTTACTTGTTGTCAATTTAGCTCCAATTATGCGCTAATTTGCGATGGAATTATTTAATTAACATCACAAATGGCAATTAAGAAAATAATTTGTTAAATATCAGCATTTTTAGTGTAAGAGCGATAGATGCCAGGAGAAGCTTACTCATAGCTTTAAACCAAAATTGCATTATAATGTGGATTACCTTGAAAAACATCATGTGTGTTCTGAATAGCGTTGAGATGGTTTCCAGAATTATCCATCTCCCATTTGGCAAAAAAAAAAAAAAAAAAAAATGAAGAAAAGAAAGAAATGACTTGTTCAGCCACTTATTGCTTGGTACAAATAGACCTTCCATGTAATTGCCACTTGTACTTCGGCACCCATTTTCTGCCTTTTTCTGTTTTGTTTCGTTATAAATGTCAGCTTTCATCTTGTCTCGACTCCACTTTTCTACCAATTCCATTTTTGGAAGCTTTCTAAATGTACTCGTGTCCTCATGCAATAGTCAATATTTGTCCATTAAACACAATGTACCAGATCATCCAATTGCAGTCCTTTAGTTGATGCAAGTTGGTAGGCGATGGCGCCCTCTGCTGGCAGAATGTAATCACTGCAACTCTCAATTGGACAAATAATAAATAAATGATAAATGGGTTGTACTTGTATAGCGCTTTTCTACCTTCAAGGTACTCAAAGCGCTTTGACACTACTTCCACATTTACCCATTCACACACACATTCACACACTGATGGAGGGAGCTGCCATGCAAGGCGCCAACCAGCACCCATCAGGAGCAAGGGTGAAGTGTCTTGCTCAGGACACAACGGACGTGACGAGGTTGGTAATAGGTGGGATTTTCCCACAACAACAGCACCAAAGGGTCTCTTTTGAAATATATAAAAGGATTAAGCAACCCGTGTCTCTTGGGCCACATGCGGCACTTTAGCGGCACCCATGGAGCTTTTTCAAAAATGTATGGAAATGAGGTGAAAAGTACGTTTTTTGTCATAATATACTTTCTGTCAGAAACAAACCTTTTTAATTGTTAGAAAATCCCACTATTGAGACTATTTGGCGAGCGCTGTTTTGTCCTACTAATTTCAGCGGCCCTTGAACACACCTTTGTGTGGACTGTTTGTTTGCATGTACAACTTTCTCCGACGCTGCCACAGAAAGACGTGTTTTATGCCACTCCCCCTTTGTCTCATTTCGTTCACCAAACGTTTTATCCTGTGCGTGAATGCACAAAGGTGACTTTTGTTGATGTTATTGATTTATGTGGAGTGCTAATCAGGCATATCGATGCTAATCGATGCTAACATGCTATTTAGGCTACTATTGTATCATTATGCCTCGTTTTGTAGGTATATTTGAGCTAATTTAATTTCCTTTACTTATGTCCTCTGTGATATGTGAAGGATAACATTTTTAATAATGTGCATGTTTGAAATAAACTTCAACAATACAAACAACACTTTAGTTATCGTTTAAACAAGAGGTCAGGAACCCGCGGCTCTTTAGCGCCGCCCTAGTGGATCCTCGGACTCTTCCAGAGATGTGTGATAATGGAAAAAGATGAAGAAAAAAATATATTTTTGCTTTTAATATATTTTCTGTAGGAGGACAAACATGACACTAACCTTCCTAAATGTTAGAAATCCCACTGTTTATATTCAACATGCTTCACTGATGAGAGTATTTGGCGAGCACAGTTTTGTCCTACTAATTTCAGCGAAACTTGAACTCATCGTAGTTTGTTTACATGTACAACTTTCTCCGACGCTGCCACAGAAAGACGTGTTTTATGCCACTCCCCCTTTGTCCCGTTTTGTCCACTCAACGTTTTATGCTGTGCGTGAATGCACAAAGGTGACTTTTGTTGATGTTATTGATTTATGTGGAGTGCTAATCAGACATATTTGGTCACTGCATGACTGCAAGCTAATCGATGCTAACATGCTATTTAGCTAGCTGTATGTACATAACGCATCATTATGCCTCGTTTGTAGCTATATTTGAGCCCATTTAATTTCCTTTACTTATGTCACCTGTGTATTAAATTTATATTTGTATCTGTATTGGCTGCATTTCTGATAGTTGTTTGTGCGCCATGTTGTTCCAGACCACAGCAAACATTACCTAGCTTGCCAAAGATTGTAATATATCCATCAGAAGAAGAAGTTTCCTTTAACTTGGACACACATCTATACCTTTGGCCATTAAAAGCCAGTCATTTCCAGGAAATAGCTCACATTCTGAGAAGTTGTATTAATGTTTTCTAATGTTATAAAAATATGTAGAATAAATATTACATTTCAACATTTGTCAACAATGTGAAGTGAAGTGAATTATATTTATATAGCGCTTTTCTCTAGTGACTCAAAGCGCTTTACATAGTGATACCCAATATCTAAGTTACATTTAAACCAGTGTAGGTGGCACCGGGAGCGGGTGGGTAAAGTGTCTTGCCCAAGGACACAACGGCAGTGACCAGGATGACGGAAGTGGGAATCGAACCTGCAACCCTCAAGTTGCTGGCACGCCCACTCTACCAACCGAGCTATGATTTGCGTCAGCCTGCGACGCATAGTCATTTTGATAGTAGGCTTATATAGACATTTAAATCATATTTTGTCTTCATTTTAACAATTATATAAGACTTTTAAAGTCAATTTGATAGTAGGCTAATATAGACACTTTCATCATGTGTTGCCTTCATTATAACACTTATATCAGACTTTTAAAGTCAATTTGATAGTAGGCTAATATAACTAATATAGACACTTAAGTCATGTGTTGTCTTCATTATAACACTTATATAAGATTTTAGATTTTTTGCAGCTCCAGACCAATTAATTTTAGTTTTTGTGGTCCAATATGGCTCTTTCAACATTTTGGGTTGCCGACCCCTAGGTTAAGCCATTAGAAATACTGTATCATATTATTGGATGTCTATGAATGATCTCATTCATCCAGGTTGTTGTCATCTCAGACTTAGTCTTAGACAAACTTTAAGGATCCTCAGGGCATTCATTCGATCGCAACGAGGTCTTAGAAAATGTTTCGCCGCTTATCCAAGTAGGCTTCATCAGTTTGTGCTCATAGACTTATATTGGTCAGATCTAGTCCAGCGGCTGATGCCAAAACCCGGTGTGCCCAGGCAAAGATGGTTTCACCATATTGTTGTGAGAAAAACAACTGTTTTAATGCAAATGAGCAATTTGTATTACATATATGTATGTATATATATATATATATGTATGTATATATATATATACATATATATATATATATATACATATATATATATACATATACATATATATATACATATATATATATATACACATATATATACACATATACATAGATATATAAATATATATATATATACATATATATATATATATATATATATATATATATATATATATACATATATATATATATATATATATATATATATATATATGTATATATATATATATATATATATATATATATATGATTGTATCGTGAGAGGTATTTATCATAGTTGGACCTGCCTTCCGCCCGATTGTAGCTGAGATAGGCGCCAGCGCCCCCCGCGACCCCGGAAGGGAATAAGCGGTAGAAAATGGATGGATGGATGGACAAGGTAAGACATCACTGAAGGCCTAGCCGGGAAATGCACGGCCCACACAGTTTTCATACGTTAGACTTTAAGCGTCGCTTTGATTTCATGATGACATTCAATATGTTAATGTTATTTATCCTCGTCACATCTTATGCAATCCTATTTTTCCCGTCATTCGTATTGTTTTATCGCATTGAAATGTGCTAAATGGTCGCCTAGTGAAGTCCTAAAGGAGCTTATCAGTCAATACCAGATAGCAGCAAGCTCTGCCAAAAAAACTTTCACACTTGAGGTGCAACCAAAATGCTTTAAAGTGCAACAAATATGAGGCAATAAATGCAAGTTTTTAGTCAGCATAAGAGGTGAGGGAGAAACAAGACTGCTCGCGGTTCCTTTTATGGATGGCAAGTCGCTAAACAAGTCTTATGTTGGAATTACTCAGAGAAAACAACCTTAAAATGGAGAGGAAAGTGTGTTACGATGTAAATAAGTCCGTTTTTTGGTTTTTGACAATAAAAACACTGAAAGTCAACAAAGGCAAGAGTCCTAAAGAAAGTGTTGTACTAAAAATGGCCGCTAGATGGCAGGCGACAACCCTTCAAACCTACAGAAAGCCACTACTAGCGACCACGCAGTCTGATAGTTTATATATCAATGATGAAATATTCAGAGGTGGGTAGAGTAGCCAGAAATTGTACTCAAGTAAGAGTACTGTTACTTTAGAGATGTATTACTCAAGTAAAAGTAAGGAGTAGTCACCCAAATATTTACTTGAGTAAAAGTAAAAAGTATGTTGTGAAAAAACTACTCAAGTACTGAGTAACTGATGAGTAACCTGTTCGTTTAATAATTACGGCAACAAGTAATGCACAAAAACATAAAAATAGCAATGAGCAAATTCATAGCCAGGAATATCTCTTAAGCAACTAAAACAATAATATATATTAAATAATAATACATTAAAATAAAAAAATTAAGGCAAATTGAGCCACAATAACTTAACAGCACCATAGGCTCAGTAGGCATTTATTGATTGATTGATTGAAACTTGTATTAGTAGATTGCACAGTACAGTACATATTCCCTACAATTGATCACTAAATGGTAACACCCCAATAAGTTTTTTAACGTTAATCAATTACTTAATAAATGACCAAGTCGAGGTGATCTACCTCATATACACACACACACACACACACACACATATATATATATATATATATATATATATATATATATATATATATACAGTATATAATTTATAGTTATTTTTTTTGCCGTTTTTGTTGAAAGGTTAAAGGTGTTTTAATGAATATACATGCATGTTTAACATATAGATTCCTATCTTTCATGAAGACAAGAATATAAGTTGGTGTATTACCTGATTCTGATGACTTGCATTGATTGGAATCAGACAGTATAGTGCTGATAATGTCCACATTTTCAAATGGAGGAGAAAAAAAGTTCCTCTTTTCTGTCTAATACCACATGAAAGTCGTTGGTTTTTGGCATCTTATTTGTCCAGCTTCCATATTCGTTTTTATACACTTTACAAGAAATACATTGGCGGCAAACTCCGTAGCTTGCTCGCTTGTTTGCGCTGGCTTTCGGAGACTCTTGTTTTGTTAGTGCAGGCGCGATGGAGCGGTGCTTTTATTGTGAAGACAGGAACTGTGCGATCAGTCTTTAGGCTTTTGACGGGAAGTACGGTTGAAATAAAAAGTGTCTTTTTTCCTTTACACTTTTGATCGCTTGATTGAAACTTTTATTAGTAGATTGCACAGTACAGTACATATTCTGCACAATTTACCACTAAATGGTAACACCTCAATAAGTTTTTCTACTTTTTTAGGTCGGATTCGACGTGTGCCGGTCACGTGACCACCTGGTTTTGTTTGATTGGTCTAACGTCACCAGTGACTGCATTTGATTGGTGAAACGCAGGCATGCGTAGTTCCTACTTTGAATGCGTGTCTGACAAAATCAAAACAAACAAAACGTGCATTAACAGATCGATAAAAAAAAAAGGAGGGGGAGTAACGAGCTGATTGTCGATAAATGGAGCGGAGTAAAAGTAGCGTTTCTTCTCTATAAATATACTCAAGTAAAAGTAAAAGTATGTTTCATAAAAACTACTTTTAGAAGTAGAATTTATCCCAAAAGTTACTTAAGTAGATGTAACGGAGTAAATGTAGCGCGTTACTACCCACCTCTGGAAATATTAACATTGCAACACATGCTAATACGGCCGGTTTAGTTTACTAAATTGCAATTTAAAATTTCCCGCAACGTGTCCTGTTGAAAATGTCGCGGAATGATGACGCTTATGTTGACGCGTGCTTGTGACGTTATTGGTTGGAGTGGACATTTTATCCCAGCACCGCTCACGGCTAAAAGTCGTCTGATTTAATCGCATAATTACACAGTATTCCGGACATCTGTCTTGCTGAATCTTTTGCAATTTGTTCAATTAATAATGGAGACGTCAAAGAAGAATGCTGTTGGTGGAAGGTGGTGTATTTCGGCTGGTTGTAGCAACACAAACACAGCCGGTGTTTCTTTGTTTGTTGTGAAGCTTTAATATGAAACAGAGCGGTCAAGCGAACAGGTTTCTCTACCACATGTCAACCGGCAGGTTTCGGTGAGAAAATTGTGGTAATAAGTCGGTTCTTACCGTAAACATGGGCGGAGCTTATGTCGTTCTTCCTGCAGCTGTCAAAGAGTCAGCTGCGACTTTCTTGGCTCATCCATGGCTTCCTTCAGAGGCACTGGCGGTCACCAAACCCTCCGACTTTCAGGTATGACTTTATAATCTCACTAAAACACTAGTAACACAATAAGCAGTTAAGGCATAGGTGTCAAACTCTGGCCCGCGGGCCAAATTTGGCCCGTCGTATAATTTCATTTGGCCCTTGAGGCAATATCAAATTAACATTAGAGCTGGCCATCCGGTGTTATACAGCGGTGCCGCTGTAACACCGCATTCACCGATTTCTCGAATTTCAGTGCCCCTCCCGAAAATCTCCCAGTGCAACCATTCTCCCGAATTCCACCCAGACAACAATATGGGGGGTATGCCTTAAAGGCACTGCCTTTAGCGTCCCCTACAACCTGTCAAGTCTGTTTTTCCTCCTCACAAACAACGTAATATATGTGGCTTCTACACACATGTAAGTAAATGCAAGGCATACTTGATCAACAGCATACAGGTCACACTGAGGGTGGCCATATAACACTGTTATAAATATGCGCCACACTGTGAACCCGCACCAAACAAGAATGACCAACACATTTCGGGAGAACATCCGCACCGTAACACAACATTAACACAACAGAACAATTACCCAGAACCCCTTGCAGCACTAACTCTTCCGGACCGCTACAATATATACCCCCTCCCCGCTACCAACAAACCCCGCCCACCTGAGCCCCGACATTAACTGAGCAGTAAAAAGGCCTGAATGGTTGATTTATTCATTGTTACTTTATTTTCAAATGTATTAGCCTCTGGAAAAAGTTAATGTTGATATTTACCTCAGAAGGCTGCAAATACAAAAGAGGCATTCAATTTTTATTCAAATTTGATTTGATATGCCATTGATATTTTTTAATTATTATTTGAAACTCAATTTTGCATGTCACTATAAAGATATATAAGCCTTGCTTGTTCAATATTCAATGAAAAACTTGTTTGGGTCCCTATTAAAAGGTTCATTTGTTCAACCTCGGCCCGCGGCTTTGTTCAATTGTGAATTTTGGCCCACTCTGTGTTTGAGTTTGACACCCCTGAGTTAAGGGATTTTCCAGAATTATCCTAGTAAATGTGTCCAACAACATCTGAATTGCTTCCACTGCCCTGTCTTTTTTTTTGTTCTTCTAGTCCTTCACTCTCACTTTCCTCATCCACGAATTGTTCATCCTCGCTCCAGTTATGGGGAAATTGTGGCTTTCTCGGTCAGAATCGCTCACCCTGCTGGTGTCCATGATTGTAAACAATGTGCGGATGTGAGGAGCCTTTACACCGGTGACGTCACGCGCACATCGTCTGCTACTCTCGGCTTTTTTATTAGCGACCAAAAGTTGCGAACTTTATCGTCGATGTTCTCTACTAAATCCTTTCAGCAAAAATATGGCAATATCGCGAAATGATCAAAATGGATGGATGGATGTGCATTTTACCGATATGGTCATCTACATCAACAATATGATTTGCCTGAGAAGCTGGAGAGGTCGAAAAATAAATGAAAATAATAAATACATTTAAAAAATGTGCATTTTTACCATGTAACAAAGATATCAGAAATATAGCAAATGGCAACTTCCTATCAGGAGTTTGCAAAGTGCAACAAGGAGGACACAAAAGAGCCCCTGTGGAAAGGAGTCCCAGCACCTGGCAGCTAGATAACATTAGAGCAAATTCTGACAATGGATGCATTCAGGAGGAGTTCAACTCTGTTTTTTATCATAACTGATATCAATCTGACAGATATATAGAAGAAAACGAAACATGAAAATGTTATCAACATGTGAATGAAAACTAAGTACTGTACAAACCTGTGGTCCATACACTCAACTAGTAAAAAGATGAATTATAATAATGTCTTTCACTTACTAAAGTCTATCTGCAAGAGCGGCATTGATGCCAGAAGTTTGATGGTGATTTTTGTAAGCCCTGGAAACACAATGCTTTGCATTTCTGCAGAATCAGACTCAGACATACTTCAATAATCCCCGAGGGGAAATTAAGATTTTCAGCACAATGACATTCAAAAACAGACAAACTTTACATGGAGACAGAACAGGATCAAACATTACAGGGAGACGGAACAGGATCAAACATTACAGGGAGAGATAACAGGATCAAACATTACAGAGAGACAAAACAGGATCAAACATTACAGGGAGACATTACAGGATCAAACATTACAGGGAGACAGAACAGGATCAAACATTACAGGGAGACGGAACAGGATCAAACATTACAGGGAGACGGAACAGGATCAAACATTACAGGGAGACGGAACAGAATCAAACATTACAGGGAGACGGAACAGGATCAAACATAACAGGGAGACGGAACTGAATCAAACATTACAGGGAGACAGAACAGGATCAAACATTACAGGGAGAATGAACAGGATCAAACATTACAGGGAGAGATAACAGGATCAAACATTACAGAGAGACATTAAAGGATCAAACATTACAGGGAGAGAGAACAGGATCAAACATTACAGGGAGACGGAACAGGATCAAACATTACAGGGAGACGGAACAGGATCAAATATTACAGGGAGACGGAACAGGATCAAACATTACAGGGAGACGGAACAGGATCAAACAATACAAGGACACGGAACAGGATCAAATATTACAGGGAGACAGAACAGGATCAATCATTACAGGGAGACGGAACAGGATCAAACATTACAGGGAGACGGAACAGGGTCAAACATTACAGGGAGACGGAACAGGATCAAACATTACAGGGAGACGGAACAGGATCAAACATTACAGGGAGACGGAACTGAATCAAACATTACAGGGGGACGGAACAGGATCAAACATTACAGGGAGACGGAACAGGGTCAAACATTACAGGGAGACGGAACAGGATCAAACATTACAGGGAGACGGAACAGGGTCAAACATTACAGGGAGACGGAACAGGATCAAACATTACAGGGAGACGGAACAGGGTCAAACATTACAGGGAGACGGAACAGGATCAAACATTACAGGGAGACGGAACAGGATCAAACATTACAGGGAGACGGAACAGGGTCAAACATTACAGGGAGACGGAACAGGATCAAACATTACAGGGAGACAGAACAGGATCAAACATTACAGGGAGACGGAACAGGGTCAAACATTACAGGGAGACGGAACAGGATCAAACATTACAGGGAGACGGAACAGGATCAAACATTACAGGGAGACGGAACAGGATCAAACATAACAGGGAGACGGAACTGAATCAAACATTACAGGTAGACGGAACAGGATCAAACATTACAGGGAGAATGAACAGGATCAAACATTACAGGGAGAGATAACAGGATCAAACATTACAGAGAGACATTAAAGGATCAAACATTACAGGGAGAGAGAACAGGATCAAACATTACAGGGAGACGGAACAGGATCAAACATTACAGGGAGACGGAACAGGATCAAATATTACAGGGAGACGGAACAGGATCAAACAATACAAGGACACGGAACAGGATCAAATATTACAGGGAGACAGAACAGGATCAATCATTACAGGGAGACGGAACAGGATCAAACATTACAGGGAGACGGAACAGGGTCAAACATTACAGGGAGACGGAACAGGATCAAACATTACAGGGAGACGGAACAGGATCAAACATTACAGGGAGACGGAACTGAATCAAACATTACAGGGGGACGGAACAGGATCAAACATTACAGGGAGACGGAACAGGATCAAACATTACAGGGAGACGGAACAGGATCAAACATTACAGGGAGACGGAACAGGGTCAAACATTACAGGGAGACGGAACAGGATCAAACATTACAGGGAGACGGAACAGGGTCAAACATTACAGGGAGACGGAACAGGATCAAACATTACAGGGAGACGGAACAGGATCAAACATTACAGGGAGACGGAACAGAATCAAACATTACAGGGAGACAGAACAGGATCAAACATTACAGGGAGACGGAACAGGATCAAACATTACAGGGAGACGGAACAGGATCAAACATTACAGGGAGACGGAACAGAATCAAACATTACAGGGAGACGGAACAGGATCAAACATAACAGGGAGACGGAACTGAATCAAACATTACAGGGAGACAGAACAGGATCAAACATTACAGGGAGAATGAACAGGATCAAACATTACAGGGAGAGATAACAGGATCAAACATTACAGAGAGACATTAAAGGATCAAACATTACAGGGAGAGAGAACAGGATCAAACATTACAGGGAGACGGAACAGGATCAAACATTACAGGGAGACGGAACAGGATCAAATATTACAGGGAGACGGAACAGGATCAAACATTACAGGGAGACGGAACAGGATCAAACAATACAAGGACACGGAACAGGATCAAATATTACAGGGAGACAGAACAGGATCAATCATTACAGGGAGACGGAACAGGATCAAACATTACAGGGAGACGGAACAGGGTCAAACATTACAGGGAGACGGAACAGGATCAAACATTACAGGGAGACGGAACAGGATCAAACATTACAGGGAGACGGAACTGAATCAAACATTACAGGGGGACGGAACAGGATCAAACATTACAGGGAGACGGAACAGGGTCAAACATTACAGGGAGACGGAACAGGATCAAACATTACAGGGAGACGGAACAGGGTCAAACATTACAGGGAGACGGAACAGGATCAAACATTACAGGGAGACGGAACAGGGTCAAACATTACAGGGAGACGGAACAGGATCAAACATTACAGGGAGACGGAACAGGATCAAACATTACAGGGAGACGGAACAGGGTCAAACATTACAGGGAGACGGAACAGGATCAAACATTACAGGGAGACAGAACAGGATCAAACATTACAGGGAGACGGAACAGGGTCAAACATTACAGGGAGACGGAACAGGATCAAACATTACAGGGAGACGGAACAGGATCAAACATTACAGGGAGACGGAACAGGATCAAACATAACAGGGAGACGGAACTGAATCAAACATTACAGGTAGACGGAACAGGATCAAACATTACAGGGAGAATGAACAGGATCAAACATTACAGGGAGAGATAACAGGATCAAACATTACAGAGAGACATTAAAGGATCAAACATTACAGGGAGAGAGAACAGGATCAAACATTACAGGGAGACGGAACAGGATCAAACATTACAGGGAGACGGAACAGGATCAAATATTACAGGGAGACGGAACAGGATCAAACATTACAGGGAGACGGAACAGGATCAAACAATACAAGGACACGGAACAGGATCAAATATTACAGGGAGACAGAACAGGATCAATCATTACAGGGAGACGGAACAGGATCAAACATTACAGGGAGACGGAACAGGGTCAAACATTACAGGGAGACGGAACAGGATCAAACATTACAGGGAGACGGAACAGGATCAAACATTACAGGGAGACGGAACTGAATCAAACATTACAGGGGGACGGAACAGGATCAAACATTACAGGGAGACGGAACAGGATCAAACATTACAGGGAGACGGAACAGGATCAAACATTACAGGGAGACGGAACAGGGTCAAACATTACAGGGAGACGGAACAGGATCAAACATTACAGGGAGACGGAACAGGGTCAAACATTACAGGGAGACGGAACAGGAACAAACATTACAGGGAGACGGAACAGGATCAAACATTACAGGGAGATAGAACAGGATCAAACATTACAGGGAGAGAACAGGATCAAACATTACAGGGAGACGGAACAGGATCAAACATTACAGGGAGACGGAACAGGATCAAACATTACAGGGAGACAGAACAGGATCGAACAATACAAGGAGAGGGAACAGGATCAAACATTACAGGGAGACGGAACAGGATCAAACATTACAGGGAGACAGAACAGGATCAAACATTACAGGGAGACAGATCAGGATCGAACATTACAGGGAGACGGAACAGGGTCAAACATTACAGGGAGACAGAACAGGATCAAACATTACAGGGAGACAGAACAGCATCAACATTACAGGGAGACGGAACAGGATCAAACATTACAGGGAGACGGAACAGGATCAAACGTTACAGGGAGACGGAACAGGATCAAACATTACAGGGAGACGGAACAGGATCAAACAATACAAGGAGACGGAACAGGATCAAATATTACAGGGAGACGGAACAGGATCAAACATTACAGGGAGACAGAACAGGATCGAACATTACAGGGAGACAGAACAGGATCGAACAATACAAGTGTAACCGGTGGTCTTTTCCTCTGCGTTGTGTGTTTTTTATATAAGACGACCGACACCATGGGTTTCTCCACTGCACTTTACTGATAAAACAGAATACAATCGTCATCAAAACTTTGTGCCATCGTCGAGCCCCTCTCCCGTTATCGTAGACAAAAAGGGCGGCATAGTTACATACACAGTAAAATAAAAACATACCTGATAAAACAGAATACAATCGTCATCAAAACTTTGTGCCATCGTCGAGCCCCTACACAAATATATAATAATGAACAAGAAATGAATTAAAGTTTTTAACAAGACATTTTCTGTCGTCGCATGAACGCCTACCTCTCCCGTTATCGTAGACAAAAAGGGAAGTTGGAGGGCGTGTCTAACGCATATAAAAAGACAGGTGTCACAGTAATTATTGCAGTAGGAGGGACAATGAGACAATGGTTCCACATTGACAAAACATCAAACAATATTCAGGTATTTACATGTAACTTACATATTTTGTGTAATTATAACAATAATAAAACTTTAGAAAATAAATTATTTACAAGACGTAATTGACCCTGTTACACTCACCCCCCAAAAATTACACAAAAGTCTGGTTTGCAAGAACAGCATACATATGTAAACACAATGGCCATGAAAATCACAAATTTGCATTAAACAGCAATATACGCTTCCTATTTAAAGGATAAGAGAACAAGAGACTTGCTTGGCGCCTAGCAAGAACTCAAAGTACTCTATAGACAAGGTGAGGTGCCTTATACACCACACATACACAGGCCAAACATTGTGGGTGAGAAGGGAAAAATTACTTTTTCAGAACATCGAGTCCACACAAAGAGCAGCACAAATCAGCTTTTTGATCATATCTCACACATTAATAACAGTATGGACGCCTGGCTCAACCCTTAATATGGACTCAAGTTGAACCATGGACTCTATTAAACGGTAAACAGGTTTAATGACTCTACCAAACCGTGAGGCAAATTGGTTCTCAGCACCAGATGCTTGAGGTGGAACAACTGGGACTAATTGTAGTGAGGGAGAAGGAAGTGCTATCGGGGGATCCAGAGCAGTAATACAGCCACCGTCTGTAGGGGAGACTACTTCAGCGGACTCTGAACCTTGAGGCTCATCAAAGGAAGACTGCTCACGGACCCATGAGGCAGTACGGCCATCATCACAAGCATCAGCACTCAAGAGGGAACCAGCATGGGATGTCCCAACAGTTGCAGCTGCTGTATCAGACACCTCTGACTCATACCCATCAGACACTGCAATGGCAGGCATGACCACGGGTCCAGCATCATCATCCAAAGCTCCGTCTAAAGGCAGGAAGTTGACCTGGAGCAACAGGTTACGGTGAACAACCCTTTCATTCCCCTCTGGATCCTTGATCCGGTAAATGTGCAGGTCAGGTTTTGAGGCCACCACAGTGTGTATAACAGGCAACCACTTGTCAGAAAGTTTACGCTTCCCTTTGACACCTTTGTTTGCCAACAAAACCTGGTCGCCAAGTGAAAGAGGCTGACCTTTGACCTGTCTGTTGTACTGGTTGCACTGATGCTTCTGCTCAGCTGAGCAGTTCTTCTGGGCAAGCGTCATGGCACAATGCAGGTCCTCTAAAAGGGACTTTACATATATGTTATAGTCACACACAGTCTCATCCCGAAACACATTCTTAAAGAGGAGATCTACTGGCAATCTCGGGATTCTCCCAAACATCAAATAAAAAGGCGCAAACCCAGTCGTCTCATGCACAGTGCAATTATACACAAAAGTCATTGTTTGGATCATTTGGGGCCATTTTTGCTTGGAACGAGGGGGCAATGATCTCAACATGTTGCCCAAGGTGCGGTTGAACCGCTCCGTCCCACCGTTTCCCATAGGATGGTAGGGGGAAGTGTGAGACTTTTGAACTCCTGACAACATCAACAGTTCAGCAATCAGTTCACTTTCAAAATTCGCACCCTGGTCTGAATGAAGGCGCTCAGGGAACCCGTAAATGCAGAAGAAGCTGTCCCATAATTTCTTAGCAACCCTCTTCGCAGTCTGGTCCTGACAAGGAAAGGCATGTGCCAATTTCGTAAAGTGATCAGTGACTACAAGTACATCCACAGATTTGTTGTGGCTGTCTTCAGCTGTCCAAAAGTCAACACACACAAGCTCTAGGGGAGCAGAGGTCTTAATGCTCTGTAGCGAGGCCCTTGCTGAAGGCTCAGGGGTCTTGCTAAGAACGCACCTGCGGCACTGTTTCACGTAATTGCAGACATCTTTCTCCATGTCATACCAGAAAAAGCGTTGGCGAGCTAGAGCAAGAGTGCGGGGCTGACCTTGATGACCAGCTTGGTCATGAACGCCAGACAGTGCATCTGCCTTCAAGGACTCTGGCACAACAAACTGGTACCTCTTCTTCTTGGTCAAAGGGTCCTTTGTGACTCTATAGAGAATGCCATCCTGAAGTGTCAGCCTATCCCACTGTTTCAAGACTCTCAGAGTTGGCTGATTTTCATTACATCGTTCGCGTCTGGAGGGCCTGCGTTTTCTGTCAACATAAAAAGTAGCTCTTAAGATGACTGGGTCTTTTTGTTGGTGAGACTGAAGGTCAGCAAGTGATAGGGAAGGCAAAGTGTCTTGGCCAGGAGGTTCCAATGTTGTGAGGTGGTCAGCTAGTGAGGTAGCACGCTGGCGGGGAGCACAGTCCCATTCATCCAAAGAAGAAAGGATGGAAGAGACATCTTCTTCAGACATTGAACTTTCAATAGCGTCAATGTGAGGATGACACATCAGTGATTGAGGCTGGCAAGTGAAGCGGAACGCATCCTGCACACATCCATCACTGACATCACAGACCCCATTCAGCAGCTTAGCATAGGGCTCACCCAGCAGTCGCTCCCTTAAAGGAGTCACAAATGGGTCTCTACTGAGTGCATCTGCCACAACATTCTGCCTACCAGGGATGTGCTTAATCTCAAAATTATATGGAGCCAACTTGGAGACCCACCGCTGCTCACAGGCATCTAGTTTTGGTTTAGTCAAGATGTGAGTGAGGGGGTTGTTATCCGACCAGACAGTAAACCTGTGACCCTTGAGCCAGTGGCTGAATTTATCACAAACTGCCCATTTAAGGGCCAAGAACTCCAGTCTGTGAGCAGGGTAGTTGACTTGGCTGCGGCTGAGAGTTTTGCTTGCAAAAGCAATTGGTCTCGCTCGTTCTTCGCCATCGGGGACCTGGGACAGGACTGCACCTAGACCATCAAGGGAGGCATCGGTGCAGAGGATGAAGGGCCTTTCAAAGTCTGGATGAGCCAGCACCACACTATTAAGAAGTGCACTCTTCAGATCTTTAAATGCCTTCTCACAGGCAGACGTCCAGTCCTGAGGAGTCAGTTTTCTGAAGGTGCCTGCTCTTCTACGCCCAAAGGAGCCTTTGGCACTCCTTTTCTGTCCTGCAGTCAAGGTGTACAATGGCTTAGCGAGAGAAGAACAGCCAGGGATGAAATGCTGGTAGTACAGCACCATGCCAAGGAAGGACTTGACTTTCCGCTGTGATGGGGTGCAGCCGTCATCCTCCATAAGATCCTCTTTTTCAAAAGCTGAGATGACCTTGACTTTCTCCTGGTCGACTGCGACGCCCCCGCTGTTTACTACATGACCCAGAAACTTTACGGTCCTTCGCAAGAAGTAGCACTTCCTCTGCGCTAGTTTCAGGCTGTTGGCTCTGCGACGCAGGAAGACACTCTCCAGCCGCTTCAGGGCTTCCTCTTCGGATGGAGCAAACACGAGCAGGTCATCCAAATAGCAGAGAAGGCTTGAGAAGTTCAAGTCCCCAAAGATGCTGATCATCATCCGCATAAAGGATGCAGGGCTGTTGCACAACCCCTGGGGAAGTCTGTTGTACTCGTATAGGCCTAAAGGTGTTGTGAAGGCCGTATACCGCCTGTCAGACTCATGGAGGGGGACGTTGTAAAACCCCGATGTAAGATCCATGGTACTGAAAAAGGCATTTCCCCCAAGGGCGGCAAGACAGTCAGCATGGTGGGGTAGCGGGTGTGCATCCTTCACGGTCTTGGCGTTAAGCCAGCGGAAGTCTGTGCAGATCCTCAACTCCCCTGACTTCTTCCAGACAAGGACAAGGGGTGAAGCATACTCACTGACTGACTTGCTGATGATTCCTTTGAACTCCATCTCAGACAGCACCTCTCTCAGCTTATGATAGTGAGCTGGAGGGACACGGCGATAGGGGAGTCTAAAAGGGCGATCATCAGTGAGGTGGATTCGGTGGACGAAATCCTTTGCTTCACCACAGTCCAGCTTGTCCTTAGAAAATACATCTTCGTAGGTGAGGACTAGTTCAGCCAGACGCTGTTTCCATTCCTCTGATACTTCACACCCTTCAAGATCAACATCTGCCAACCCGCACTCTTTAAGCTGCTGAAGGGGATTAGAGGTGGTACCTGACCTGGAGGTTGGGTCACTTCCCTCACAGGTCTGCTGGATACACACATTCTGTGACAAAGGAAGGTCTTCCATTGCAATACAAGGAAAAACATCTGCTACCTTAGCATTACGGCGCAGCGTCACAGGTCTCTTTGTTGGGTTCAGAATTTTCATCGGGACCCAACGATCACCCCACATGGGTGTCACGACCCGCCCAACAATGATGTCTCTAGGGGTTGAACGGGAAGAGGTGGGCTCCACAATGACAGTGCTCCCAGGTGACACAGGAGCACTGCTGGGCAGCTTCCCCCATACTAGAGACTCTCCCTGAGGTGCAAGAGTGACAGATTGTCTTAGCTTGACTGTACCAACTTTTTCAGGCACTTTGGGACCAGACCAGCGTGTGATACAGCTAAGTAGTCCAAGAAACTGTTCACAATTGGGGTCAGAAGTATTGGAGCAGACCAGCTGCCAGTACTTATTATCCGACTTCATCGCCTGTATAATGGGTCTTATGACATTGGTCCCAATGATCATCTCATCTTTCTGCCCTGGTACAAGTAAAGTTGGCACAATGAACTTAGACCCATAAACTTCAATTTCAAGGTCATAAATGCACCTGGGTTGTGTCATAAGGCCACCACAGCCAACAAGTACCACCTTCTCCGGCACAGGCCGAGGGCTAGGGAGTAGCCCAACAGCTCTAAGCTTTGACTCCGCCTCCACATTTAGCGTGCATGACATGCTACCTGAATCAAGCATCCCTCTTAAAACAGACTGGCCCCCCACAGACACTGGAGCATAAAACAACTCACTAGCTCCTTCCACTCTATGGGAACCCACAACAATCACTGTTTTGTCATCAGAAACACTACTACAACAGTTCACATAGGTCAATTGCACATCTTCATTTTCACTGAGGGTGCTACTAGCATCGCCCATGCTACCCCTCTCACTACACAGGCGGGTTAGTTTAAATCAGCATTGGGTGGAAAAGATGGCGGTATAGCCGGGGAATGTGAGGCTTGTGGGCACTCACGCTTCATGTGACCAGGTCTCA
This sequence comes from Nerophis ophidion, assembly GCF_033978795.1. Classification (NCBI taxonomy): domain Eukaryota; kingdom Metazoa; phylum Chordata; class Actinopteri; order Syngnathiformes; family Syngnathidae; genus Nerophis; species Nerophis ophidion. Next base: position 38,800,840 of record NC_084628.1, on the reverse strand, counting down.
AACAGTTAAGGCACAATCTGTAGAGCTTACAGTGTGCATGAGTTGAATGTTCACTGGACGTACATACTCGACACGTGACTGCCAAAGAACTTTGGTGATTTCGGGGTTGAGCAGTCTGACGGCTGCCTGACGTTTGGCGCCCTGGTCTTTGATTGTTAGCCAAAGAAGCATTGCACAAGGATAGAACTCTATCAAACATGGCCACAACTTGAGCACCAGGGTCGTTAGCTGGTGGGTCAAAAGCGGCTGGCGCCACATTGACAGACGATGGCTGTAATGGGGAGGCGGACTGATGTGCGACAGCCGCAGGAGCATCAGACGGAGGGTGACTGCAGGAAAGGGTAGGGGAAGGCTGAGGAACAGTATGCAATGACTGCTGGCGTGCTACCGAGACAGCCCCTTGTGAAGAACAATCAGTCACTGGGCTTTGACTATAAGTTGACAAGCCCACCATACATTGAGACTGGGGTGCTGTCTTTCTAACCTTTCGTATGTGAGCATCCAGATGCTCCTGAACCTCAGCTGCAGTCCACTGCTCAGGCGACTTTAGTTGAAACAACAAGGCAAGATGAGGGTCAGGACAGTGGTTAATAAACATCATGACGACTTCAGCACTGGGGTCCTCAACAGATTTACCCTGCCTATGGAGACACTCGTCGGCAGCATCGATGGACTTATTAAGGCGGATCCAGTAGTCCATAGCACTCTCACCAGAATGGGGAATTGTGAAGTAAAAGTCTTTCATAGGTAAGTTAGAATATGATAACTCACTGAAGTTACCTTTCAAAATGTCAAACATTGCAGTGGGCAGGTCAGGTGCATTCAGATCAGGGCGGCTGCGCAGCGACACTTTTACAACATCCCTCGCTTTACCTGTTAGTCTGGACATAATTAGCTCAAACATTTCAGGAGGACTGTCACATTTTACTCTATTTAGGTAACATTTCATCATGTCTACCCATTCGTGAATTGAGAACAAATCTGAATTATCGCCCCTAAAGTAAGGTGGTGCTTTGACGTCAGGCTGCACGACAACTTTCACTTGTGGCGAACCATCTTGCCCGGAGGAAGGGCTCACAGCGGTGGACTGAGGCTGCAAGGCACTTGGCTGGTGCATCATGCTGATGTTGGCAGAGATGTTGTCTTCTATCTGTTTAGCTAAAGATGTGATCATGTCTCCAAAAGCATCAACAGTTATAACTTGTGTGGGCTCACGCACTGCTTGAGTAACTGGTGTAGAGCTAGAGATGGGGTTTAGTAGCGGGTTAAAAACTGGTTGGTCTATCATGAAACTAGAACTGCTTGACACCAACCTACCCCTCCCCATTCCAAATGTGACACCATGCCCACGACCAGCCATTGCAGGAATTTCAAATACTGTACTAATACTTCACCAACACAACAAAGACAAATTCCCACAAAGGCAGTATAGCAAAACAAGGCCAATAGTGACACAAGTTGACACATAAAAAAAAAAAATACTTCACGGTAAAGCCCACTGTAAATACCCCTGACAAATCAATACATAGCACAGCACTGTAGCAAAAAAAACACAAGTGCTATTAGGGCATATCAAGCCTCTCATAAGCCCACACTGATCAATAGATGAACAAAATAAAACACAATCAAAAGGCTTCACTAATCACTCATACAAACAGGCATGCCCATTATACTTTTTTTTTTTTTGATAGGACTATCTGTCACAAAATGTTCATAAAATGTACCAGCTGGATATAATAACATCACCAGCACAAACCTAAACGAGCTTAAATCCCACACACACACTTTAAATCAGCGTGGTTTGTCAGCACACCTTGCGCGCACGCGGGAGCGCGCACCTTTGTCCGCGGCGAAAGGGAGAGAGAGGGAGGAGCAGCAGAGTGCAGCGGGCGGGAAACTCCGGCAGCTTTCCCGGGCACCAGACGAGGGCTGGTCGGCGATGCAACGGGTCGTACGGCACCAAGTGTAACCGGTGGTCTTTTCCTCTGCGTTGTGTGTTTTTTATATAAGACGACCGACACCATGGGTTTCTCCACTGCACTTTACTGATAAAACAGAATACAATCGTCATCAAAACTTTGTGCCATCGTCGAGCCCCTCTCCCGTTATCGTAGACAAAAAGGGCGGCATAGTTACATACACAGTAAAATAAAAACATACCTGATAAAACAGAATACAATCGTCATCAAAACTTTGTGCCATCGTCGAGCCCCTACACAAATATATAATAATGAACAAGAAATGAATTAAAGTTTTTAACAAGACATTTTCTGTCGTCGCATGAACGCCTACCTCTCCCGTTATCGTAGACAAAAAGGGAAGTTGGAGGGCGTGTCTAACGCATATAAAAAGACAGGTGTCACAGTAATTATTGCAGTAGGAGGGACAATGAGACAATGGTTCCACATTGACAAAACATCAAACAATATTCAGGTATTTACATGTAACTTACATATTTTGTGTAATTATAACAATAATAAAACTTTAGAAAATAAATTATTTACAAAACGTAATTGACCCTGTTACACAAGGAGAGGGAACAGGATCAAACATTACAGGGAGACGGAACAGGATCAAACATTACAGGGAGACAGAACAGGATCAAACATTACCGGGAGACAGAACAGGATCGGTGACGGGTCTGCCAACCTCTTACAAAAAAGTTGAGAAACAGGTAAAATATTCAGTCTAAGCCTGGGCCCCTGGAGATGTGGTTCAAACTGAAGCCAAGGGGGAAAGAAACTCATATCCATAGCACACATAAACATGTGTGTAAGAGGGAAACATCTAAGAACACAAAGGATATTGAAGACCTTAAAAGAGATGAGCTTCTACAGCTACTTCTACACACAGCCACAAAAAAAAAACCCAACAACAACAAAAACATATACACTGTGGTGGCCTTTGCGGTGCTCCACGAAATTGTCTGCTGTGGTAGGGGGGACACATGGCCAGAGACAGGAGCAGACCCAACAAAGCAACCAGTAGAGCCGACTCCACCCTCGGCCGCCCACCAACTCTGGCCAGTGTCCAGGAGCGAGGATACGTCCAAGGAGACCAAGGTGTCCAATACCTGCTCATTCACCCAAAACAACCATGTCTCTTCATCCACATCTCCTTCAGTCTCTCCAAACGGACTCGGGACCCGGGGAGGACCGCTCGCTTGTGCATCGGTTGTGGACATTTCTGCGCTGCTGACCTGTCTCTGCTTGGGATGGTCTCCTGCTGGCCCCACTATGGACTGGACTCTCACACTATTATGCTAGATCCACTATGGACTGGACTCTCACACTATTACGTTAGATCCACTATGGACTGGACTCTCACACTATTACGTTAGATCCACTATGGACTGGACTCTCACACTATTATGTTAGATCCACTATGGATTGGACTCCCACTATTATGTTAGATCCACTATGGACTGGACTCTCACACTATTACGCTAGATCCACTATGGATTGGACTCTCACTATTAGGGACGGCGTGGCGCAGTGGGGAGAGTGGCCGTGGACTGTTAGATCTGTTAGACTATGTTAGATCCACTATGGACTGGATTCTCACACTATTATGTTAGATCCACTATGGACTGAACTCTCACACTATTATGTTAGATCCACTATGGACTGGACCCACTCTATTATGTTAGATCCACTATGGACTGGACTGCCACTATTATGTTAGATCCACTATGGACTGGATTCTCACACTATTATGTTGGATCCACTATGGACTGTACTCTCACTATTATGTTAGATCCACTATGGACTGGACTCTCACACTATTATGCTAGATCCACTATCTATGGACTGGACTCTCACTATTATGTTAGATCCACTATGGACTGGACTTTCACAATATTATGCTAAACCCAGTATGGACTGGACTCTCACTATTATGTTAGATCCACTATGGACTGGACTCTCACTATTATGTCAGGTCCACTAAGGATTGGACTTTCACAATATTATGCTAGATCCACTCGACCTCCATTGTCCAAGGTTCCTCATTGTCCTCCCATTGGGTTGAGTTTTTCCTTGCCCTGATGTGGGATCTGAACGAGGATGTCGTTGTGGTTTGTGCAGCCCTTTGAGACACTAGTGATTTAGGGCTATATAAGTAAACATTGATTAATTGATTGATTGGTTGACTCTGATGTGGCAGAGGACCACAAAAAATAGCATTCTTAGAAAAAAAATTAGGGTACATGAAACATATGTTTATTATTACAATTTAGTCCTTAATTAAAATAGTGAACATACTAGACAACTTGTCTTTTAGTAGTAAGTAAACAAACAAAGGCTGCTAATTTAGCTGCTGACATATGCAGTAACATATTGTGTCATTTATACACCTATTATTTTGTACTCATTATTAGGGACAAACTGTAACAATGGATTATTAATCCATGTGTTCATTTACTGTTAATATCTACTTATTTTCCGTTTTAATAGTTTCTATCTACACTTCTGTTAAAATGAAATAATCACTTATTCTTCTGTTGCTTGGATACTTTACATTGGGTGAGATCACACATTAGGGGATCAATCTGATACCAAGTAGTTACAGGATCATACATTGGTCATATTCAAAGTCCTCGTGTGTCCAGGGACATATTTTCTGTGTTTATAAACAAAATATGAATTTTTAAAAAAGGGAAAAAGATTCTGTGACGAGAAAAAAAATACAAATGTAATCATAGTAGTACTGACCAGATACGCTCCTGTACTTGGTATCATTACAAAGTTCAAACTTACATGACAATGAAAAGGAAGTCTAAGTAAGAGACTCACTTTATTCATCGCCATGGAGGCGGGGATTAGAGTGACAGAGTAAAGTACCATTTTGGATTCATTAGTACTGCGATACTATACTATTACCGGTATACCCTAAAACCGTATCGTACACATACAATTGCACCATGCATGGATAATTACCGGTAATTAAACAAAAACACCATCCTAAAAACACGTACATATATACTTTTGTAAGAACCACAACTGATAAATGGGGATTTATAGTATCGTGGTTGTTAAAAACAAGATCAATATACTGTACATCAGGGGTGTCCAACTCATTTTAGATCGGGGGCCACAAGGAGAAAAATCTGTGAATAATATAAATACAGTTTATTATACTGCATTGTTCGCTTGTGAATAATATAAATACAGTTTATTATACAGCATTATTCACATATGAATAATATAAATACAGTCTATTATACAGCATTATTCACATGTGAATATTATAAATACAGTCTATTATACCACATTATTCACATGTGAATAATATAAATACAGTCTATTATACAGCATTATTCACATGTGAATCATATAAATACAGTCTATTATACAGCATTATTCACATGTGAATAACATAAATACAGTCTATTATACAGCATTATTCACATGTGAATAATATAAATACAGTATTTTATACCACATTATTCACATGTGAATAGTATAAATACAGTCTATTATACAGCATTATTCACATGTGAATCATATAAATACAGTCTATTATTCACAAGTCAATAATATAAATGCAGTCTACTATACAGCATTATTTACATGTGAATAATATAGTCTATTATACAGCATTATTCACATGTGAATAACATAAATACAGTCAATTTTACAGCATTATTCACATGTGAGTACTATAAATACAGTCTATTATACAGCATTATTCACATGTGAATAATATAGTCTGTTACACAGCATTATTCACATGTGAATAATGCATTATTTATATGTGAATAACATAAATACAGTCTATTTATACAGCATTATATACATGTGAATACTATAAATACAGTCTATTATACAACATTATTCACAGGTAAAACATATAAATACAGTCTTTTATGCAGCATTATTCACATGTTAATACCATAAATGCAGTCTATTAAACAGCATTATTCACATGTGAATAATATAAATAGAGTCTATTATTCAAAAGTGAATAATATAAATACAGTCTATTATACAGCATTATTCACATGTGAATAATGCATTATTTATATGTGAATAACATAAATACAGTCTATTTATACAGCATTATATACATGTGAATACTATAAATACAGTCTATTATACAGCATTATTCACAGGTAAATAATATAAATACAGTCTTTTATGCAGCATTATTCACATGTTAATAACATAAATGCAGTCTATTAAACAGCATTAGTCACATGTGAATAATATAAATAGAGTCTATTATACAGCATTATTCACATGTGAATAATATAAATAGAGTCTATTATACAGCATTATTCACATGTGAATAATAGTCATTTATACAGCATTATTCACATGTGAATAATACAAATACAGTCTATTATAAATTTAAGTGTAGTCAAGAAGGAACATGCATCGTGGGAGTCCGAGCCTTCCACTGATTGATCCTTCCACCCACTACGTTCCACCAGGTCCGAGTATGGTGGGCGGGGAGGTGTTGTCCATAGCGGCCAGGAGCTTTACCAGACTGCTCCTCTGCACAATAGCGGGACTTTAACTGTGCAAGCACAGCAACCATACGGTTGACGCACACCCACACAGACAATCTCGGCAAGGAATGCACATTTAAAACAAGCGCGCACGCTTACTTGGGCGCGCTGAGAGGCTGGTGCGGCGACACGAGACAGCACTTACACAATGTAACCTTAACACGGTGACAATAAGCGCGGTAGACAAGCGGACGGCAGGTTCCACCGGAGGAGAAGAGTATGAATAAGTCATCACAGACTGGGATAAAAAGACCCACTCCCACACAAAGACATGGCACAGGTGAGAACGCTCTCAGGAAGACATTCACGGCCTAATATCATGTGATGAATCCATTATGTAGCATTAAAAATGCAACAGCTCCATCAATATTGCACCTGACTGATTGAGCTCAAAGGCTCGCTCATTCCTGAGCGTGAAAGCCTGCAGTGTGGTCCTGCTGCTTGCTCCTTTCCACGCAGTATTGCTATTTATTATGTACACCGCCCGACATAATGACACAGTGTCGCCCTCATGCACATCTACTTTCCAGACATATATCGTGTTTACAAATACTAAGGTGATGAGGTTGGTATTCTTATATTAATATTATTTCAACGTTGAAACAGCCATATTGGACCAAAAATACAAAAGAAAAACAATCTGCCGGACAAAACCTGTTTGCGGGCCTGATCCGCCTGCTGTGCATCAAATAGAAAAGAATAAAATAGAATAGAATAGAAAGTACTTTATCCATCCCCGGGGGAAATTCAGCACCACAATTTCGCTCACAATAAACACTTAGGTATTTTTTACATGTGAATAATATAAATACAGTGTATTTTACATCACTATTCACATGTGAATAATATAACTAAAGTCTATTATGTGAATAATATGACTAAAGTCTATTAAACATAATTATTCACATGTGAATAATATAACTAAAGTCTATTATATGAATAATATGACTAAAGTCTATTAAACATAATTATTCACATGTGAATAATATAAATACAGTCTATTATACAGCATTATTCACATGTGAATAATATAAGTAAAGTCTATTATACGGCATTATTCACATGTGAATAATATAAATAAGCCGCAAAAAAAGAAAAGCCATATATAAGTTTTATAATGAAAGTAACACATGATGTAAGTGTCTTTAATAGCTATAATAGCCTACAATCAAAATTACTTTAAAAGTCTTAGAGAAAGTCTTATAATGAAGGCAACAAATGACGTCTATATTAGCTATAATAGCCTACTATCAAAATGACTTAAAAAAATTGTATGTAAGTGTTATAATGAAGACAACACATTATGTAAGTGTCTATATTAGCTATAACAGCCTGCTATCAAAATGACTTTAAAAGTCTTATATCAAGTGTTATAATGAAGGCAACACATTATGTAAGTGTCTATATTAGTTATAATAGCCTACTATCAAAATGACTTTACAAGCCTTATATAAGTGTTATAATGAAGACAACACATGATGTAAGTGTCTATATTAGCTATAATAGCCTACTATCAAAATTAATTTAAGAAAGTCTTATATAAGTGTTATAATGAAGACAACACATGATGTAAGTGTCTATATTAGCTATAACAGCCTGCTATCACAATGACTTTAAAAGTCTTATATCAAGTGTTATAATGAAGGCAACACATTATGTAAGTGTCTATATTAGCTATAACAGCCTGCTATCAAAATGACTTTAAAAGTCTTATATTAAGTGTTATAATGAAGGCAACACATGATGTAAGTGTCTATATTAGCCTACAATTAAAATGACTTTAAAAGCCTTATCTAAGTGTTATAATCAAGGCAACACATGATGTAAGTGTCTATACTAGCTATAATAGCCTAAATTCAGCACCACAATTTCGCTCACAATAAACAATAAACACTTAGGTATTTTTTACATGTGAATAATATAAATACAGTCTATTATACATCACTATTCACATGTGAATAATATAACTAAAGTCTATTATGTGAATAATATGACTAAAGTCTATCAAACAGCATTATTGACATGTGAATAATATAAATAAGCCGCAAAAAATGAAAAGCCATATATAAGTTTTATAAGGAAAGTAACACATGATGTAAGTGTCCATATTAGCTATAGTAGCCTACTATCAAAATGACTTTAAAAGTCTTACAGAAAGTCTTATAATGAAGGCAACAAATGACGTAAGTGTCTATAGTAGCTATAATACCCTACTATCAAAATTACTTTAAAAAAGTGTATATAAGTGTTATAATGAAGACAACACATCAATCAATCAATCAATGTTTATTTATATAGCCCCAAATCACAAATGTCTCAAAGGACTGCACAAATCATTACGACTACAACATCCTCGGAAGAACCCACAAAAGGGCAAGGAAAACTCACACCCAGTGGGCAGGGAGAATTCACATCCAGTGGGACGCCAGTGACAATGCTGACTATGAGAAACCTTGGAGAGGACCTCAGATGTGGGCAACCCCCCCCCTCTAGGGGACCGAAAGCAATGGATGTCGAGCGGGTCCAACATGATACTGTGAAAGTTCAATCCATAGTGGCTCCAAGACAGCAGCGAGAGTCCCGTCCACAGGAAACCGTCTCAAGCGGATCAGCAGCGTAGATGATGTAAGTGTCTATATTAGCTATAATAGCCTACTATCAAAATGACTTTAAAAGTCTTATATTAAGTGTTATAATGAAGGCAACACATGACGTAAGTGTCTATATTAGCCTACAATTAAAATGACTTTAAAAGCCTTATACAAGTGTTACAATCAAGGCAACACATGATGTAAGTGTCTATACTAGCTATAATAGCCTAAATTCAGCACCACAATTTCGCTCACAATAAACAATAAACACTTAGGTATTTTTTACATGTGAATAATATAAATACAGTCTATTATACATCACTATTCACATGTGAATAATATAACTAAAGTCTATTATGTGAATAATATGACTAAAGTCTATTAAACAGCATTATTCACATGTGAATAATATAAATAAGCCGCAAAAAATGAAAAGCCATATATAAGTTTTATAATGAAGGCAACACATGATGTAAGTGTCCATATTAGCTATAATAGCCTACTATTAAAATGACTTTAAAGTCTTATATAAGTGTTATAATGAAGGCAAAGCATGGCAACGTAAGTGTCTATATTAGCTATAATAGCCTAGTATCAAAATGGTTCTAAAAATCTTATATAAGTGTTATAATGAAGACAAAACATGATGTAAGTGTCTTTATTAGCTATAATAACCTACTATCAAAATGACTTTACAAGCCTTATATAAGTGTTATAATGAAGACAACACATGATGTAAGAGTCTATATTAGCCTACTATCAAAATGACTTTACAAGCCTTATATAAGTGTTATAATGAAGACAACACATAATGTAAGAGTCTATATTAGCCTACTATCAAAATTACTTTAAAAATATTATATAAGTGTTATAATGAAGACAACACATGACGTAAGTGTCTATATTAGCTATAATAGCCTACTATCAAAATGGCTGTAACTCTTATATAAGTGTTATAATGAAGGCAAAGCATGACATAAGTGTTTATATTAGCTATAATAGCCTACTATCAAAATGGTTTTAAAAATCTTATATAAGTGTTATGATGAAGGCAACACATGATGTAAGTGTCTATATTAGCTATAAGAGCCTACTATCAAAATGACTTTAAAAGTCTTACATAAAGTGTTAAAATTAAGACAACACATGACATAAGTGTCTATATTAGTTATAAAAGCCTACTATCAGAACAAATTAAAAAGTATTTTATAAGTGTTATGTTGAAGAGTTATTTGAATTATTTAAACTCAACATTTAGGGTTAATTCTTTCAACCCGACTTTTACATTATATATATATATATATATATATAATGTATATATATATATATAATGGATGTATATATATATATATATATATATATATATATATATATATATATATATATATATATATAAAAGGTGTGATGTGACTGGTGGTGACAGTACACCTACTTTGAGACAAGAGCTATAGTAATCCAACAAACAAACATGACTTTGAAACATAAGTGTGCTGACCATAGGTACTGGTCTACATTCCTGCCAGTGTACCAATATTTTGGTACCCGTACCGAAAGAATGTTGGTACTTTTCTAAATAAAAGGGACCACAAAAAATGTCATTTTTTGCTTTATTTTAGCAAAAAAAATAAATCTTACAGTGCATGAAACGTGTTGTTTTATGGGGCGGTATAGCTCGGTTGTGCCGTTGTGTCCTTGGGCAAGACACTCCACCCACCTGCTCCCAGTGCCACCCACACCGGTTCAAATGTAACTTAGAAATTGGGTTTCACTATGTAAAAGCACTTTGAGTCACTAGAGAAAAGCCCTATATAAATACAATTCACTCTTATAGCTCGGTTGGTAGAGTGGCCGTGCCAGCAACTTGAGGGTTGCAGGTTCGATTCCCGCTTCCGCCATCCTAGTCACTGCCGTTGTGTCCTTGGGTAAGACACTTTACCCACCTGCTCCCGGTTCCACCTACACTGCTTTAAATGTAACTTAGATATTGGGTTTCACTATGTAAAAGTGCTTTGAGTCACTAGAGAAAAGCGCTATATAAATATAATTCACTCACTGTTGTACTGGTACCAAAAGTATTTCTGTACTTTTCCAAATAAAGGGAACCAAAAAATTGTCATTATTGGCTTTATTTTAGCAACAAAAAAAAATCTTACGACACATTAAACATGTTTTTTTATGGAGTGGTATAGCTTGGTTCCAGGTTCGATCCCCACTTCTGCCATCCTCGTCACTGCCGTTGTGTCCTTGGGCAAGACACTTTACCCACCTGCTCCCAGTGCCACCCACACTGGTTTAAATGGAACTTAGATACTGGGTTTCACTATGTAAAAGCACTTTGAGTCACTAGAGAAAAGCGCTATATAAATATAATTCACTCACTGTTGTACTGGTACCAAAAGTATTTCGGTACTTTTCCAAATAAAGGGGACCACAAAAAATGTCATTATTGGCTTTATTTTAGCAACAAAAAAAAATCTTACGACACATTAAACATGTGTTTTTTTTATGAAGTGGTATAGCTTGGTTCCAGGTTCGATCCCCACTTCTGCCATCCTCGTCACTGCCGTTGTGTCCTTGGGCAAGACACTCCACCCACCTGCTCCCAGTGCCACCCACACTGGTTTAAATGCAACTTAGATACTGGGTTTCACTATGCAAAAGCACTTTGGGTCACTAGAGAAAAGCGCTATATAAATATAATTCACTCACTGTTGTACTGGTACCAAAAGTATTTCGGTACTTTTCCAAATAAAGGGGACCACAAAAAAATGTCATTATTGGCTTTATTTTAGCCACCCAAAAAATATTACGGTATATTAAACATGTGTGTTTTATGGAGTGGTATAGCTTGGTTCCAGGTTCGATCCCCACTTCCGCCATCCTCGTCACTGCCGTTGTGTCCTTGGGCAAGACACTCCACCCACCTGCTCCCAGTGCCACCCACACTGGTTTAAATGGAACTTAGATATTGGGTTTCACTATGTAAAAGTGCTTTGAGTCACTAGAGAAAAGCACTATATAAATATAATTCACTCACTGTTGTACCGGTACCAAAATTATTTTGGTCCTTTTCAAAATAAAGGGAACCACAAAAAATGTCATTATTGGCTTTATTTTAGCAAAAAAAATAAAAAAATCTTACAGTACGTTAAACATGTGTTTTTTTAGCTCGGTTCCAGGTTCGATCCCCGCTTCCGACATCCTTGTCTCTGCCGTTGTGTCCTTGGGCAAGACATTTTACCCACCTGCTCCCAGTGCCACCCACACTGGTTTAAATGCAACTTAGATACTGGGTTTCACTATGTAAAAGCACTTTGAGTCACTAGAGAAAAGCGCTATATAAATATAATTCACTCACTGTTGTACTGGTACCAAAAGTATTTCTGTACTTTTCCAAATAAAGGGAACCACAAAAATTGTCATTATTGGCTTTATTTTAGCAACAAAAAAAAAATCTTACGACACATTAAACATGTGTTTTTTATGGAGTGGTATAGCTTGGTTCCAGGTTCGATCCCCACTTCTGCCGTCCTCGTCACTGCCGTTGTGTCCTTGGGCAAGACACTCCACCCACCTGCTCCCAGTGCCACCCACACTGGTTTAAATGCAACTTAGATACTGGGTTTAACTATGTAAAAGCACTTTGAGTCACTAGAGAAAAGCGCTATATAAATATAATTCACTCACTGTTGTACCGGTACCAAAATTATTTTGGTACTTTTCAAAATAAAGGGAACCACAAAAAATGTCATTATTGGCTTTATTTTAGCAAAAAAAATAAAAAAATCTTACGGTACGTTAAACATGTGTTTTTTAGCTCGGTTCCAGGTTCGATCCCCGCTTCCGACATCCTAGTCTCTGCCGTTGTGTCCTTGGGCAAGACACTCCACCCACCTGCTCCCAGTGCCACCCACACTGGTTTAAATGCAACTTAGATACTGGGTTTCACTATGTAAAAGCACTTTGAGTCACTAGAGAAAAGCACTATATAAATATAATTCACTCACTGTTGTACCGGTACCAAAACTATTTTGGTACTTTTCAAAATAAAGGGAACCACAAAAAATGTCATTATTGGCTTTATTTTAGCAAAAAAAAAAAAAAAAATCTTACGGTACGTTAAACATGTGTTTTTTAGCTCGGTTCCAGGTTCGATCCCCGCTTCCGACATCCTAGTCTCTGCTGTTGTGTCCTTGGGCAAGACACTTTACCCACCTGCTCCCAGTGCCACCCACACTGGTTTAAATGCAACTTAGATACTGGGTTTCACTATGTAAAAGTGCTTTGAGTCACTAGAGAAAAGCACTATATAAATATAATTCACTCACTGTTGTACTGGTACCAAAAGTATTTTGGTCCTTTTCAAAATAAAGGGAACCACAAAAAATTTCATTATTGGCTTTATTTTAGCAAAAAAAAAATAAAAAAATCTTACGGTACGTTAAACATGTGTTTTTTAGCTCGGTTCCAGGTTCGATCCCCGCTTCCGACATCCTAGTCTCTGCCGTTGTGTCCTTGGGCAAGACACTTTACCCACCTGCTCCCAGTTCCACCCACACTGGTTTAAATGCAACTTAGATATTGGGTTTCACTATGTGAAAGCGCTTTGAGTCACTAGAGAAAAGCGCTATATAAATATAATTCACTTCACTTCACACTCACTCACTCAACAATTGCCAGAACGACAATTATCGTCAATATTGGCTGCTGAGTTGAATTTTTTTTATATTTTCTGCTGGTGGTGTGCCTTGGGATTTTTTCATTGATAAAAAATGTGCCTTGTCTAAAAAAAGGTTGCAAAACACTGATGTAATCAATAAGATATTCAGCACTGTGACTGCATACCTGGCCTCGCCGCCAGAGGGCGCCAGGGAGCCAGGCCGTGCAAGGCGGCAAAGAAGAAGCGTCCACGCACACTCCACAGTCCACTCGGCAGAGGAAGGAGGCTGAGTCGCAGGTGGCAGCAGGCGGGCGGGGAGCAGGCAGGCGGGGGAGGGAGCACTTAACACCGGCTGTGGAGCTTCTTGTCGCCGGCAAACAAAAAGTGAGGAGAGGCGGGCCGGCGGGGAAAGTGTCACGTCAGCCGCCG
>NC_084628.1:38771649-38779149 GCF_033978795.1 Nerophis ophidion | reverse complement strand
ATGACTTGCATTGATTGGAATCAGACGGTAATGATGATAACGCCCACATTTTCAAATGGAAGAGAAAAAAAGTTGTCCTTTCTGTACAATACCACATGAAAGTGGTTGGTTTTTGGTATCTAATTCATCCAGCTTCCATACACTTTACAAGAAAAACATTGGCGGCAAATTCCGTAGCTTGCTTGATTGACATTCACGGCACCCGAGGGTCTTGTGAGATGACGCTGGCTGCTGCCAGTTCATTATTATGAAAAAATGACAGAGAGGAAGGCGAGAAACACTTTTTATTTCAACAGACTCTCGCGCCGTACCTTCCGTCAAAACTCTAAAGGCCGACTGCACATTTCCTATCTTCACAATAAAAACCCTACTTCATGCTGCCTGCGCTAACAAAATAAGAGTCTCGGAAAGCTGGCGTGCACAAGTGATGTGCACGCCAGCTTTCTGAGGGATCGCTTGTGCACGCCAGTTTTCCGAGACTCTGTATTTAGTTAGCGCAGGCAGCATGAAGCAGGGCTTTTATTGTGAAGATAGGAAATGTGCAGTCGGCCTTTAGAGTTTTGACGGAAGGTACGGCGCGAGAGTCTGTTGAAATAAAAAGTGTTTCTCGCCTTCCTCTCGGTCATATTTTCATAATAATGATCTTGCAGCAGCCAGCGTCATCTCACAAGACCCTCCGGTACCGTGAATGTCATTTAAGTGACGTCTTGGTGAAGATTGATGTTCACTAATTTTTAGGTCTATTTTTTTAAAAAGCCTGGCTCGAGATCGACTGACACACCCCCCGCGGTCGACTGGTAGCTCGCGATCGACGTAATGGGCCCCCCTGATCTAAGCCATACATCACCAAGTCCAATGCAAAGCCTGGGATGCAGTGGTGTAAAGCAAGTCGTAAAAATGGGTAGAATAATTATTACATTTCAACATTTCTGTCAACGGACATTTGTGTCAGCCTGCGACACAGTCATTTTGATAGTAGGCTAATATAGCTAATATAGAGACTTATATCATATGTTGACTTCATTATATCACTTACACCGTATTTCCTTGAATTGCCGCCGGGTATATAGTATGCGCCTGCCTAGAATTACTACCAGGTCAAACTCGTTTCGCTAAATATTATTTTTATTAGCGCATGTCTAGAATTTCCACCGGGTCAAACTCGTTTCGCAAAATAATTAGCATATGCTTAGGATTTTCTCCGGGTCAAACTCGTCACGTCACAAGTGACGAGTTTGACCTGTCATCATTTTCAAAATGGGGTAGGCTGATTTCAATAATTTGAAATAGCATAAAGGGAAGAAGATTAAGATTAGGATTTAAGACGTTGCGAGGGGTGAGAACTAAAAATGATGGCATGTTGGTATCGACTTGGTATCAAAGTATCGATACTTTTAACGACCCTAATTGACACGTATTAAATACATCTTTGGATATTCTACCCTCTTCTATGCTGACCTAAAAAACAGGAACCTTTTTTTTTTTAACATTATAGTTGTAGTTGTGTATGCAAGTTGTGTCACAAGACTGATGATGCTAATAAATGTCCTGAAGGTGATACAAGGTGACTTGGCCGCCTGCAGAAAGACTCTCTTAGCAATGCGGCTCCTTTCTTTTGGGCTGCAGCTATCAAGATGTGTTGAGTTTGATTGTGTTCAGTGGCAAAACACTCCTCGCGTTTAGGCCAGCCAGACCACATCACCACGGAGCTGAGGGTCATCTCATCTTCATTAGCTGAAGTACAAAAGTCCAAAGCAGCGTTCCCAGCAGGAGTGTGATATTCATAAAGGCCCAACTAGACTGAAAGACAAATTATTAAAACCCAAGCGTAAACAGAACTGGAATAACAGTGTTTATCAATCAATCAATCAATCAATGTTTATTTATATAGCCCCAAATCACAAATGTCTTAAAGGACTGCACAAACCATTACGACTACAACATCCTCAGAAGACCCCACAAAAGGGCAAGGAAAACTCACACCCAGTGGGCAGGGAGAATTCACATCCAGTGGGACGCCAGTGACAATGCTGACTATGAGAAACCTTGGAGAGGACCTCAGATGTGGGCAACCCCCTCCCTCTAGGGGACCGAAAGCAATGGATGTCGAGCGGGTCTAACATGATACTGTGAAAGTTCAATCCATAGTGGCTCCAACACAGCCGCGAGAGTTCAGTTCAAGCGGATCCAAGACAGCAGCGAGAGTCCCGTCCACAGGAAACCATCTCAAGTGGAGGCGGATCAGCAGCGTAGAGATGTCCCCAACCGATACACAGGCGAGCGGTCCATCCTGGGTCCCGACAAGCAGTCCGTCCTGGGTCTCGACTCTGGACAGCCAGTACTTCATCCATGGTCATCGGACCGGACCCCCTCCACAAGGGAGGGGGGGACATAGGAGAAAAAAGAAAAGAAGCGGCAGATCAACTGGTCTAAAAAGGAGGTCTATTTAAAGGCTAGAGTATACAGATGAGTTTTAAGGTGAGACTTAAATGCTTCTACTGAGGTGGCATCTCGAACTGTTACCGGGAGGGCATTCCAGAATACTGGAGCCCGAACGGAAAACGCTCTATAGCCCGCAGACTTTTTTTGGGCTCTAGGAATCACTAATAAGCCGGAGTCTTTTGAACGCAGATTTCTTGCCGGGACATATGGTACAATACAATCGGCAAGATAGGATGGAGCTAGACCGTGTAGTATTTTATTCGTATTTAGTTAAAACCTTAAAGTCACATCTTAAGTGCACAGGAAGCCAGTGCAGGTGAGCCAGTACAGGCGTAATGTGATCAAGCTTTCTTGTTCTTGTCAAAAGTCTAGCAGCCGCATTTTGTACCAACTGTAATCTTTTAATGCTAGACATGGGGAGACCCGAAAATAATACGTTACAGTAATCGAGACGAGGCGTAACAAACGCATGGATAATGATCTCGGCGTCTTTAGTGGACAAAATGGAGCGAATTTTAGCGATATTACGGAGATGAAAGTAGGCCGTTTTAGTAACGCTATTAATGTGTGACTCAAAGGAGAGAGTTGGGTCGAAGGTAATACCCAGATATTTTACCGAGTCACCTTGTTTTATTATTTGGTTGTCAAATGTTAAAGTTGTATTATTAAATACTGATCATTTTGCAGTACTATAAATCCCTACAGCACAATCTTGTGGATTGGATTTCCCTAAACTGGTGAAGTAAGCACATGTTGTCCGTATTTAGTCAGGGTGTAACGGTACACAAAAATTTCGGTTCGGTACGTACCTCGGTTCAGAAGTCACGCTTCGGTTCATTTTCGGTACAGTAAGAAAACAACATGTGACAATCTGTCACCTCATTTCTGTTAGTTTTTCGTGTTTTTGTATTTACTTCCTGTTCAGTGCTCTTATTTTGTTGTATTTCCTGTTTTATTCACGGAGCACTGTTTTTCTCTTTTCGTGACAACATGACATAAACTGCTGTCAATCACACTAGTGTCTATTTATGTTTCACTCGAGCACTCCTCAGTACTCGATGATAAAATCTATGTTGAGAACGTTTATCTGCACGACTGCTTTATGTTTGCTTTTGTTATTTTCTTATTTGTATTAAATAATCTTACCTTCACTCAACTCTCCTGGATTCTTGCATACTCGGGGACACACAACAGCAGACATGCGAGTTCCCAACACAACAAAATATATATTTTTGGGTTATCTATTCACCAAATTTGCAAAATCTTCCACCAAAAATATTTTTCTTAGTGGAATATTTGATGTGAAGTAATGGGAACGATAGTTCATAATAACATTGATTTTGATTCAATATTATGTTTTGAGCAATGAGAGTTTGAAAGAAAAAAAAACTGCTTTATTTTAGTAATTAACATTGCAACTTTTTCTAAAGCCTTTAAAGGGGAACATTATCACAATTTCAGAAGGGTTAAAACCAATAAAAATCAGTTCCCAGTGGCTTATTTTATTTTTCGAAGTTTTTTTCAAAATTTTACATCTCCCGGAATATCCCTAAAAAAACCCTTAAAGTGCCTTATTTTCGCTATTTGCGATGCCACTGTAAATTTCCCTGTGACGTCACATAGCGATTCCAATACAAACAATGGCGAATAGCACAGCAAAATATAGCGACATTAGCTCGGATTTGTACATTTTCGGTACAGTAAGAAAACAACAAAATATATATTTTTGGGTTATTTATTTACCAAATTTGCAAAATCTTCCACCCAAAACATTTTTCTTAGTGGAATATTTGATGTGAAGTAATGGGAACAATAGTTCATAATAACATTGATTTTGATTCAATATTATGTTTTGAGCAATGACAGTTTGAAAGGAAAAAAAAAACAGCTTTATTTTAGTGGTCAACATTGCAACTTTTTCTAAAGCCTTTAAAGGGGAACATTATCACAATTTCAGAAGGGTTAAAACCAATAAAAATCAGTTCCCAGTGGCTTATTTTATTTTTTGAAGTTTTTTTCAAAATTTTACATCTCCCGGAATATCCCTAAAAAAACCCTTAAAGTGCCTTATTTTCGCTATTTGCGATGCCACTGTAAATTTCCCTGTGACGTCACATAGCGATTCCAATACAAACAATGGCGAATAGCACAGCAAAATATAGCGACATTAGCTCGGATTTGTACATTTTCGGTACAGTAAGAAAACAACAAAATGTATATTTTTGGGTTATTTATTTACCAAATTTGCAAAATCTTCCACCAAAAATATTTTTCTTAGTGGAATATTTGATGTGAAGTAATGGGAACAATAGTTCATAATAACATTAATTTTGATTCAATATTATATTTTGCGCAATGACAGTTTGAAAGAAAAAAAAACGGCTTTTTCTAAAGCCTTTAAAGGGGAACATTATCACAATTTCAGAAGGGTTAAAACCAATAAAAATCAGTTCCAAGTGGCTTATTTTATTTTTCGAAGTTTTTTTCAAAATTTTACATCTCCCGGAATATCCCTAAAAAAACCCTTAAAGTGCCTTATTTTCACTATTTGCGATGCCACTGTCCATTTCCCTGTGACGTCACATAGCGATTCCAATACAAACAATGGCGAATAGCACAGCAAAATATAGCGACATTAGCTCGGATTTGTACATTTTCGGTACAGTAAGAAAACAAGAAAATATATATTTTTGGGTTATTTATTTACCAAATTTGCAAAATTTTCCACCCAAAATATTTTTCTTAGTGGAATATTTGATGTGAAGTAATGGGAACAATAGTTCATAATAACATTGATTTCGGGGACCACAATGTGTTTTGTTTTTAACCCCTTCTTAACCCTGAACGTACATTGAAAATACACGAAACAATAACTCAAAATGCCGGACATTTGAGGCATTTAAGAAACCCCGCCCGGACAGCCCGGCAAAAGAGGACATATCTAGTGAAAAGAGGAGGTATGGTTCAAATGTCCAGCATTTTGAGTATTGTTTACGCTACTTAATATGTCCGTGTGGAAACTTGTTCGGTACACCTCCGCAACGAACCGAAACCCCCTTACCAAAACGGTTCAATACAAATACACCTACCGTTACATCAATAGTATTTAGTCAAGTTTTGTCCTCTGGCAATGGCTTTCTATTCTTTCTTTCGACTTCTCATCATAGGCGCCGATCTACATTTCTGCCAGTGGGTGCTCGGTGTGTGTATTTTAGTTTTGTCCCGATACCAATAATTTGGTACCGATACAAAAAGTATTTCGGGGACCACAATGTGTTTTGTTTTTAACCCATTCTTGACCCTGAACGTACATTGAAAATACACGAAACCATAACTCAAAATGCCGGACATTTGAGGCATTTAAGAAACCCCGCCCGGACAGCCCGGCAAAAGAGGACATATCTAGTGAAAAGAGGAGGTATGGTTCAAATGTGCAGCATTTTGAGTATTGTTTACGCTACTTAATATGTCCGTGTGGAAACTTGTTTGGTACACCTCCGCACCGAACCGAAACCCCCGTACCAAAACGGTTCAATACAAATACACCTACCGTTACACCAATAGTATTTAGTTAAGTTTTGTCCTCTGGCAATGGCTTTCCCTTCTTTCTTTCGACTTCTCTTCATAGGCGCCGATCTACATTTCTGCCAGTGGGTGCTCGGTGTGTGTATGTTAGTTTTGTCCCGATACCAATAATTTGGTACCGATACAAAAAGTATTTCGGGGATCACAAAAAATCAAATGGCAAATGCAGCTAATGCCATGGAAAAAAAAAAAACTACACCAGGAGGTTGCTTACAGCCACAGATATCAGTGACAACTGTGGACATTGCACTGACAACTGTAAATGATGGTTAATTAACTATAGGCCTTAATTCGAGCAGTTACGGTAATCAATCCCTTTTAATGGCTAACTTACCTACATGATTTTGACCAATAAATGAAAAATATAACATTTTGTCTCCCTGTAAACTTCCAAACGACCCAATTTCTCCGTCTGGGGTGATAGCTCTTGTACTGGTATTGGCGTAAAGAGCTGAGGAGGTCACCCTCTAGTGGCTTCTTCGGGCCACCACACACTGCCAGGAGAGCCCGGAATTCAGGGTATGACACTGTTTTATTTTCATAAATAGCAATAGGCTTTTGCTTTGCAGCATAATGTATTTTCCTCATGCGTCCGCTCATCAGCACCTCCAACTCCAACCCCGTGTCTCGGCCCCGGCTGCTGCTAATAAGGGTGACAGGTAATTAGATAACGAGGCCCACCTGGGCCATCCACTCCCCTGTCGCTGTCTTCGAGGCCGGTCCTTGCACACCCCGTTCCGCGGCAGGCCCGAAGGCCACGCCCCCCTCCAAAAGAGCCTTATTGTCCAGAACAATTTCATCTGGAATACCATACCATATATTCTCATTTGCTGTACAACTACACGGAGGACGTTGCATATCATTGAACAGCGAGCATGTGCTATCTATTACAAACCTTCATACTTTGTAAGACGACTAATATTTCCAAATGTGTGTGTTCATGTCTACAGATCAGGAACTTCACTTCTGATTTTGTTACCAAGAATCAGTTCCCTCCCTCTGCAGTCTAATAAGCTGGTGACATTTAAATGAAACAGGATGGCCATTATTCTTCTCTGTCAGCGGCACTATCTCCTGCTGAGCTGATACCGCCAAACTGTGCATCTTTGTTGAGACGCTCGCCCTTAGACTACTGAATCAGCCCCCTTTCCTATGTCATGCACGTGTGTTAGAATCATCAGAATCAGAAATACGTTAATAATTCCCGAGTGGAAAGTAGGTTTTTCAGCACAATTCCATTCAAAATCAGACAAACATTACAGAGAGACAGAACAGGATCAAACATAACAGGGAGACAGAACAGGATCAAACATAACAGGGAGACGGAACAGGATCAAACATAACAGAGAGACGGAACAGGATCAAACATAACAGAGAGACGGAACAGGATCAAACATAACAGGGAGACGGAACAGGATTAAACATTAAAGGGAGACAGAACAGGATCAAACATAACAGGGAGACAGAACAGGA
>NC_084628.1:38714149-38766649 GCF_033978795.1 Nerophis ophidion | reverse complement strand
AGTATTGTCCTGTTTAAGAGTGTCACAACATTGCTGTTTACGGCAGACAAACGGCTTTACGGTAGACGAAAACGTGACTGCTGTTGTTGTGTGTTGTTGCCGCGCTGGGAGGACGTTAATGAGACTGCCTAACAATAAACCCACATAAGAAACCAAGAACTTGCCCTCGATCATTCTACAGTTATAACTTGATAGGGCAGGCAGTCTGTTTATATTGTGGGAAAGCGGACGTGAAAACAGGCTGTTGACACGTCACTCGGGTCCGCATGGAGCTGGATGGGATGTGGCCTCCAGCTACGCTTGAATTTCGGGAGATTTTCGGTAGAAAATTTGTCCCGGGAGGTTTTAGGAAGAGGCGCTGAATTTCAGGAGTCTCCAGGAAAATCCGGGAGGGTAAGCAAGTATGCCTAATCTCATCTAACAATGCACACGTCCCACTTGATGTCCAATTAAGGTGCGACTTTCTTCATCAGTCCACTGACCAACACGTGTGAACGCAACCCAGTTCACTTTAGGTGTGGTCTGGGTTGCGTTCACACCAAGTGCTTCAAGTGCGAATGCACGCCAAGAAACTCATCAAAACTTTTTTTGTGACTGCGCGCGACACAGAACATCTTGTCTCATCATCAACTACATTTAAGGAGAAGCGTATTATTATTGTTATTTTTTTTTAATGGCTTTGTCACAGTCTGCTGGCCCGCTTCTGCTCTACGCTCACAAACATAATACGATTACATTTTGGCTGTAAACACTGCAGCCGATGCTCATTAGGTCCTGCGTGCACACACCACGCCCCCCCCCCCCACCGCTGCCATCTTCGACTCGGAGGAGAACGTGACTCAAACTGCAGCGATCATTATATTCACACACCAATCAGCATTTTGTTATCCGAATCACTCGCTTTGATGTTCGCTACAGTTCACCGCATTAGCCGTTTGCCATCCACGGCCCACACGTTATCTAACTGGCCTACAATGCTAATCAGCCAAGAGAATCTTTAGCGTGGGGCCACCAAAGCAAAATAAAGAAATAACGGATGAAGAAAATGAAGAATAGGCATGTACATGTGCCTCTTCTTCTTCATCATCAGTTCCGTCGCACTTCCCCCTTCCTTGGAAACCAGCACTACATGTACACTATATTGCCAAAAGTATTTGGCCACCTGCCTTGACCCATAGAGTTCAATATGATGGTGGATCCACCTTTTGCAGCTATTACTGGGAAGGCTGTCCACAAGGTTGCGGAATGTGTTTATAGCAATTTTCCACCATTCTTCCAAAAGCGCATTGGTGGACAAGGCCTGGCTCTCAGTCTCCGTTCCAATTCGTCCCAAAGGTGTTCTATCGGGTTAAGGTCAGGACTCTGTGCAGGTCAGTCAAGTTCGTTCACACCAGACTTTTGTCATCCATGTCTTTATGGACCTTCCTTTGTGCACTGGTGCACAGTCATGTTGGTGTCAGACTAAATAGGATTCAGATGCAGAGTAGGGGGAAAATCCGGCAGGGTTTTATTTTGAAAGATACAACATAGGCTATAATCTGACTATTTGGCAAAAAAAGGTTCCACAAAAAAAAAGGAACAACTAAATATCACTTTAAAAAGAGGAAACATAAAAATATCAATAGCGAACTATGCTTTAGTGCAGGATATAATCTATCCTAACCCATAGGGTTCAATATGATGTGGCTCCGCCTTTTGCAGCTATTACAGCTTCAACTCTTCTGGGAAGGCTGTCCACAAGGTCGCGGAATGTGTTTATAGAAATGTTCCACCATTCTTCCAAAAGCGCATTGGTGAAGAAGGCCTGGCTCTCAGTTTCCGTTCCAATTCATCCCAAAGGTGTTCTACTAGGTTCAGGTCAGGACTCTGTGCAGGCCAGTCAAGTTCATCCACACCAGACTCTGCCATCCATGTCTTTATGGACCGTGCTATGTGCACTGTGCACAATATGATGTGGGTCCACCTTTTGCAGCTATTACAGCTTCAACTCTTCTGGGAAGGCTGTCCACAAGGTCGCGGAATGTGTTTATAGAAATGTTCCACCATTCTTCCAAAAGTGCATTGGTGAAGAAGGCCTGGCTCTCAGTTTCCGTTCCAATTCCTCCCAAAGGTGTTCTATCAGGTTCAGGTCAGGACTCTGTGCAGGCCAGTCAAGTTCATCCACACCAGATTTGTGTTGGAAGAGGAAGGGACCCGCTCCAAACTGTCATCCATGTCTTTGTGGACCTTGCTATGTGCACCGTGCACAATATGATGTCGTTCCACATTTTGCAGCTATTACAGCTTCAACTCTTCTGGGAAGGCTGTCCACAAGGTCGCGGAATGTGTTTATAGAAATTTTCCACCATTATTCCAAAAGCGCATTGGTGAAAAAGGCCTGGCTCTCAGTCTCCGTTCCAATTCGTCCCAAAGGTGTTCTATCGGGTTAAAGTCAGGACTCTGTGCAGGCCAGTCAAGTTCATCCACACCAGATTTGTGTTGGAAGAGGAAGGGACCCGCTCCAAACTGTCATCCATGTCTTTGTGGACCTTGCTATGTTCACTGTGCACAATATGATGTGGGTTCACCTTTTTGCAGCTATTACAGCTTCAACTCTTCTGGGAAGGCTGTCCACAAGGTCGCGGGGTGCGTTTATAGAAATTATCCACCATTCTTCCAAAAGCGCATTGAATGAGACAGCCTGGCTCTCAGTCTCCATTCCATTTCATTCCAAAGGTGTTCTATTAGGTTCAGGTCAGGACTCTGTGCAGGCCAGTCAAGTTCATCCACACCAGACTCTGTCATCCATGTCTTTATGGACCTTCCTTTGTGCACTGTGCACAGTCATGTTGGTGTCGGACTAAATAGGATTCAGATGCAGAGTAGGGGGAAAATCCGGCAGGCTTTTATTTTGAAAGATACAACATAGGCTATAATCTGACTATTTGGCAAAAAAAGGTTCCACAAAAAAAAAAGGAATGACCGAAAATCACTTTAAAAGGAGGAAACATAAAAATATCAATAGCGAACTATGCTTTAGTGCAGGATATAATATATCCTAACCCATAGGGTTCAATATGATGTG
Organism: Nerophis ophidion; assembly: GCF_033978795.1. Taxonomy (NCBI): domain Eukaryota; kingdom Metazoa; phylum Chordata; class Actinopteri; order Syngnathiformes; family Syngnathidae; genus Nerophis; species Nerophis ophidion. The sequence continues at coordinate 38,763,585 of NC_084628.1, read as the reverse complement.
GGTCCGCCCTTTTGCAGCTATTACAGCTTCAACTCGTCTGGGAAGGCTGTCCACAAGGTCGCGGAATGTGTTTATAGAAATGTTCCACCATTCTTCCAAAAGCGCATTGGTGAAGAAGGCCTGGCTCTCAGTTTCCGTTCCAATTCATCCCAAAGGTGTTCTATTAGCTTCAGGTCAGGACTCTGTGCAGGCCAGTCAAGTTCATCCACACCAGACTCTGTCATCCATGTCTTTATGGACCGTGCTATGTTCACTGTGCACAATGTGATGTCGGTCCGACTTTTGCAGCTATTACCGCTTCAACCCTTCTGGGAAGGCTGTCCACAAGGTCACGGAATTTGTTTATAAAACTTTTCCACTAATATCCAAAAGCGCATTGGTGAGGTTGGTGGAGAAGGCCTGGCTCTCAGTCTCCGTTCTAATTCATCCCAAAGGTGTACTATCAGGTTCAGGTCAAGACTCTGTGCAGGCCAGTCAAGTTCATCCACACCAGACTATGTCATCTGTCAAGCATGGTGGTGGTAGTATTATGCTCTGGGCTTGTTTTGCTGCCAATGGAACTGGTGCTTTACAGAGAGTGAATGGGACAATGAAAAAGGAGGTATACCTAAAATCATCAGCCTGGAGGTTGGGTCTTAGAATGTCCTTTGGCAAGTTTCACTGCAATAACACACTTTTGGTAGCCATCCACAAGCTTCTGTTTGAATTTTTGACCACTCCTCTTGACAAAATGGGTGCAGTTCAGCTCAATGTGTTGGTTTTATGACATGGACTTGTTTCTTCAGCATTGTCCACAGGTTTAAGTCAGGACTTTTGGGAAAACCTTCATTCTAGCCTGATTTAGCCATTCCTTTACCACTTTTGACGTGTGTTTGGGGTCATTGTCCTGTCAGACCCAACCTCTGGGCTGATGATTTTAGTTTGTCCTAAAGAATTTGGGGGTAAGCCTCCTTTTTCATTGTCCCATTTACTCTCTGTAAAGCAGCAGTTCCATGGGCAGCAAAACAGGCCCAGAGCATAATACTACCACCACCATGCTTGACGGTAGGTTTGGTGTTCCTGCGACTAAAGACCTCACCTTTTCTCCTCCAAACATATTGCTGGGTATTGTGGCCAAACAGCAACATTTTTGTTTCATCTGACATCACATGGACAAAGATAAGACCTTCTGGAGTAAAGTTCTGTGGTCAGAACTCAAGACAGCCGTGACATTATCTTCTTTACAAGTGTGTGTATACTGGTTGACGGTTTTGTAATATTTTTTTAGAGGGCTTTACGTGCGTCATAGATAATTTCCCATCAGCTTCTTTGTTAGCCACCTTGTACTAGCAGTTTTTTAACCTTTAGAATGCACAGACAAGGGAAAACTGCAGTTCTCAGTCCACTGTCTTCTGTGTGTGGTGGTAAGTGAAGATTCTCCAAGCAGGAGGCTGAGGCGTGATCATTGTTTAAATGTGGGAATAACGCCATCATTTGTGCACAAACACACACTCCTCCAAGCGTGCACACACACACACACACACACACACACACACACACACACACACACACACACACACACACACACATTCACCGTAATGCTTGCAATTATCAGTAAAGCTAACAACCACATTCTGCCCGTCAGTCAGCTTCTCACCTCTTTTTACTCCCACTTGCTTGCTGATATGTTTTTTTTTTCCCCTGAGGTCAAAAGACTAGTTATAAGCCGACTCAAAAGTTGCCACAAAATACAAAACCCAAAAGCAGTGAAGTTGTCACGTTGTGTAAATGGTAAATAAAAAGAGAATACAATGGTTTGCGATTCATTTTCAACTTTTATTCAATTAAATAGACTGCAAAGACAAGATATTTCATGTTCACACTGAGAAACTTCTTTTTTGTGTGTGCAAATAATCATGAAGTTATAATTTAATGGCATTTTTACCAGTGTGTTACATGGCCTTTCCTTTTAACAACACTCAGTACAGGTTTGGGAACTGAGGAGACACTTTTCTGTTGGAATTGTTTCCCATTCTTGCTTGATGTACAACTTAAGTTATTCAATAGTCGCCGTTGTAGAATTTTAGGTTGGACTACAGGCAAGCCAGTCTAGTACCGGCACTCTTTTTTCGATCCGTTACTCTGATCTTCACATCCATCCATCCATTTTCTACCGCTTAGTCCCTTTTGGGGTCGCGGGGGGCGCTGGCGCCTATCTCAGCTACAATCGGGCGGAAGGCGGGGTACACCCTGGACAAGTCGCCACCTCATCGCAGGGCCAACACAGATAAACGGACAACATTCACACTCACATTCACACACTAGGGCCAATTTAGTGTTGCCAATCAACCTATCCCCAGGTGCATGTCTTTGGAGGTGGGAGGAAGCCGGAGTACCCGGAGGGAACCCACGCATTCACGGGGAGAACATGCAAACTCCACACAGAAAGATCCCGAGCCTGGATTTGAACCCAGGACTGCAGGACCTTCGTATTGTGAGGCAGACGCACTAACCCCTCTGCCACCGTGAAGCCCCTGATCTTCACATCTTGTTGTTTATTTTTCCATTTGTGTTTTCATTCTCCGTTCTGACCCGTTTCCATGGTCACTTATTATTTCCACCTGCTAGTCTAGGTTCTTGCACACCTGTTCTTATAATCACCTTCTTTTATAAGCCAGCCTCTTCTGTTTATTCTTTCCGGGACTCTAATTCGCTCACATGCAACAAGTAACGTCAGGTGTGTTTTCTCGCTAGCTCATTAGCTAGGCCACCTTATTGTAATCTTTAGCTCACATGCTGATCATCTTTTTTTTTTACTTTTTGTGCCTTCGTGCCAAGTCTATGTTCTTCATATTTCCTAGCTTTCACGCTAGCGTCTTTTGTTTCCCTTTTTATTAGCTCCAGTGTTTTTGTTCAGAGCTCACTTTTTGTTAATACATTTGTTAGATCCTACCTTTGTTGTGAAGTGAAGTGAATTATATATTGATATAATTATTATATCAAGTGACTCAAAGCGCTTTACATAGTGAAACCCAACATCTAAGTTATATTTAAACCAGTGTGGGTGGCACTGGGAGCAGGTGGGTAAAGTGTCTTGCCCAAGGACACAACGGTGCAGTAACTAGGATGGCACAAGCGGGAATCGAACCTGCAACCCTCAAGTTGCTGGCACGGCCACTCCACCAACCGAGCTGTGTGTTCTTCGTTTGACACATCCTCGAGGGAATCGAACCCGGTACCACGATGCCGAACCGGCGTTACAACTCTTTCACTATGAAGCCACGCTGTTGTAACACGTGGCCTGGCATTGTCCTTTAATATAAAAAGATAAGAAAAAAAACTAAACAAAGTAATTACTTTTATTCCATTTATTAATGTGAATTAGTGAAGTGAATTATATTTATATAGCGCTTTTCTCTAGTGACTCAAAGCACTTTACACAGTGAAACCCAATATCTAAGTTACATTTAAACCATTGTGGGTGGCACTGGGAGCAGGTGGGTAAAGTGTCTTGCTCAAGGACACAACGGCAGTGACTAGGGTGGCAGAAGCGGGAATCGAACCTGCAACCCTCAAGTTGTTGGCACGGCCACTCTACCAACCGAACTATACCGCCCAATCAGTAATTGAATTCTTTAATTTGGCAAATTACTATAACTAATAACACTATAGAAATATATTTTTATAAGGCTGGTTATAAGTGGCTACTGCAGTGGTTCTTAACCTTTTTTCCAGTGATGTACCCCCTGTGAACATTTTTTTAATTCAAGTACCCCCTAATCAGAGCATTTTTGGTTGAAAAAAAGAGATAAAGAAGTAAAATACAGCACTATGTCATCAGTTTCTGATTTATTAAATTGTATAACAGTGCAAAATATTGCTCATTTGTAGTGGTCTTTCTTGAACTATTTGGAAAAAAAAGATATAAAAATAACTAAAAACTTGTTGAAAAATAAACAATTGATTCCATCCATCCATCCATTTTTCTACCGCTTATTCCCTTGTGGGGTCGCGGGGGGCGCTGGCGCCTATCTCAGCTACAATCGGGCGGAAGGCGGGGTACACCCTGGACAAGTCGCCACCTCATCGCAGGGCCAACACAGATAGACAGACAACTTTCACACTCACATTCACACATTAGGGCCAATTTAGTGTTGCCAATCAACCTATAAATAAAGATTTCTACACATAGAAGTAATCATCAACTTAAAGTGCCCTCTTTGGGGATTGTAATAGACATCCATCTGGATTCATCAACTTAATTTCTTCACAAAAAAATACATCTTTAACATCAATATTTATGTTACATGTCCACAAAAAATCCAGCTGTCAACACTGAATATTGCATTGTTGCATTTATTTTCACAGTTTATGTACTTACATTCATATTTTGTTGAACTATTATTCAATAAACATATTTATAAAGGATATTTGAACTGTTGCTATTTTTAGAATATTTTTAAAAAATCTCACGTACCCCTTGGCATACCTTCAAGTACCCCCAGGGGTACGTGTACCCCCATTTGAGAACCACTGGCCTACTGTATGCATCATACTGTACCTGCATTCTAAACCCCCATGTGGGACGCAGTAAAAAATGGAAAGGGCGTGTTTTTTTCCGCCGTGCGTATTTACGGATCAATCTAATAAAAGCTGTCACAACAGGCAAACATTGGCCGCAGGAACAGAGATCCAGACATGCAGGACACCTCCACAAGCCCAAGGCGTGTGCGTCACCACCGCCGTTAAAGGCGAGGGGAGGAAGCTTACTTGCCAACCTTGAGACCTCCGATTTCGGGAGGTGGGGGGTGGGTGGGGTGGAGTCAAAGGTGGGGCAGGGGCGCGGTTAAGAGGGGTGGCGTATAATTCACTAACTCGAGTATTTCATAAATATTTCATATATATATATATGTATGAAATACTTGACTTTAAGTGAATTCTAGCTATATATATTTATTTTATTATATATATAAATAAAATAAATACTTGAATTTCAGACGGCACCTATCATCCATCCATCCATTTTCTGCCGCTTATTCCCGTTCGGGGTCGCGGGGGGCGCTGGCGCCTATCTCAGCTACAATCGGGCGGAAGGCGGGGTACACCCTGGACAAGTCGCCACCTCATCGCAGGGCCAACACAGATAGACAGACAACATTCACACTCACATTCACACACTAGGGCCAATTTAGTGTTGCCAATCAACCTATCCCCAGGTGCATGTCTTTGGAAGTGGGAGGAAGCCGGAGTACCCGGAGGGAACCCACGCATTCACGGGGAGAACATGCAAACTCCACACAGAAAGATCCCGAGCCTGGATTTGAACCCAGGACTGCAGGACCTTCGTATTGTGAGGCAGACGCACTAACCCCTCTGCCACCGTGAAGCACCTATCAAATACACAGTAATAAAAACACAGTTGTTCTACTAACTGTACTGTGCTTGCTGGTTACTAAAAAAACAACAACAACACTCACCTTTCACTATTTGAGTAACCTGTGTTCTGCCATTTGCGTACCGGCAAGCGATCTCCGAATCCGCGACAATCCTTCACGGATTTGTTGTAGACATCCGCAAATGCAAGGTGGGCCATAATACTGGGTTGTGAACGATGCTGCGCTGCGGACGCTTTGTTGACTGACCGTGGTTAAGAGGGGTGGCGTATAATTCCCTAACTCGAGTATTTCATAAATATTTCATATATATATATATATATATATATATATGTGTGTATGAAATACTTTACTTTACGTGAATTCTAACTACTGTATATATATTTATTTTATTATATATATAAATAAAATAAATACTTGAATTTCAGACGGCACCTATCAAATACACAGTAATAAAAACACAGGCCTGGCTCGCAGTCTCCGTTCAAATTCATCCCATAGGTGTTCTAATGGGTCCAGGTCAGGCCAGTCAAGTTCCTCCACACCAGACTCTGTCGTCCTTGTCTTTATGGACCTTGCTTTGTGCACTGGTGCACAATATGATGCCGGTCCACCTTTTGCAGCTATTACAGCTTCAACTCTTCGAGGAAGGCTGTCCACAAGGTCGCGGGGTGCGTTTGTAGGAATTTGCCGCCATTATTCCAAAAGGGCATTGGTGAGGTTGGTGGAGAAGGCCTGGCTTGCAGTCTCCGTTCTAATTCATCCCATAGATGTTTTATTGGGTTCAGGTCAGGACTCTGTGCAGGCCAGTTATCATTACACCATGTACCAAATAAAATTGCTTCGAGGTCAGAAAGCAAAACCAGAATCGTTCCGTACCTTAGGCGCACCGGGTCAGAAGGCACCCTGTCGAGTTTTGAAGGGAAAAAAAGGATTTTAAGTCCGCCTTATTGTCCGGAAAATACGGTGACTTACTTTATTTTCTAAAAACTACATTGAGTTGAGTTGAGTTTGTGTTTATTTGGAACATGCATTGCAGTCTACACATATGTCTTATGTTTGACTGCCATCTACTGCTGACACCTATCATTACAATCAAATAAAATTGCTTCGAGGTCGGTAAGCAAAACCAGTATTATTCCGTACATTAGGCGCACCTGGTTATAAGGCACACTGTCAAGTTTTGAAGCGAAAAAAACGATTTTAAGTGCGCCTTGTAGTCCGAAAAATACGGTGACTTACTTTTTTTTTTTTCTAAAAACTATGTTGAGTTGAGTTTGTGTTTATTTGGAACATGCATTGCAATCTACACATATGTCTTATGTTTGACTGCCATCTACTGGTCACACTTATCATTACGCCATGTACCAAATAAAATTGCTTCGAGGTCGGTAAGCAAAACCAGAATCATTCTGTATACCGTATTTCCTTGAATTGCTGCCGGGGGCGCTAATTAATTTAAACCTCTTCTCACTCGGGCGCTTACCAAAGGCACGCGGTAAATTCAGGCCTGCGCTTATCAAATTCGAGTTTGATGAAAAGCACATTTAATAAAAAAAAAACATTTTTATGGTCTTACCTTTACTTATAAATGAAGTCCATGCGCAGCTCCTTCTGATCAAAAGCATCGATAACTTGTTTATAGAAGTCTTCCTTATCTTTCTTCAGTTTTAAATGTCTCTCCGTCTCGATGGAAATCTTCCTTTATTCCCTTCTGCTTCGACTGAAAGTCCAGTTTAGAAAACTGCTTTATTTTAGATATGTAATCCTCCATGTTAAAAGTGCAAGCGAGAGGAAAAAATAAACAATCGCTGCTCACTCTTGCTGCTTGTTGTCACTTCTTCTGCAGCCGAGATGTCGCAAGAAGGATCACTAGCGCCCTCTACCACCAGGAGGCAGGAGTCATTCAATGACTCATATTTGACACACGCAGCTATGGTATATTAATAAAACATAGCTGCTTACTGTTCTTTTTAGCATATTCAATAGCTTGGACCTTAAATCCTACTGAATAGCTCTTAATCTTCTTCCCTTTTATGCGATTTCAAATGATTGAAATCAGCCTCTTCCATTTTGAAAAGGATGACAGGTGAAGTGTCACTCGTGACGTGACGAGTTTGACCCGGTGGACATTCTAGGCATATGCTAATTATTTTGCAAAACGAGTTTGAACCGGCGGAAATTCTAGACATGCGCTAATAAAAATAATATTTTGCGAAACGAGTTTGACCCGGCAGTAATTCTAGGCAGGCGCTTACTATATACCCGGCGGCAATTCAAGGAAATATGGTATCAGGCGTACCGGGTTATAAAGTGCGAGTTTTGAAGGGGAAAAAAAGTATTTTAAGTGAAGTGAAGTGAATTATATTTATATAGTGCTTTTTCTCTAGTGACTCAAAGCACTTTACATAGTGAAACCCAATATCTCAGTTACATTTAAAGCAGTGTGAGTGGCACTGGGAGCAGGTGGGTAAAAGTGTCTTGCCCAAGGACACAACGGCAGTGACTAGGCTGGCGGAAGGCGATGGCTGTTTACGACCCCGCGTCCCTTAGAAACAGCTGGGAAAGTCCAAATAAAAGGCGTAAACTCTTTCGCCAGAGCATGTTGGGAGACTGCACGAGAGTACAGCCCAGGCGTCTCTCCTCAATTGAGCCAAATTTAATTCTGTCTCTGTTTAATTCCTTGCTTCTTGTCTGTTTGATAAATGTCACCAGTGTTTGAACCTGACAGCGAGCAAAGATAATGAAGCCAACAAAACGTTCTGACGGAAATATTACCATTGGATCCCAAACTACACGTTTAAGATTGGCAATGATAAATGTACCCGGTAAGGAAAAGTCATATTTTTTTTTAGTAGGGCTGTCAGGATGAACGAGTTAACCCATGTGAAACCGGACGAGCTCTTGAGTGAGGGCACTCAACAGGTGTGCAGCATGAAGGAACTTTAGATAAAACGGTTGCCAAGTTTTGTGCGGATGAATGTTGTGCATTTAAGTGAAACCTTTAAAAAGTGTGCCTTATAGTCCGGAAAATACGATATGTTCGAGAATACATCAGCAAGGGCATTTTTAACCCATTTTAAAATGGTTCTATTCTAATTTTCATGAGGTTCATCGTTATCACAGAAGGCTGCATAATCGCAATATAGATTTTAGACCATATTCCAACTAAGGTAGTAACTACTGCTGAACTTTTTATGGACATTTTAGCTTTAAATTGACTTTTACCTTGGTGTTATATCTTCTGGCTCCCGGCTGTAAAAAAAAAAACTGCTATCATCTTTTCCTCTGATTTATTCCAGCCGAGTTATTGTCTTTTAAATGAGAAAAGGCGTGCGTTGGTGATTGCTGAGACAGACTTTTATTATGATTATTTAAAAAGGGAAGGATTTTTGACGGTAAATCTCCTTTGATCTCAGCATGTGTGGCTTTTATATAACCTATCCAAAAAAGAAAGATGTATTTTCTAGGTCTGCTGGTATGTAGGAAAAAAATATTTTTGCTTTAGCGGTGCAGGAGAGGAAATGGGCTGTTTGAGGGGGGAGCAGATGAGTTTAGCAGAAGGAGATTATTGTCCGGTTTGATTGTTCTCGTCAAGCGATGGAAGGTTTATTCCCCCTCTGTGGTGTCACACGGGCTGGATGGGTTACCTGGCAGCTTGTTGATTGTAAACTGCGGATTTATTCAAAATGGATGTCTGCAGAAGCTGGAATTTCCTTCTGGAGATTAGTATTCACTGAGGGGTGAGAGGCAGGTTGTGCATTTGGCCAGATGGATTGGGAGGGATGGCGTGGCCAGATGAATGCTGTCATCTGGCTGCAGGTGCAACCCTGCGTTCTGTGCTCCAAGGCATGGTCACGTGAGGCTAATGACGGGGCCCGGGGTCAATCATCCGCTGGGAAAAGCGACTCAGCGTTCCGGATTAAAATAAGTCTGACAAGTACTTTGCTTTTTGTGTTACCTGTTTGGAATGACCTAAAACCTGTATCACGATATATATATTGCAGCCCTCAGTACTGTGGACACACCTTCTCATTTCAATGCACTGCTCTCCAAATCTAAACATTGGAACTATTTAACTGGCCTCAACAAAATTGACAAGATTTTGGGTTTGGGGGAACCTGCTGTCGTGACGAAGCGGTTGTTGCTGGACACAGGACGGACTCTTAGGAGAAGAAGGAGTGCCAAGTGCCTGGCGAGCCTTTTCTGTCGAGGACGTGAAGATATCCACTTATTCGGAATGATGACAACAGGACATCTGCTGATTGGAGTAAGCGTTGCTCTGGTTTGTCCACAAATTGGACGTTGCTGGCAGTCTTCAAAGTACCCCGAAGCTGCCACAAATGATTGGAGGATGCGGGAAGAACTGTGGATTACATCGGACTGTCTACCTCGGAGTTTTTGAGGACCAGTCATAGACAATTTTAGAGTGAAAAGCAAATTTTATTTTCACTCGCATACAAATCATTTAAACTTGGATTGTTTCCCTGGCGCTTCACGGTGGCAGAGGGGTTAGTGCGTCTGCCTCACAGTACGAAGTTCCTGCAGTCCTGGGTTCAAATCCAGGCTCGGAATCTTTCTGTGTGGAGTTTGCATGTTCTCCCCGCGAATGCGTGGGTTCCCTCCGGGTACTCCGGCTTCCTCCCACTTCCAAAGACATGCACCTGGGGATAGGTTGATTGGCAACACTAAATTGGCCCTAGTGTGTGAATGTTGTCTGTCTATATGTGTTGGCCCTGCGATGAGGTGGCGACTTGTCCGGGGTGTACCCCGCCTTCTGCTCGATTGTAGCTGAGATAGGCGCCAGCACCCCCCGCGACCCCAAAAGGGAATAAGCCGTAGAAAATGGATGGATGGATGTTTCCCTGGCTTCGAGACTCTCCCGAAGATCACTGCAGGAAGACAAAACAAACTCCCTTTTTTGTCTCTCATTGACTAGCGACGGCAAATACACCAAGGCCGCGGAATAGAGACACACACACACACACATACACATATCCACAAAAAAAATATACACCCTTGACGCAAATCCCGTAGGGGTGATGAATAAATGGTCAGCGCCTGAGAACTGTGGCCTACCACCTTGACCTTGAACTACCTTCCCTCTGTTGCTAGATATCTGGAGATGTATGTTGTAATATGTATATGTGCTTTGCTATGGAGGTTTTTTCCCACTCCAGAGTGGGCCCCCTTAGGAGCCCAGTCTGGATTGTAGTTTTTTTACTCATCCGTCCCCAGCGTTGACCTTTTTCCCATCTTTTACGGAGCGCCTTATGGCGACCCATCAGCGTTCTTGTTCTGTAACCCTGTACACTGTTTGTTTGTCTAATCTTGAACAGGTTTGTGCTGAAAACAAAGTTTCGTTGTACAATAAAGACCTACCTACCTACTATTTACATTGTAGATTGTCACTGAAGGCATCAAAACTATGACACCTGTGAAGTGAAAACCCTTTATTATCATTGCACAAGTACAACGGAACTTTGTTTTCAGCACAAACCTGTTCAAGATTAGACAAACAAACAGTGTACAGGGCTGCAGAACAGGAAGGCCGATGGGTCGCCACGAGGCGCCCCCCGTAAAAGATGGGGGAAAAGGTAAACGCTGGGGAAGGATGAGTAAAAAACTACAACCTAGACGTCTGTAGTGGTGGAAAAACCTCCACAGCAAAGCACATACACATATTATAACATCTGGAGACTTGCAACAGAGGGGGGGAGTGGGGGCCGCGGTGGCAGGCTGCAGCTCTTAGGATCGGATAGGAATGGATAGGTATTTATTGTCATTGCAACTAGCACAACGCAACTATGTTTTTTAGCACAAACCCATTCAAGATTAGACAAACAAACAGTCTACAGGGTTACAGAACAGGAACGCTGATGGGTCGCCACAAGGCGCCCCCCGTAAAAAATCTGGAAAAAGGTAAACGCTGGGGAAGGATGAGTAAAACAATATAATCCAGACGTTTGGAGTGGGGGTGAAAAAAACTCCATTGCAAAGCACATATTGCACATATTGCAACATCTCGAGACTTGCAACAGAGGGGGGGGGGGGAGTGGAGGCCATGGTGGCAGGCTGCAGCTCATAGGATAGGATAGGATAGGTCTGTTTTTGTCTGCAACAAGTACAACACAACTATGTTTTCAGCACAAACCCGTTCAAGGTTAGACGAAAAAACTGTGTACAGCAGGGGTCCCCAAACTTTGGTACCCGGGGGCCGCATTGGGTTAAAATAATTTGGCCGGGGCAGAACAGGAACCCTGATGGGTCGCCACAAGGTGCCATTCGTAAAAGATGGGGAAAAAGGTAAAACGCTGGGGAAAGATGAGTTAAAAAATACAATCTAGACGTCTGGAGTGGGGAAAAAAAAACCTCCATAACAAAGCACATATACATATTACAACATCTCGAGACTTGCAACAGAGGGGAGGGAGTGGCTGCAGCTCTTAGGATCGGATAGGAATGGGTAGGTCTTCATTGTCATTGCAACAAGTACAACAAAACTATGTTTTCAGCACAAACCCGTTCAAGATTAGACGAAAAAACAGTGTACATTGTTACAGATGATACATCACACATGCACGCATACAACATGATACATCACACATGCACGCATACAACATGATACATCACACATACAACATGATACATCACACATGCATGCATACAACATGAGACATCACACATGCATGCATACAACATGAGACATCACACATGCATGCATACAACATGATACATCACACATGCATGCATACAACATGATACATCACACATGCACGCATACAACATGATACATCACACATACATGCATACAACATGATACATCACACATGCATGCATACAACATGATACATCACACATGCATGCATACAACATGATACATCACACATGCATGCATACAACATGATACATCACACATGCATGCATACAACATGATACATCACACATACATGCATACAACATGATACATCACACATGCACGCATACAACATGATACATCACACATGCACGCATACAACATGATACATCACACATGCACGCATACAACATGATACATCACACATGCATGCATACACCATGATACATCACACATGCATGCATACAACATGATACATCACACATGCATGCATACATCATGATACATCACACATGCATGCATACAACATGATACATCACACATGCAACATGATACATCACACATGCACGCATACAACATGATACATCACACATACAACATGATACATCACACATGCATGCACTGGTACTTTTCAGAGGCGGTATAGTACCGAATATGATCATTTATACATACCGTACAACCCTAGTTCCTTCTAATGTCAAATTTGCAGCACACAACTAGATTCATGACACCAGTATGAAAAAGTATATCATCGGCCAAATGGATGTTGTTATAAGGTATATTGTCCAAGTATATCACCGCTGTGGAATCAATTAAGTGGGCGCTGTTGGTCATTCTGGCACCGGAGCAAATTGCCTCCTGCGTTGATACCTTGCACGGAAAAGACATAATAAGAAGTGTTTTTGATATTTTCAGTTCTCTGTCAAAGGCAAGGAATAATTGGCTCATCGGGATGACGGCGACCGGGAGCTGGCCCGAGTAATGACCTGGCCGCCGCTGGAAGTGACACCCCTTCCTGCGAGCCGCTCCACATGCCATTAGTGTGACCGCCGACCTTTTGATAAGGAAGATGTCTCCTCACTGTTGATGTATTAGCCGCCTCTCTCCGCTGGCCACGCGGCTGCCGGGTGGCATTCATTATAGGCCGCGTCTTTATTCTCCTGTCGGCGACCAGCTAATGGACCGACGCTTTCCTCGCCAGGCGTGGTGTTGTCTTAAAACAGGGGTGTCCAAACTTTTTCTACAGATATTTTTAATTTTCAATCCATAACAAAATATATGGATTTTTCTTTTTAATCCTTAAGGCTCCTGGGGAGCATAGAGGGTCTCAGTCACTGAAATGTTAAAAATAAGTCCAATTATTATTATTTTTTATTTAATGCTTACAGTAAATTTCTATATCAACTTGAGGTTGATTTCAAGTAAAACAAATGAGCTTTTATGCCTTTTCTGTCAAAGAGAACTTTGTTTTTGATAATAAAACTGAAATATGCAGTATTTTGATAGATCAGGGCTCTGGAGCCGCATGCGTCTCTCTAGCGCCGCCCTAGTGGCTCTCTGGAGCTTTTTCAAAAATATATGAAAAATGGAAATGATGAGGGGGAAAAAAACATATTTTTTGTTTTAATTTGGTTCACCGTAGTTTGTTTACATGTATAACTTTCTCAGACTTTCTAAGACGTGTTTTATGCCACTTCTTTTTCAGTCTCTTTTTGTCCACCAAACTTTTGACATTGTGCATGATTGTACAAAAGTGCGTTTTGTTGATGTTATTGACTTATGTGGAGTGCTAATCAGACATATTTGGTCGTGGCATGACTGCCAGCTAATCGATGCTAACATGCTATTTAAATGAGCTATATTTGAGCTCATTTAGTTTCCTTTAAGTCCTCATAATTCAATTTATGTCTCATGACACTATCTGTATATAATATGGCTTTTAATTTATTGCGGCTCCAGACAGATTTGTTTTTGTATTTTTGGTCCAATGTGGCTCTTTCAACATTTTGGGTTGCCGACCCCTGAGTTAGACAGATAGTACTTTATTGATTCTTTCAGGAGAGTTCCTTTATTTAGCAATTAAAGCCCTCAAAGATCAATAATGCAGAACACCATTGATTTTAATTATTTAATATTTTTGAGTAATCACAGGGAAAAGTTCAATAAAAGGGTTGCCGACCCCTGAGATAGACAATAAAAAACAAAGTTGTCTTTGACAGAAAAGGCATAAAACCTTATTTGTTTTACTTGAAATCAACCTCAAGTTGATATAGAGATTTACTGTAAGCATTAAATAAATAAAAAAAATAATTTGACTTATTTTTAACATTTCAGTGACTGAGACCCTCTATGCTCCCCAGGAGCCCTAAGGATTAAAAAATATTGAAACTTAAGTGTTAAAAGTAAAAAAATAAAAATAAATATTTTTGAGTAATCACAGGGAAAAGTTAAATAAAATCCTACTAAATATATTTGAGATCCGAAAGGTTCCCCACTCATAAAGTGATGCATTTTTATTATTATTTTTTTTTTACTTTTAACACTTAAATTTCAAGATCAACTTCCGATACATCTGTCGATTTTAAGTTTGAACTATTATTTTGTCTGTTTTATGCTCTTTTGCCAAAACTTTAATGTTTTTATATGGCGACCACGCAACATATGCAATATTTTTTCCACATAAAACATTTTAAAGTGATAATTTTTAAGTAATAATTCATTATAACATAGATTTTTTTTTGTCTTTTTTTTTTGAGCAATGGAAAAAAAAGAAAATAAAGACAAAAGGAATAAAATAACTGCCTGCATGGCAGCTTTGTGTCAACATTGCCACTTTTTCTCATTAAATTTCACCTCATTCCACTTTTTTTTCCCATTTTTGCAAAACTATCAACTTTGCAATTTTTGCAGAATGTGTGGCGTTCCAGAAAATGATTAACTGCGGGCCGCAAATGGCCCCCGGGCCACACTTTGGACACCCCTGTCTTAAAGGGACTGCAGTACGTAGTTGGAATAAAGACAATTTGCAAGAATCTTCATGCTGAAACCGGAAAAAGGCATAATAAGCGTGACATTGATCTGCCATTGAAAAGTGTCCAAAAATATTCCAATTAAAGGATCTGATAGGAGCATTGATCTTAGGGCTGGCGATTTATGGAATATATTGAATATATCGCGGGTTTATATCTGTGCGATATAGAAAATGACTATATGGTGATATTGGTGTATACGTTCTCACACAGTTGCTTTTAGCTGCGGGCATTACACTACAGGCTTTTATCACTCTTTCTTGTCTCTGCTTCTCACAGAGACATAAAACAAGCGCACCTTCTAGTGGTTATATTGTCCGCCTTGAGATGGGTAGGTTGTGAATTCCAACCCCGGCCGAGTCATACCAAAGACAATAAAAATGTGAGCCATTACCTCCCTGCTTGGCAATCAGCATCAAGGGTTGAAATTGGGGGTTAAATCACCCCAAAAATTAATCCTGGGCGTGGCCACCACTGCTGCTCACTGCTCCCCTCACCTCCCAGGGGGTGAACAAAGGGATGGGTCAAAAGCAGAGGAACAATTTCACCACACCTCGTGTGTGTGTGTGTGTGACAAATCATTGGTACTTTAACTTGACTTTACATACGCCCCCGCGGAGCAGAGAGGTAGCAACATGGGTAAAGTTAGCTGTGGTGCTAGCGAAATGGTGCGAGTGGTAATTACGAGAAAAAGAAAGTGCCAATTTGGTAACAAATGAAGGAAGAATTAATTCCCAAGAAAAACAGCAGGGGGTGTATCGTCTGGCGGTGGTTTGGCTTCAAGCGGGAAGATGTCGAACAGACAACAGTAATATGTGTCATGCCTGTTAAGCAAGGTTTTTGTTTTGTTATGTTTTGATTTTGGACATTCAGTCACGTTTTGCACTTCCAGGTTTTGTTTGTTTCCATGCCAACCCATTAGTTTGCACCTGGTCCCCTTAAGTCGCACCCCGATCCTCAGCCTCTCACACGGGTTTTCTATTACCACAGCCAGTACTTAAGTCATTTGCTTTCTTTTCGTCACTCTGGGAATTTGGCCTTTTGAAGATGCCTGCATATTTTGACCATGACCACGCACCCTTCATGCCTTGCCACGCTGCTACTTTATTTTGACTACGCCACGTAAGCCTTTTGTATTTTTTTGCCTCAGTGCTAGTTTTTGGTTTATTGAGTATCGTTGATAGTATCTTTTGTTTAGTCATTATCATTCATGCCAATTGAGCAAGTGTTTTTGTTTATATTTTTGTAGCCAAGTTCTGTACCTCATTATGAGCGCCGTTAGTTTGTTTATTTTTTATTATAGTGTTTAAATAAACAAATACGTACCTGAACTCACGCCCGGCTCGTCCTGTAATCCCGCTGCGTCGAAGGAGCAAAACAAATCCACGCCATAGTCCTGACAATATGTCAAGTATGCGGCAAAAGCGTTGCTACAAAAAGTAGCCCCTCCATCCATTCATTTGCTACCGTGTGTCCCTTTTGATGTTGCGAGGGTCCGCTGCAGCCTAACTCAGCTGCATTCGAGCGGAAGGCAGGTGTACACCCTGGACAAGTCGCCACCTCATCGCAGGGCCATCACAGATAGACAGACAACATTCACACACTAGAGACCATTTAGTGTTGCCAATCAACCTATCCCCAGGTGCATGTCTTTGGAGGTGGGAGGGGCCTATCCTCAGGTGCATGTCTTACCACTACTGATGTGTAGCATCATTTGAAAAGTCACCTGCTAGAGCATGGGTGTCAAACTCTGGCCCCCGGGCCAAATTTGGCCCACCGTGTAATTTAATTTGGCCCTTGAGGCAATATCAAATTAACATTAGAGCTCGCCCGCCGGTTTTATAACACAGCATTCACCGCTAATACTCATACTTACCAACTCTCCCGATTTTCCCGGGAGACTCCCGAATTTCACCCGGGGCAACCATTCTCCCGAATTTCTCTCGATTTCCGCCCAAACAACATCATTGGGGACGTGCCTTAAAGGCACTGCATTCAACATCCTCTACAACCTGTCGTCTTGTCCGCTTTTTCTCCATACAAACATTGTGTCGGCCCAGTCACATACTATATGCGGACTTTACACACAAACAAGTGAATGCAATGCATACTTGGTCAACAGCCATACAGGTCACACTGAGGGTGGCCGTATAAACAACTTTAACACTGTTACAAATATGCGCCACACTGAGAACCCACCCCGAACAAGAATGACAACCACATTTAGGGAGAACATTCACACCGTAACACAGGGGTGTCAAACTCAAATACAGAGTGGGCCAAAATTTTAGACTGAACAAAGCCACGGGCCAAGGTTGAACAAATTAAACTTTTAATCGGGACCCAAACAAGTTTTGCATTGAATATTGAACAAGCAAGCCTTGTATAACTTTATAGTGACATGCAAAATCGAGTTTCAAATATTGTAGCATCCCGGAAGAGTTAGTGCTGCAAGGGGTTCTGGGTATTTGTTCTGTTGTGTTTATGTTGGGTTACGGTGTGGATGTTCTCCCTAAATGTGTTTGTCATTCTTGTTTGGGGTGGGTTCTCAGTGTGGCGCATATTTGTAACTGTGTTAAAGTTGTTTATACGGCCACCCTCAGTGTGACGTGTATGGCGGTTGACCAAGTATGTGTTGCATTCACTTGTTAGTGTTCAAAGTCCGCATATAGTATGTGACTGGGCCGACACAATGTTTGTATGGAGAAAAAGCGGACGGGACGACAGGTTGTAGAGGACGTTGAATGCAGAGCCTTTAAGGCACGTCCCCAATGATGTTGTTTGGGCGGAAATCGAGAGAAATTTGGGAGAATGGTTGCCCCGGGTGATTTTCGTCAAGGGCACTGAAATTTGGGAGTCTCCCGGGAAAATCGGGAGGGTTGGTAAGTATGAGTATTATCGGTGAATGCTGTGTTATAATACCGGCGGGCCAGCTCTAATGTTAATTTGATATTGCCTCAAGGGCCAAATTAAATTACACGGCGGGCCAAAATTGGACCGCGGGCCAGAGTTTGACACCCATGCCGTAACCCAACATAAACACAACAGAACAAATACCCAGAACCCCCTTGCAGCACTAACTCTTCCTGGATGCTACAATATTTGAAACTCGATTTTGCATGTCACTATAAAGTTATACAAGCCTTGGTCGTTCAATATTCAATGCAAAACTTGTTTGGGTCCCTATTAAAAGTTTAATTTGTTTAACCTTGGCCCGCGGCTTTGTTCAGTCTAAAATGTTGGCCCACTCTGTATTTGAGTTTGACACCCCTGCGCTAAAGCATGGGTGTCAAACTCTGGCCCGCGGGCCAAATTTGGCCCGCCGTATAATTTCATTTGGCCCTTGAGGCAGTATGAAATTAACATTAGAGCTGGCCTGCCGATTTTATACAGCGGCGCATTCACCACTAATACTCATACTTGCCAACCCTCCCGATTTTCCCGGACTCCCAAATTTCAGTGCCCCTCCCGAAAATCTCCCGGGGTAAACATTCTCCCGAATTTCTCCCCGGACGACAATATTGGGGGCGTGCTTAACGGCACTGCCTTTACAACCTGTCGTCACGTCCGCTTTTCCTACATAGAAACAGCGTGCCAACCCAGTCACATAATATATGCGGCTTTTACACACACACACACACACACGCACACAAGTGAATGCCACGCATACTTGTTCAACAGCCTTACGGGTCACACTGAGGGTGGCCGTATAAACAACTTTAACAATCTTACAAATATGCACCACACTGTGAACCCACACCAAACAGGAATAACAAACACATTTCAGGAGAACATCTGCACCGTAACACAACAGAACAAATATCCAGAACCCCTTGCAGCACTAACTCTTCCGGGATGCTACAATATACCCCCCACCCACAAGCAATAATTAATGTTTTACTCATGCACTTTCTCTTGCTACTTCAAGGCTTGAATGTTTGATTAATTTGTTATTGTTATTTTATTTGCAACTGTATTATTAGCCTGTGAAAAAAGTTTATTTTGATATTTACTTCAGAGGGCTGCAAATAGAAAAGGGGCATTGAATTTTTATTTAAATTTTATTTTATATGCCATTGATATTTTTTAATGATTATTATTTAAAACTCGATTTTACATGTCACTATAATTTTATAAAAGCCTTGCTTGTTCAATATCCAATGCAAAACTTGTTTGGGTCCCTATTAAAAGGTTCATTTGTTCAACCTTGGCCCGCGGCTTTGTTCAGTTTTAAATTTTGGCCCACTCTGTATTTGAGTTTGACAACCCTGCGCTAGAGAATGAAAAGTGCTTGAAACTCCGCATGTCAACATCTTTGTTCGGTGCCACACCAACAAAATGCCTAAGCAACAAGTTCCACATCAACACCGTATGAAAAAAATTTGTCAACAACAGAAGGAGATAACGTCTGCAAGAACCTACCACATAGCGAAGGACATACACTATTTGATTTCCTATTATGCAGCTCATTTTTATTTGACACTTATTGAAAAAATGACACTTATTGAAATATCTTGTGTTTATTTGTTTTAAACGATGGGTGTCAAACTCTGGCACGCGGCGGTACTGCTGTAACACCGCATTCACCGCTAATACTCATACTTGCCAACCCTCACGATTTTCCCGTTAGACTCCCGAAGTTCAGTGCCTCTCCCGAAAATCTCCCGGGGCAACCATTCTCCCGAAGTTCTCCTGATTCCCACCCGGGCAACAACACTGGGGGCGTGCCTTAAAGGCACTGCCTTTAGCGTTCTCTACAACCTGTCCTCACATCCGCTTTTCCTCTATACAAACAGTGTGCCGGCCAAGTCACATAATGTAAGTGGCTTGCACACACACACACACACATACACACACACACACACACACACACACACACACACACACACACACACACACACACACACACACACACACACACACACACACAAGTGAATGCAAGGCATACTTGGTCAACAGCCATACAGGTCATACTGAGGGTGGCCGTATAAACAACTTTAACACTCTTACTAATATATGCCACACTGTGAACCCACACCTAAAAAGAACGACAAACACATTTCGGCAGCACATCCACACCGTAACACAACATAAACAGAACAGAAAAAATACCCAGAATCCCTTGCAGCACCGGGATGCTACAATATACGCCCCCAGCTGCCCTCCCCCCACTTCAACCCTGCCCACTTCATTGTTATTTTATTTTCAAATTTTTTAGCCTGTGGAAAAAGTTAATGATGATATTTACCTCAGAAGGCTGCACATAGAAAAGAGGCATTACATTTGTTATTGACATTTTATTTAACATACCATTGATGTTTTTTCGTTTGTTTTGTTTTTGATGTTGCACTATTAAGTTATATAAGCGTTGCTTGTTCCATATTCAGTGTTAAAGCAAATCAGTGTCGCAAACTGAGCCATAATTGCTCCTTCAAGACTTGAATGTTTTATTCATTCATTATTGTTTTTTTATTTCCAAATGTATTATTAGCCTGTGGGAAATGTTTGTTTTGATATTTGCCTCAGAAGGCTGCAAATACAAAAGAGGCATTCAATGTTTATTTAAATTGTATTTGATATGCCGTTGATATTTCATGATTATTATTAATATTATTTGGAACTCGATATATAAGCCTTGCTTGTTCAATATTCAATGCAAAACTTGTTTGTGTCTCTATTAAAAGGTTCATTTGTTCAACTTTGGCCCGCAGTTTTGTTCAGTTTTAAATTTTGGCCCGCTTCTTTATTTGAGCTCAACACCCCTGTTTTAAACTATTGTAGTGGCGTTCTGTACAAAAAGTGCACTTTAATTTAGTGTTGTTTTGATATGTCATCTCAGTGACATCATGCACAAAAGTGCACTTTATTTGTTTTAAACTATTGTAGTGGCGTTCTGTACAAAAAGTGCTTGTTAATTTAGTGTTGTTTTGATATGTCATCTCAGTGACATCATGCACAAAAGTGCACTTTGTTTTAAACTATTGTAGTGGCGTTCTGTACAAAAAAGTGCACGTTAATTTAATGTTGTTTTGATATGTCATCTCAGTTACATCATGCACAAAAGTGCACTTTATTTGTTTTAAACTATTGCAGTGGCGTTCTGTACAAAAAGTGCACGTTAATTTAGTGTTTTGATATGTCATCTTAGTGACATCATGCACAAAAGTGCACTTTATTTGTTTTGAACTATTGTCGTGGTGTTCTGTACAAAAAGTGCACTTTAATTTAGTGTTGTTTTGATATGTCATCTTAGTGACATCATGCACAAAAGTGCACTTTATTTGTTTTGAACTATTGTAGCGGCGTTCTGTACAAAAAGTGCACGTTGATTTAGTGTTGTTTTGATATGTCATCTCAGTGACACCATGCACAAAAGTGCACTTTATTTGTTTTAAACAATTGTAGTGGCATTCTGTACAAAAAGTGCACGTTAATTTAGTGTTGCTTTGATATGTCATCTCAGTGACATCATGCACAAAAGTGCACTTTGTTTGTTTTAAACTATTGTAGTGGCGTTCTGTACAAAAAGTGCACCTTAATTTAGTGTTGTTTTGATATGTCATCTCAGTGACATCATGCACAAAAGTGCACTCATAGCTTGTTTTAAAAAGGCCGTATCGCCCCAACTCTAATTGATATCATTAAAAATCTTCCCTAACACCTTCCAATAAAGCTAATCCGCGTGTCCACATCAGTGATTTAGTCATTAGAACGGGATTAGTTCCACCAGGGTGTGAAGATTATTTACATTTTCACTTCATTCAATTTTTTTATTTTTTTGCCGGATTAACCGCATAGATGATATTTTTCTGGGTACCATGTACTCCCTCAATTTTTTCACCCGTGACTAAAATTAATGATGTCAAATAATCCTGTAAATTGTGATTAATTGTTTTTAACCACATTAATCTCATTTTTAATCTCTAACTTCCTTTTTTTCCTATTATATTAAGAGTACATTACATTTGAAATCAGAGCACACTTATCCGGAGAAGAATGTTTTAAACCGTAAAACAAAATTAAAGCAATACTTTGATATCTTTTTGTCGTTAAATAAGGTTTAAAACATGACAATGTTGCACATTAATGTCCTGTGTACGAGAAAGGAAAGCCGATCAAAGCCGACATTTCCTCCGCAGAAAATATTTTCCAAAGTCTTAACATGTAATCCGACAAATATGTACATAACTTTTAAAATAAATTATTATTATTTTTTTTAATGCATATTTTAGTGCCGCCCTAGTGGCTCCCTGGAGCATTTTTTAAAAAAAGGATGAAAATGGAAAAAATTGGGGAAAATTATTGTTTTTTTTTGAGTTGGCGACTTGTCCAGGGTTTGTCCACCAGTGGCATCAGCAACCCTGAAGGGAAAACGCAGTAGAAAAATGGATGGATAAATGCATGTTTTTTGTTTGAGGGCCAACATGACACAAACCTTCCCACTTGTTAGAAATACCAGTTTAATATGTTTAATGTGTGTATAATTCCTACTAATTTCGGTGGTTCTTGAACTCACCACAGTGTGGACTGTGACGCAACAGTTTGTTTACATGTAAAATTTTCCACTCCTTTGTCCCATGTTGTCCAACAAAAGTTTTATACTGTGCGTGAATGCACTAAGGTGCGCTTTGTTGATGTTATTGACTTGTTGGAGTGCAAGTCAGGCATATTTGGTGACTGCAAGCTAATCAATTTAGATTTAGCTATGTTAGCTATTTAGGCTACTACATATTGCATCACCATGCCTAGGTATATTTGAGCTCATTTAATATCCTTTACTTGTATCCTCTTTGTATTTAATTTATATATGACACAGTCTGTATGTAGCATTGGCTGCATTTCAGAAAGTTGGTTGTGTGCTATGTTGTTCCAGACCACAGCAAACTAGTGTTGTAACGATACCAATATTTTGGACCCGGTACTTGTACCAAAATTATTTCGATACTTTTCTAAATAAAGGAGACCACACAAAATTTCATTTTTGGCTTCATTTTAACAAAAATTTTTTAGGTTACATTAAACCTATTTTTATTATTGCAAGTTTGTCCGTAAATAAAACAGGGAACATACAAGACAACTTGTCTTTTATTAGTAAGTAAACAAACAAAGACTCCTAATTAGTCTGCTGACGTATGCAGTAACATATTGTGTCATTTATACAACTATTATTTTGTCAAATTTAAGGACAAGTGGTAGAAAATGAATTATTAATCTACTTGTTCATTTACTGTTAATATCTGCTTACTTTCTCTTTTAACATGTTCTGTCTACACTTCTGTTCAAATGTAATAATCACTTATTTTTCTGTTTTTTGAATACTTTACATTAGTTTTGGATAATACCACAAATTTGGGTATCAATCCGATACCAAGTCGTTACAGGATCATACATTGGTCATATTCAAAGTCCCATGTGTCCAGGGAAATATTTTCCTATTTTTGATGGCAAAAAATATAGACAATCATAGTAGTATTGACCAGATACGCACCTGTACTTGGTATCATTACAGTGTAGATCCAGCAATGGCGTTTGTTTACATTTTGTCGCCGGTGATCTATGGTGTTAAGGTATTTAAGCGAGTAGTAAATAGTAGTGTTGTATTCTATTTAGTTATCAAGTACAATTGACATAGTTTTGCGCTAACAATTGCATGTTGTGGAAGAGATTAAGAAACTAGTTTAAATATTGTGTTGACACTGTTAAACTATAAATACCACATAAAAAGACTTGAATACATGTGATTGGTATCGGTATTGGTATTGTTGTGTTTGACCAGTCTTCCTCTCAGGGAATTAAAGTCATTAGTCAAGCCCAAGTTCTTTCAGATGACATATGTTGAGGTTGAAGGACTATCAAGACTGAATAGGAATATTATCAAGTTTTACTAAAGCTTTAGGAGACCAGTCCTTACAAATACGCTAATACCAGCATCTCAAAGTGGTCTGAAAATCAAACGGGAAGAGACAACTTATTGAATACGAAAACAGCCCCTGCTCAGAAAGTAAAAAGGGAGTATGCTATACTATACTCCCACATTCCAACCCATCCATCCATCCCAGACTTCCCTCTCCCCAGCCACTTCGTTTAGCTCTTCCCGGGGGATCCCGAGGCGATCGTAAGCCAGCTGGGGGACATAGTCTTCCCAACGTGTCCTGGGTCTTCCCCGTGGCCTCCTACCGGTTGGTCGTGCCTGAAACACTTCCCTAGGGAGGCGTTCGGGTGGCATCCTGACCAGATGCCCGAACCACCTCATCTGGCTCCTCTCCATGTGGAGGAGCAGTGAATTTACTTTGAGTTCCTTCTGGATGGCAGAGCTTCTCACCCTATCTCTAAGGGAGAGCCCCGCCACCCGGCGGATAAAACTCCTTTCGGCCGCTTGTACCCGTGATCTTATCCTTTCGGTCATAACCCAACGCTCATGACCATAGGTGAGGATGGGAACGTAGATCGGCCGGTAAATTTAGAGCTTTGCCTTCTGGCTTAGCTCCTTCTTCAGCCCAACGGATCGATACAGCGTCCGCATTACTGAAGACGCCGCACCGATCTGCCTGTTGATCTCACCATCCACTCTTCCCTCACTTGCGAACAAGACCCCGAGGTACTTGAACTCCTCCACTTGGGTCAGGGTCTCCTCCCCAGCCCGGAGATGGCACTCCACCCTTTTCCGGGGGCGATAACCAAGGACTCGGACTTGGAGGTGCCGATTCCCATCCCAGTCGATTCACACTCTGCTGCGAGCCGATCCAGTGAGAGCTGAAAATCCTGGTCAGATGAAGCCATCAGGACCATATCATCTGCAAAAAGCAGAGACCTAATCCTGCAGCCACCAAACCGGATCCCGTCAACGCCTAGAAAATTTGATCATAAAAGTTATGAACAGAATCGGTGACAAAGGGCAGCCCCTTTAAGGCAAAGCACAGAGTTTACTTGCGGACATAAGATACAAGCATAAAGAGTACATATTAGCTGCTTCAAACATGACTATAAATGAAGAAAGAACTCTTAAAAATATAATCATTCTCTACAGTATCAATCGATTTCGCTCATGGAAGATCGGAATCGGCATCATAAAAACCTGATGGTGTCAGGCTTGGACTTGGTCTTGGTTTGTTTTCCCGAGGTGCAAAGCGAATGGAGTCGAAACGGCGTGAAGGTAAAGACATCTTTATTTTAACACTAATAAACTAAAAACAGGACCAAACAAAAAGTGCTCACAATGGAGGTACAAACTTTGGGCTATGAAACAAAAGACTAGCACAAAGGCTATAAACCATAAACATGAAACAAAAACACTTGCCCAGTGGCATGAATAACAAAAACGTACGTGGACAAAATGGACAGCATTGCAAGGCATGAAGCAGATAATCGAGGGCGTGAATGAGGTGGGAATTAATGCGTTGGCATGGAAACAAACAAAAGCAGGAAGTGCAAAACGGGACTGAATGTCCAAAATCAAAACAGACAAAGCAAAACATGATCCATAGGTGTGACAGATGGAAACGTATACTTAAAAACGTAATGGGGATAATGCGATCGTTAGGGGATCAAACTGTCTGCATCCGAAAGCTGTTACTAACTGTACAGTTTTAGTGTAAAAAAAAAAAAAATAAGAAATTTAGGATTGAATGATAAGTGACAAGGGCAGAAATGTTATACATACCACTCTACTTTAACATCCTTACAAAAAGCTAGAGAAAAGTCAACCAAAATGCAAAAACAGCAAAGGTTGAGGCTTTGCAGCACTAAGGTCTATTTGAATGCTTTTGGTAACTAGAAGTGAGTTTTTCCTGACAATTTTGGTTGAATTGCAAACAGGTGGACCTTAGAGACATCCAATTGGATCATGTATCGTAGATAGTATCATCCAGCTTTAGGAGACGGAACATATTTACCCAATAACTGATGGACAAAGTTCTGTCCCATCTTTATCAATCAATCAATCAATCAATGTTTACTTATATAGCCCTAAATCACTAGTGTCTCAAAGGGCTGCACAAACCACTACGACATCCTCGGTAGGCCCACATAAGGGCAAGGATAAACTCACACCCAGTGGGACGTCGGTGACAATAATGACCCAGTGGGACGTCGGTGACAATGATGACTATGAGAACCTTGGAGAGGAGGAAAGCAATGGATGTCGAGCGGGTCTAACATGATACTGTGAAAGTTCAATCCATAATGGATCCAACACAGTCGCGAGAGTCCAGTCCAAAGCGGATCCAACACAGCAGCGAGAGTCCCGTTCACAGCGGAGCCAGCAGGAAACCATCCCAAGCGGAGGCGGATCAGCAGCGCAGAGATGTCCCCAGCCGATACACAGGCGAGCAGTACATGGCCACCGGATCGGACCGGACCACCTCCACAAGGGAGAGTGGCACATAGAAGAAAAAGAAAAGAAACGGCAGATCAACTGGTCTAAAAAGGGAGTCTATTTAAAGGCTAGAGTATACAAATGAGTTTTAAGGTGAGACTTAAATGCTTCTACTGAGGTAGCATCTCGAACTGTTACCGGGAGGGCATTCCAGAGTACTGGAGCCCGAACGGAAAACGCTCTATAGCCCGCAGACTTTTTTTGGGCTTTGGGAATCACTAATAAGCCGGAGTCCTTTGAACGCAGATTTCTTGCCGGGACATATGGTACAATACAATCGGCAAGATAGGAGGGAGCTAGACCGTGTAGTATTTTATACGTAAGTAGTAAAACCTTAAAGTCACTACTTAAGTGCACAGGAAGCCAGTGCAGGTGAGCCAGTACAGGCGTAATGTGATCAAACTTTCTTGTCAAAAGTCTAGCAGCCGCATTTTGTACCAACTGTAATCTTTTAATGCTGGACATGGGGAGACCCGAAAATAATACGTTACAGTAGTCGAGGCGAGACGTAACAAACGCATGGATAATGATCTCAGCGTCTTTAGTGGACAAAATGGAGCGAATTTTAGCGATATTACGGAGATGAAAGAAGGCCGTTTTAGTAACTCTTTTAATGTGTGACTCAAAAGAGAGTTGGGTCGAAGATAATACCCAGATTCTTTACCGTGTCGCCTTGTTTAATTGTTTGGTTGTCAAATGTTAGAGTTGTATTATTAAATAGAGTTCGGTGTCTAGCAGGACCGATAATCAGCATTTCCGTTTTTTTGGCGTTGAGCTTTGGAATTGGAACGGTCATGAGCTACGTCAAAGTTTAATAAAAATGCAAACTAGCACCTGGCAACGTGACGTGCTCAGTCGAGCTGCATTTAAAACCATAATTGTTGCTTCTATTCCCGTCCAGAAGGTTGGCCGTTTGGTCGGTTGCTTGGTGGGTTCGTCTCAATTGCTCCGGTGAACACAGCTGCTCCGTACTGATAAACCCAGTCACCATGGTACCTGCTCACACATCAAATGTCCTCCATTTTACATGTTCGGGTGCAGTCTTGAGAGTACCCAGGTTTTTAAGTCCGCAGATAATTAAAGGAATTTGTTCAGATGTTTTTTCAGATAGATAAATAGTACTTTATTGATTCCTTCTGTCAGTCTTGCCCCTGACAGTTTGTTTGTGTTTTAGTTTTTCCTGTGTGTGTGTGTAGTATTTCCTGTCTTTAGTTCCGGTCAGAGCTTCCTGTCTTTCTCCCTGAGTGCTCTGTACCCTCAGCTGCGGCCACACCTGGTGTCAATCAGCCCGATTCCTATTTGGACCTGTCTTCCCATCCAGTCCGTGCTGGATTATTGTCGTGTCGTGTGGTGTCATGTCGATGTCACTTCCGTATTGTCGCTCCTGCCGTGTCGTGTCTTTGCAGCGTAGCGTAAGATATATTTGTTAGATGTTTGTAGCTTACTGTTTTTTGTTCCCTGCTTCCAGTTTGTTTTCATATTACAAGTACGACTTCTGTTTTCCTGCTCGCTACACGCTGGCTTCCACGCTAGCCCCATTTTGTTTTTTTGCTAGCTTCCATGCTAAGCTCCCTTTTATTTATAGCTCTCATGCTAGCTCCTTAGTTGGTTATCCGCCTCGTGCACGCTTTTTGTTGTACCCTTTTGGTTTGTTCTTGTTTTAGTATCTTTATTAAATCATTATTTCCTATCTCTGCATCCTGGGGTTCGTCAAAAACTAACTCTGACACCTTCAGGAGAGTTCCTTAAGGAAAATTGAAATTCCAGCAGCAGTGTACAGAGTTGGGATTGAATTTAAAAAGTCAATAATGGGGGTATAAATGGAAAGAAAATAGAAAAATATTACAATACAAATAAAACGCAACAATGAGAAGAAAGATAAAACAGTAAAATAAGAATATAACCAGAGAAAGTAGGCAGTAGTGAACATGTTATGAACAAGTATTGCACTGTTATTGTTTTTTACCCCCTGTCATCATAGTACCCCCCCTCTGCCCCAGAGAGGAGTTGTACAGTCTAATGGCGTGTGGGACAAAGGAGTTTTTGAGTCTTAGTCCTGCACCAGGCTCTTCTGGCTACTGATAACGCTACGCAGAGGGTGACTGGCATCATTCAGGATGCTGACTAGTTTGTCAACAGTCCTCTTCTCTGCCACCGTCACCAGTGAGTCCAGTTTTATTCCGATCGTAGAACAGGACCGTCTGATCAGTTTCTCCAGTCTGGAGCTGTCCTCCTCAGATGTACTGCCCCCCCAGCACACTACCATATAGTAAAGAATACTGGCAACCACAGACTGGTAGAGTTTTTTACAGCCTGCTCTGTCCTTTCCTGCACAAGTGGTCCGTGTTAACAGTCCAGTCCAGCTTATTGTCCACCCACACCCCGACGTACTTGAATGAGTCCACGGTCTGTACCTCGACTCCCTTGACCTTGGACTCGACCACGACTGTATAGTGGGAACAATGGAAGGAAACAACGCTACAAACTAATCTTACGACCCAACATGGCACCGTAGAATCAACCCAAGCCAGGTTTTTATTTTTTTTGCTATTGTTATTAATGGCCTAGTGGTTAGAGTGTCCGTACTGAGATGGGTAGGTCGTGAGTTCAAACCCCGGCCGAGTCATGCCAAAGACGATAAAAATGGGAGCCATTACCTCCCTGCATGGCACTCAGCATAATGGGTTGGAATTGGGGGTTAAATCACCGAAAATGATTCTCGGGCGTGGCCACCGCTGCTGCCCACTGCTCCCCTCACCGCCTAGGGGGTGAACAAGGGGACGGGTCAAATGCAGAGGACAAATTGTGTGTGTGACAATCATTGGTACTTTAACTTTGGTCGGGAAAAAGCTGAAACCACCCGTAGAAAAATTTGAAAAGAAACCTCTTCATTTGTAGCAGTTCAGGGAATGCTTTCATGATCACATTCTCGCAAGTTTGCGTCTTAACGACCAGAAAGTTTGCCGCTTTAGCGGGATTTAAGTGTCTTTCATTATTCATCTGTTGGCTGTCACACGGACTAATTACCCCGGAAAAAAGAACCAAATGGTGACACTTGTGAAGCAGATCCCGCAGTGGAGACGAGTGTCACACATTTCATCTTCTTCCAATCAGCCAAATGTCAGACAAGTTGCTTGAAACGAGCGTTTTAGTCATTGGTAAAAAAATTTTTTTTAAAAAAGCCTCGTTGGTGACAGTGAGGTCTTGCTTGTTTCCCTTCAGTTGTGTTTTTGTGGAAGTGGCCTGAAATGTAAGATTGAATTAGCATCACATGCACCACATTAGAGGTCATAATCTTCTGAGAGGGGGCGCTGCCTTTAAAAGAATAAATATATTAACAGATCTAAAATAAATCCCTTTTTGAAAATTGTCAGGTTCAAGCACTGATGACATCTATTAAACAAGACAAAAGGCAAGGAATAAAACAGAGACAGAATTAAATTTGGACTCAATCTTGAGGAGAGACATGGCCCCGTACTGTCGGTACAGTTCCTGCACCACGCTCTGACGAAAATGGTTTTCGTCTCCTCTTTTATTTAGATATTCGATGTTTACGCAACAACACATGTCGCAACAGAAATGGGGAGTATGTAAACAGTCATTGTTTTCAGTCACATTGAAGACAAGTGAATTAGTGAAGTGAATTATATTTATATAGCGCTTTTTCTCTAGTGACTCAAAGCGCTTTACATAGTGAAACCCAATATCTCATTTTTACGTTCAAACCAGTGTGGGTGGCACTGGGAGCAGGTGGGTAAAGTGTCTTGCCCAAGGACACAACGGCAGTGACTAGGATAGCTGAAGCGGGGATCGAACCTGCAACCCTCAAGTTGCTGGCACGGCCGCTCTACCAACCGAGGTATACCGCCCCAAAACAAAAGAAGAAGATGCCTCAGGCTTGGGCTTGTCCAGGATTCAGCTTCGGCAGTTGTTTGAGGACAATAAAAAAACCCTCTCGTCGCATTCAAACGTACACTGCGGAATCTTCCAAGACCTTGCTTGGTCGAACAAGGACAGTTTTCATCTGTTCAATGGAAACTCAGAGAGCGGAAAGTTTTTTGATAATTTACACACATTTTTTCTAACAGAAATGGAAAATTAATAGACAGTTGTGTGTCCTTCTTTCGATTCAAATTATTTGTGCCCTCATGCTTTCTATTAAAGATAAATGTTTGTAATGTGACTCATATTTGGGAAAATACTCTCCACGAGTGGTTCTCAACTGGTTTGGCTGTGGGACCCTCAATAGTTAATCCAGGGGTCGGCAGCCCCCGGCTCTGGAGCCGCATGCGACTCTTGGATCACTCTGATGTGGCTCAGCTGCATACTCAATCGCTCCCACTGCCGTCGCCTTTTTTTAAAATGTATTTATGTATTTAATTTTTTTTCTAGTGCTTCACTCTAACTTTCCTCATCCACAAATCTTTCATCCTCGCTCAAATTAATTGGGAAATTGTCGCTTTCTCGGTCCAAATCGCTCTTGCTGCTGGTGGCCATGATTGTAAACAATGTTCAGATGTGAGGAGCTCCACAACCCGTGACGTCACGCGCACTTTGTCTGCTACTTCCTGTACAGGCGTGGCTTTTTTAATTAGCAACCAAAAGTTGCGAACTTTATCGTCGATTTTCTCTACTAAATCCTTTCAGCAAAAATATGGCGAAGTATGACACATAGAATGGACCTGCTATCCCTGTTTAAATAACACAATCTCATTTCAGTAGGCCTTTAACACTGTTACAAATATGCGCCTAACTGTGAACCCACACCGAACAAGAATGACGAACATCCGCACTGTAACACAACATAAACACAACAGAACAAATACCCAGAATGTCATGCATCCCCAACTCTTCCGGGCTACATTATACACACACACTACCGCCACCCCCTTCCGTGCGTCAGTTGAGGTGGGCCAGGTTGGGGGGCAGGGTTTGGTGGTAGTGGGGGTGTATAATTTAGCCCGGAAGAGTTCGGGATACACGGGATTCTGGTTATGTGTTTATTTTGTGTTACAGTGCAGATGTTTTCCCGAAATGTGTTTGACATTCTTGTTTGGTGTGGGTTCACAGTGTGGCGCATATTAGTAAGAGTGCTTAAGTTGTTTATATCACAACCCTCAGTGTAACCTGTATGGCTGTTGAGCAAGTATGCCTTGCAGTCGCTTGTGTGTGTCTGCAGAAGCCTCATACAACATGTGAAAGGGCTGGTAAGCTGTTTGTTACGGCTGTAGAGGGCGCTAAACGCATTGTCATCATAGCACCCCCTTGTTATTGTTGTTTGGGTGAAAACTAGCAGACAGTCGAGAGAAAGGTTGCTCTGAAACTCTGTAGTCTCCCTGACAATTCGAGATGGTTGGCAAATGTGATGTTGTCAAGCGGTATTCAAATAAAACTTGCGGGCCGCGTTAATATATTTTCATATTAAGGTTCGGGCCGCGTGTCTGAGACCCCTGGTTAATACATAGCACAAAGCAAAAATAAAACTTTGTACGCTGTGTTATTTCATTTTAAATTTCAAAAGAGTCTTGTGGCTCCCATAGTTTTCTTTATTTTGTGAAACGGGTCAAAATGGCTCTTTAATTGGTAAAGGTTGCCGACCCCTGAGTTAACGACAAGAGGTGACCCAAATTGGTCGTCACTAAAGTAGGGACGCAACTACTTTAAAATTAAGTTAATTAAGGTGGTGTCTCTCCGGTGGTAAAGGAGGTGGGTGGGTGTAAGGATCTGTGTAACTCGGCCTGTCGCCAACACGTCCCCACCTTGTCGCTGCCACCACAGCCTGGGGGGGGCAACAGACTACAGACTGTGGTGAAGTAGGCTGGCTTCGTCGCATGAAGAAGCCTAACATTTTTGGTTGTGTTTTCTGCTCCATTTTCTGAATGGCGAGATACGGTATATATCTCGATATCTTTTCAGTAAAGTAAAAACAAAACAGTCCTAGTTACCCGAGATACTAAGTATGTCTTTATTATGACTTACTGAGACAAAATAATGACTTTCAAAGTCAAATTAATGACTTACTGTACGTAAGGGTTTGCAATAAGCGTTTGAAAAAAAGAGTTAAAAGAGTTCATTTATTACAGCATTTGTGAATTCTGTAGTTGATTTTTATGTAAATGATATATTTTTATCAACATGTGATAGCAGGGACCCTGCCATTCAAAACTAGGCTGCTACATTACTAATGATTAATGTAACTCCAGCTGAAAAATTAGTACAATGGCAATAGGAGACACTATTCATCCCTGAACACCCCGGTGTAAATGTAGGCTTTATAATGCCCTTACATTATTATATCAACTATCAGAGACAGAAATTCTTCATTTAACATAATGTCCTTTTTTGCTGCTTCAACATAGCTCAATCAAGACAGAAAAAGCTAAAGTGAAATAACTTAGTTGTTAACTGTATTTCAATAATGCTTGTCTTTCTCTAAGACTGACAGGGCTTTGCTGTCCATAACACACGCACACACACACCGCAAAATGAGCTAACGTTAGGCTAAAAGCTAACTAGCCTTCACCTCAAGGACTGCGAGCGAGCTGAGCTGCCACTTATGTTTCTAGAACGTCAACGGGCTCTAAGTGATGTTACTAGTAGTTGACTGGGAGGTGCTTATCATAATTATGCTTACCTGCTTAACACCTTTCTGCTCACCAGACTGCAGGAGCACTGATTGGTTGTTACCGCTCTGCGTGTAACCAATCAGATGGTTGTGTGGGTGGGACAATGCCGGGTGCGGCAGAGACATACTGACAGAGGCAGAACTGAGCGGAGCAGCTTGTTAAGACTTTAGGTTAGGCAGTGGCTCTTTGTTGTTAAGGTTGCCATAATTGTCACAGGTATCACTGTTGCTGAAAATGTACTTATACTCACACTGAAGTCTTTACACAAAGTTTTCTAAAGATAATAATAAATACTAAGTCTATTATTTAGCATTTTTTGTTAATATATGTTTGTTGAGACATGATTCAATGTGAATGCACATGTGGATGTATTTACGTGTCTGAGACCACTGCTTAAGTTAGATCCATAAATACTGTTTGTCATCCAGAGGTTGGGAATCTTACGGAACCTCACGATTCAGGAGCAACGATTAGATTAAAATCTACCTACTCAGTGGCCGATTGGTTAGAGTGTCCGCCCTGAGATGGGTAGGTCGGGAGTTCAAACCCCGGCCGAGTCATACCAAAGACTATAAAAATGGCAACCATTACCTCCCTGCTTGGCACTCAGCATCAAGGGTTGGAATTGGGGGTTAAATCACCATAAATGATTCCTGGGCGTGGCACCACTGCTGCTCACTGCTCCCTGCTCCCCTCACCTCCCAGGGGGTGAACGTGGGAATGGTTCAAATGCAGAGGACACATTTCACCACACTTAGTGTGTGTGTGTGACAAACATTGCTACTTTAACTTTGAATTTTATGTTTTATATCGGTGGTCCCCAACCACTATATCAGTGGTCCCCACCGATAGGTACAAAAAATTATAAAAAAAAATGTTTTTTTTTTATTATTATTAAATCAACATAAAAAACACAATATATACAATACGTATCAATATAGATCAGGGGTCGGCAACCCGCGGCTCTTTAGCGCCGCCCTAGTGCCTCTCTGGATCTTTTTCAAAAATATATGAAAAATGGAAATGCTGAGGGGGGAAAAAAACATTTTTTGTTTTAATATGGTTTCTGTAGGAGGACAAACATGACACAAACCTCCCTATTTGCTATAAAGCACACTGTTTATATTAAACATGCTTCACTGGTTCGAGTATTTGGCGAGCGCCGTTTTGTCCTACTAATTTTGGCGGTCCTTGAACTCACCGTAGTTTGTTTACATGTATAACTTTCTCCGACTTTCTAGGACGTGATTTATGAAACTTCTTTTTCTGTCTCATTTTGTCCACCAAACTTAAAACGTTGTGCGTGAATGCACAAAGATGAGTTTTGTTGATGTTATTGACTTATGTGGAGTGTGCTAATCAGACATATTTGGTCACTGCATGACTGCAAGTTAATCAATGCTAACATGCTATTTAGGCTAGGTAAATGTACATATTGCATCATTATGCCTCATTTGTAGCTATATTTGTGCTCATTTAGTTTCCTTTAAGTCTTCTTAGTTAAATTTATATCTCATGACACTATCTGTATGTAATATGGCTTTTAATTCTTTGCGGCTCCACAAAGATTCGTTTTTGTATTCTTGGTCCAATACGGCTCTTTCAACATTTTGGGTTGCCGACCCCTGATATAGATCAATACAGTCTGCAGGGATACAGTCCGTTAGCACAAATAATTGTATTTCTTTATGCAAAAAACAAACACAAAAACCCGGTCCATGGGACAAATTTTCAAGCATTGACCGGTCTGCAGCTACAAAAAGGTTGGGATCCACTGTTCTATATAATCAGGGATGTTATATATATTTGATTATTTTTCTTACAAGCATTTTTCAGTCCTTTTTGTCATCCATTTTTCTTCTTCCTAATTAGTTGTTTTGTTTGCGTCTGCCTCACAATACGAAGGTCCTGCAGTCCTGGGTTCAAATCCAGGCTCGGGATCTTTCTGTGTGGAGTTTGCATGTTCTCCCCGTGAATGCGTGGGTTCCCTCCGGGTACTCCGGCTTCCTCCCACCTCCAAAGACATGCACCTGGGGATAGGTTGATTGGCAACACTAATTGGCCCTAGTGTGTGAATGTGAGTGTGAATGTTGTCTGTCTATCTGTGTTGGCCCTGCGATGAGGTGGCGACTTGTCCAGGGTGTACCCCGCCTTCCGCCCGATTGTAGCTGAGATAGGCGCCAGCGCCCCCCGCGACCCCGAAAGGGAATAAGCGGTAGAAAATGGATGGATGGATAATTAGTTGTTTCCATGATCAAGACCTAAAATGGAGACACCTGAGATTTGA
This sequence comes from Nerophis ophidion, assembly GCF_033978795.1. Taxonomy (NCBI): domain Eukaryota; kingdom Metazoa; phylum Chordata; class Actinopteri; order Syngnathiformes; family Syngnathidae; genus Nerophis; species Nerophis ophidion. The sequence goes on along the minus strand of NC_084628.1, from coordinate 38,728,260 downwards.
TTGTCTTCCAAAAGTTATTTATCTATTAGTCCAATTATGAGCAGATACACAGTACAGGCCAAAAGATTGGACACCGCATTTAATGTTTTCTTTATTTTCGTGACTATTTCCTTCATAGGTAGTCACATCAAAACTATGAATGAACACATTCTATTGAGGAGGAGAAAAGTCAAACTCAAAATAACAGCGTGGGAATTCAGGATCCAGGAAAATAAGCGTGGGACGAGGCAAGGCATGGACATAGACATGGAAGCGCGACAGGCACGAAAACTCGAGACAATCTGGCACGGAACAAGGGGAGGCGTGGGCTTATATGACACATGAGGGTAATGGGAAACAGGTGGAAACAATCAGGGGTCAGGGATGGCGTCAGACTGATGACAAAAAAATCACTCAAATATGAGGAAAGCAAGAATTGTAGGGAAAAAAATAACTTGCCACTTCAGTTGCAAAAAACTAAATAACAAAATTCACTCTACTGAGGAGGAGAAAAGTCAAACTCAAAAGAACAGCGTGGGAATTCAGGAACCAAGAAAATAAGCGTGGGGCAAGGCATGGACATAGACATGGAAGCGCGACAGGCACGAAAATTCGAGACAATCTGGCACGGAACAAGGGGAGGCGTGGGCTTATATGACACATGAGGGTAATGGGAAACAGGTGGAAACAATCAGGAGTCAGGGATGGCGTCAGACCGATGACAAAAAATCACTCAAATTTGAGGAAAGCAAGAATTGTAGGGGAAAAAAATAACTCACCACTTCAGTTGCAAAAAACTATATAACAAAATTCACCCTACTGAGGAGGAGAAAAGTCAAACTCAAAATAGCAGCGTGGGAATTGAGGATTATTTATCTATTTGTCCAATTATGAGCAGATACACAGTACAGGCCAAAAGACTGGACACCTCATTTAATGTGTTTTCTTTATTTTCGTGACTATTTCCTTCATAGATAGTCACATCAAAACTATGAATGAACACATGGCTGAAATAACAGAAAACGATGAGGTGGCGACTTGTCCAGGGTGTACCCTGCCCCCCGCATAATTGCAGCTGAGATAGGCCCCCCGCCACCCCAAAGGGAATAAGCGGTAGAAAATGGATGGATGGAGTTTCTTCAAAATAGCCACCCTTTGGTCTGATTATTGCTTTGCACACTCTTGGCATTCTCTACATGAGCTTCAAGAGGTAGTCACCTGAAATGCTCCTCACTTCACAGGTGTGCTGTGTGACCGTTTCAGCGCCTCTTCTCTCAAAATTGTCCAAAGTAAGAATGAAATTTCATTTTTACATACTAAAATGTACAATTTTGCACAATTAATTGGGAGAAAAAACACGTTATTTCAGGAGGGTCCTTGCACCTCATTAACATTATTGATCATTTACTAATTAAGACCTCGTTATTGCATATCCACCATAATTGAGGTTGTGTGTTGCTTTTACAAGGTCATTTTGCTTCCTCGCGCAGGCCAGCATTAGAGCGGCCTGCTGCAGGTCTAAGGAGAGATCCGATTATTAGGTTGAAGGAGCTGAAACGGGCCGTAATCACAACCTCAAGCACAACATTGGTCAAGTGTTGTCGTGCAATGGCCGATCTAACTGAGGTCTTGAACCTCACCTATTACCAAGAAAGGGTGCACACTTCTAATCAGACCTAGTTTTTTTCTCAGAACTACCAGCAGTGAGGCTCGCCTGCCACCAAATCACTGATCCACGTCAGCTGGAGGAAAGTGAGAGCGGCACAAGCAAGGTGGATTACAAACCCCGTTTCCATAGGAGTTGGGAAATGGTGTTAGATGTAAATATAAATGGAATACAATGATTTGCAAATAATTTTCAGCCCATATTCAGTTGAATGCACTTCAAAGACAACATATTTGATGTTCAAACTCATATATATATATTTTTTTAGCAAAAAATAATTAACTTAGAATTTCATGGCTGCAACACGTGCCAAAGTAGTTGGGAAAGGGCATGTTCACCACTGTGTTACATCACATTTTCTTTTAACAACACTCAATAAACGTTAGGGAACTGAGGAAACCAATTGTTGAAGCTTTGAAAGCGGAATTCTTCCCCATTCTTGTTTTATGTAGAGCTGTCGTATTTTACGCTTCACACATTTTCGATGGTTAGACAGGTCTGGACTGCAGGCGGGCCAGGAAAGTACCCGCACTCTTTTTTTTTTACGAAGCCATGCTGTTGTAACACGTGCTGAATGTGGCTTGGCATTGTCTTGCTGAAATAAGCAGGAGCGTCCATGAAAAAGACGGCGCTTAGATGGCAGCATATGTTGTTCCAAAACCTGTATGTACCATTCAGCATTAATGGTGCCTTCACAGATGTGTAAGTTACCCATGCCTTGGGCTCTAATGGAGCCCCATACCATCACACATGCTGGCTTTTGAACTTTGCGTCGATAACAGTCTGGATGGTTCGCTTCCCCGATGTCGAATATTTCCAAAAACTATTTGAAATGTGGGCTCGACAGACCACAGAACACTTTTCCACTTTGCATCACTCCATTTTAGATAATATCGGGTGCAGAGAAGCCGGCAGCGTTTCTGGATGTTGTTGATAAATGGCTTTAATTTGCATAGTAGAGCTTTAACATGCACTTAAAGATGTAGTGACGAACTGTATTTTATGACTGTGGTTTTCTGAAGTGTTCCGGAGCCCATGTGGTGATATCCTTTAGACATTGATGTCGGTTTTTGATACAATGCCGTCTGAGGGATCGAAGGTCACGGTCATTCAATGCCGCTTACGTGGAGTGATTTCTCCAGATTCTCTGAACCTTTTGATGTTATTATGGAGCGTAGATGTTGAAATCCCTAAATTTCTTGCAATTGCACTTTGAGAAATGTTGTTCTTAAACCATTTGACTATTTGCTCAGGCAGTTGTGGACAAAGGGGTGTACCTCGCCCCATCCTTTCTTGTGAAAGACTGAGCATTTTTCGGGAAGCTTTTTTTATACCCAATCATGGCACCCACCTGTTCCCAATTAGCCTGCACACCTGTGGGATGTTCCAAATAAGTGTTTGATGAGCATTCCTCAACTTTATCAGTATTTGTTGCCACCTTTCCCAACTTCTTTGTGACATGTTGCTGGCATCAAATTCTAAAGTTAATGATTATTTGCACACCAAAAAAATGTTTATCAGTTTGAACATGAAATATGTTGTCTTTGTAGCATATTCAAATGAATATGGGTTGAAAAGGATTTGCAAATCATTGTATTCTGTTTATATTTACATCTAACACAATTTCCCAACTCATATGGAAACGGGGTCTGTATTCCAAAAGTCAAAGGACTCCATGTCCCTGACACATGGTAGACGGAGACCAGTTGGTCCTTCGGGGCCGAACAAGGGGTCGTCTCCGTCTTAATGATCGAGGACATTTGAAAGAGGTTTTATTACGGGGGTTTTTGTGTAATCCTCTTCAGCTACTTTGTGTTTTTCTGCCCAAATAAATTAATGGGGAGAGATTTGCCAAGTGGCGTTTTAATCTGCAGGATGAAGCAAATCAGATTTGTTTTAATTGGACAAAACACTTACTCCTCTCTTAAAAAAAAACAGTATTCACCTGTTATCTTAAGCAAAGATTGAAATGTGTATACGTATAAAGCAGTGTTTTTCAACCTTTTTCCAGCCAAGGCACGTTTTTGGCGTTGGAAAAAAAACGTCCCTTGGCACAACACCAGCAGAAATCATTAAAAAAACGAAACTCAGTTGACAGTAAAAAGTCGTCGTTGTCAGGCTTGGACAAAGGAGTGAACTCAGATGTAGAGTAGGGATAATTAGTAGGGCTTTTATTTTGACGGCTCTTGCACCTCCAGAGTGAGAGTAAATGCAATATCTACAAAAAAACAAAATCCGTCGGGGGAAAAAGGTTTCAAAAAAGAGAATAACCGAGAATCACTCCGAAAAGGAAGAAAATACAAAAACCAAGACAAGCTATAATTTGCGCCGTATCTGCTATGAAACTTATTAACATAAACCGCTTCAACAGGAGGAAGAAAACAATGACTATGAGAATTTTACACTTAATCTTAATCTAATAATGGTCAAGAAAAAAATCACTCAAAAAATTGGAGGAGAGAAAGAATTGTAGGAAAAAAATAATAACTCACCACTTCGGTTGCAAAAACCTAAATAACAAAATTCACTCTACTGAGGAGGAGAAAAGTCAAACTCAAAAGAGTAGCGTGGGAATTCAGGATCCAGGAAAATAAGCGTGGGACGAGGCAAGGCATGGACATAGACATGAAAGCGAGACAGGCACGAAAACTCGACAAAATCTGGCACGGAACAAGGCGAGGTGTGGGCTTATATGACACACGAGGGTAATGGGAAACAGGTGGAAACAATCAGGGGTCAGGGATGGCGTCAGAGTGATGACAAAAAAATCACTTAAATTTGAGGAAAGAAATAATTGTGGGACACAAAATAATAACTCGCCACTTCGCTTGCAAAAAACTAAATAACAAAATTCACTCTACTGAGGAGGAGAAAAGTCGAACTAAAAATAACAGCGTGGGAATTCAGGATCCAGGAAAATAAGCGTGGGACGATGCAAGGCATGGACATAGACATGGAAGCGAGACAGGCACGAAAACTTGAGACAATCTGGCACGGAACAAGGGGAGGTGTGGGCTTATATGACACATGAGGGTTAATGGGAAACATGTGGAATTAATCAGGGGTCAGGGATGGCGTCAGACTGATGACAAAAAATCACTCAAATTTGAAGAAAGAAAGAATTGTAGGAAAAAAATAACTTACCACTGCGGTTACAAAAAACTATATATCAAAATTCACTCTACTGAGGAGGAGAAAAGTCAAATTCAAAAGAACAGCGTGGGAATTCAGGAACCAAGAAAATAAGCGTGGGACGAGGCAAGGCATGGACATAGACATGGAAGCGAGACAGGCACGAACATTCGAGACAATCTGGCAAGGAACAAGGGGAGGTGTGGGCTTATATGACACATGAGAGTAATGGGAAAAAGGTGGAAACAATCAGGGGTCAGAGATGGCGTCAGACTGATGACAAAAAAATCATTTAAATTTGAGGAAAGAAAGAATAGTAGGACACAAAATAATAACTCACCACTTTGGTTGCCAAAAACTAAATAACAAAATTCACTCTACTGAGGAGGAGAAAAGTCAAACTCAAAAGAGCAGCGTGGGAATTCAGGATCCAGGAAAATAAGCGTGGGACGAGGCAAGGCATGGACATAGACATGGAAGCGAGACAGGCATGAAAACTCGAGACAATCTGGCACGGAACAAGGGGAGGTGTGGGCATGTATGACACATGAGGGTAATGGGAAACAGGTGGAAACAATCAGGGTTCAGAAATGGCGTCAGACTGATGACAAAAAAATCATTCAAATTTGAGGAAAGAAATAATTGTGGGACACAAAATAATAGCCCACCACTTTGGTTGCAAAAAACTAAATAACAAAATTCACTCTACTGAGTTCTTGTCTTACGCTCCTATTTCAGTGGATTTTTCTCTTTTTTGGGGGGTATTTTCCTGTACCAGTTTCATGTCTTCCTTTGAGCGATATTTCCCGCATCTACTTTGTTTTTGCAATCAAGAATATTTCAGTTGTTTTTATCCTTCTTTGTGGGGACATTGTTTACACCATGTCATGTACATAAAAGACTATATCTATCTATCTATCTATCTGTACGGATTTACTTTGTGGACGCTCTCTTTGCTCCACAGTAAGTATTTGCTGTCGTCCAGCATTCCTTTTTTGTTTACTTTCTAGCCAGTTCATTTTTACTTTTGTTCTGCATATCCTTCCCTAAGGTTCAGTCCCTTTTCTTAGGGGCGCTCACCTTTTGTTTATTTTTGGTTTAAGCATTAGACACCTTTTTAAGTTGTTCGGAAGTGTCGACTATCATGTCATGTTCGGGTGTACATTGTGGACGCTCTCTTTGCTCCACAGTAAGTCTTTGCTGTCGTCCAGCATTCTGTTTTTGTTTACTTTGTAGCCAGTTCTGTTTTAGTTTTGTTCTGCATAGCCTTCCCTAAGCTTGAGTCCCTTTTCTTAGGGGCACTCACCTTTTGTTTATTTTTGGTTTAAGCATTAGATACATTTTTACCTGCACCCTGCCTCCCACTGTTTCCGACATCTACAAAGCAATTATCTATTGGCTGCCACCTAGTGATATGGAAGAGTATTACAGGGTATTTCTGCCGAGCTCTAGACAGCACCGTCACTCAACAACAACACATCATTTGGGATTTTTCATTTTACAAAATTTTATTTGACAATTTTCCATTCATAAACCTATTGACATCCTTCAGAACATAGTATTAGAGCAGGGGTCTTGAGTGTGGCCTTAAAGGCTCCCTGGAGCATTTTTAAAAAAGGATTGGAAATGGAAAAAGATGGGGGAGAGGAATATTTTTTTTATTTGAGGCAATAACACAATAACACAAACCTTCCACAAAACTACCACTGTTTAATATGTTTAATTTTTGTATGCTTCACTGATGACACTATTTGGTGAACATCGTTTTGTCCTACTCATTTTGGCGCTTCTTTGACGCAACAGTTTGTTTACTTGATAAGTCTTCCACTCCTTGGTCTCATTTTTGTCCACCAAAAGTTTTATGCTGTGTGCAAATGCACAAAAGGTGCGCTTTGTTGATGTTATTGACTTGTTGGAGTGCTAATCAGGCATATTTGACTGCAAGCTCATCAGATTTGCCAGAATATTTTTATTTTATTTTATTCATAACAAGTTTGAAGAAAGAAGAATATTATTTGTCGAAAAAACAGAAGCTAAAATTAAGAATTAAATCAAAATGTATTTACTATTCTTTAAAATAAAAAACATACATTGTCAGGAAAGAGGGGGAAGGAATTTAAAAGGTAAAAAGGTGTACGTGTTTAAAAATCCTAAAATCATTTTTAAGGTTGTATTTTTTCTCTAAAATTGTCTTTCTGAAAGTTATTTTATTAATTTTAGAATTTTGATAACATGTTTTAAATAGGTTAAAATCCAATCTGCACTTTGTTAGAATATATAACAAATTGGACCAAGCTATATTTCTAACAAAGACAAATCATTATTTCTTCTAGATTTCCTACAACAAAACTTTTTAAAGAAATCTAAAAGACTTTGAAATAAGATTTAAATTTGATTCTAAAGATGTTCTATATTTGCCAGAATATTTTTTGGGAATTTTAATCATACATTTGAAAAAATATTTCACAAATATTCTTTGTCGAAAAAACAGAAGCTAAAATGAAGGATTTAATTAAAATGTATTTATTATTCTTTACAATAAAAAAAATACATTGTCAGGAAAGAAGAGGAAGGAATTTAAAAGGTAAAAAGGTATATGTGTTTAAAAATCCTAAAATCATTTTTAAGGTTGTATTTTTTCTCTAAAATTGTCTTTCTGAAAGTTATAAGAAGCAACGTAAAAAAATAAGAGCAGTATAGTTCGGTTGGTAGAGCGGCCGCGCAGCAACTAGAGGGTTGCAGGTTCGATTCCCGCTGCCGCCATCCTAGCCACTGCCGTTGTGTCCTTGGGCAAGACACTTTACCCACCTGCTCCCCGTGCCACCCACACTGGTTTAAACGTAACTTAGATATTGGGTTTCACTATGTAAAGCGCTTTGAGTCACTAGAGAAAGGCGCTATATAAATATAATTCAATTCAATTATTCAAACAAGTGAAGACCAAGTCTTTAAAATATTTTTGGGGATTTTCAAATTCTATTTGAGTTTTGTCTCTCTTAGAATTAAAAAAATGTTGAGCAAAGCGAGACCAGCTTGCTAGTAAATAAATACAATTAAAAAAAAATAGAGGCAGCTCACTGGTAAGTGCTGCTATTTGAGCTATTTTTAGAACAGGCCAGTGGGCGACTCATCTGGTCTTTACGGGCGACCTGATGTCCTCAACCGATGCACAGGCGAGCGGTCCACCCAGGGTCCTGACTCTGGACAGCCAGAACTTGGATCCACTATGGACTGGACTCTCACTATTATGTTAGATCCACTATGGACTGGACTCTCACACTATTATGTTAGATCCACTATGGACTGGACTCACACTATTATGTTAGATCCACTATGGACTGGACTCTCACTATTATGTTAGATCCACTATGGACTGGACTCTCACACTATTATGTTAGATCCACTATGGACTGGACTCTCACACTATTATGTTAGATCCACTATGGACTGGACTCTCACACTATTATGTTAGATCCACTATGGACTTGACTCACACTATTATGTTAGATCCACTATGGACTGGACTCTCACTATTATGTTAGATCCACTATGGACTGGACTCTCACACTATTATGTTAGATCCACTATGGACTGGACACTCACACTATTATGTTAGATCCACTATGGACCGGACTCTCACACTATTATGTTAGATCCACTATGGACTGGACTCTCACACTGTTATGTTAGATCCACTATGGACTGGACTCTCATACTATTACGTTAGATCCACTATGGACTGGACTCTCACACTATTATGTTAGATCCACTATGGACTGGACTCTCACTAATTTGTTAGATCCACTATGGACTGGACTCTCACTAATTTGTTAGATCCAGTATGGACTGGACTCTCACTAATTTGTTAGATCCACTATGGACTGGACTCTCACTATTATGTTAGATCCACTATGGACTGGACTCTCACTAATTTGTTAGATCCACTATGGACTGGACTCTCACTATTATGTTGGATCCACTATGGACTGGACTCTCACACTATTATGTTAGATCCACTATGGACTGGACTCTCACTATTATGTTAGCTCCACTATGGACTGGACTCTCACACTATTATGTTAGATCCACTATGGACTGGACTCTCACTAATTTGTTACTTCCACTATGTACCGGACTCTCACACTATTATGTTAGATCCACTATAGACTGGACTCTCACACTATTATGTTAGATCCACTAAGGACTGGACTCTCACACTATTATGTTAGATCCACTATGGACTGGACTCTCACACTATTATGTTAGATCCACTATGGACTGGACTCTCACACTATTATGTTATATCCACTATGGACTGGACTCTCACACTATTATGTTAGATCCACTATGGACTGGACTCTCACTAATTTGTTAGATCCACTATGGACTGGACTCTCACACTATTATGTTAGATCCACTATGGACTGGACTCTCACTAATTTGTGAGACCCACTATGGACTGGACTCTCACACTATTATGTTAGATCCACTATGGACTGGACTCTCACTAATTTGTGAGACCCACTATGGACTGGACTCTCACACTATTATGTTAGATCCACTATGGACTGGGGACTCACACTATTATGTTAGATCCACTATGGACTGGACTCTCACACTATTATGTTAGATCCACTATGGACTGGACTCTCACACTATTATGTTAGATCCACTATGGACTGGACTCTCACACTATTATGTTAGATCCACTATGGACTGGACTCACAATATTATGTTAGATCCACTATGGACTGGACTCTCACTAATTTGTGAGACCCACTATGGACTGGACTCTCACACTATTATGTTAGATCCACTATGGACTGGACTCTCACTAATTTGTGAGACCCACTATGGACTGGACTCTCACACTATTATGTTAGATCCACTATGGACTGGGGACTCACACTATTATGTTAGATCCACTATGGACTGGACTCTCACACTATTATGTTAGATCCACTATGGACTGGACTCTCACTAATGTGTTAGATCCACTATGTACTGGACTCTCACACTATTATGTTAGATCTACTATGGACTGGACTCTCACACTATTATGTTAGATCCACTATGGACTGGACTCTCACACTATTATGTTAGATCCACTATGGACTGGACTCTCACACTATTATGTTAGATCCACTATGGACTGGACGCACATTATTATGTTAGATCCACTATGGACTGGACTCTCACTATTATGTTAGATCCACTATGGACTGGACTCTCACACTATTATTTTAGATCCACTATGGACTGGACACTCACACTATTATGTTAGATCCACTATGGACCGGACTCTCACACTATTATGTTAGATCCACTATGGACTGGACTCTCACACTGTTATGTTAGATCCACTATGGACTGGACTCTCACACTATTACGTTAGATCCACTATGGACTGGACTCTCACACTATTATGTTAGATCCACTATGGACTGGACTCTCACTAATTTGTTAGATCCACTATTTACTGGACTCTCACTAATTTGTTAGATCCACTATGGACTGGACTCTCACACTATTATGTTAGTTCCACTATGGACTGGACTCTCACTAATTTGTTAGATCCACTATGGACTGGACTCTCACACTATTATGTTAGATCCACTATGGACTGGACTCTCACACTATTATGTTAGATCCACTATGGACTGGACTCTCACACTATTATGTTAGATCCACTATGGACTGGACTCTCACACTATTATGTTAGATCCACTATGGACTGGCCAGCGGGCGACCTGGTGCGTTGGTTACCCCTGGCTTATGGTACGTCAGGAGTCCACTTTCCTTGTCCCTTTTTAGATAATTTGAAAATATTTGGACTTCAGTGCATATCATAGAATCATGTAAGGTTGATAACGATCTCTATAGCAACTGGATTATTTGTAGACGCTAACTAACTACAAGGTAAAACACACTGAGGGTGTCAGGCACCACAGCTGAGGGATTCGCCGGATTTCTGCCAAGGTGACACGGCGTGACCCGGGATGTTGAAATACGTTTTAAATTGCCTTCTCCAAAGCGGTGATTGTGTTAAGTTCTTTGGAGACAGTTGGCGGCAAAGGAGTTAAGCCTTTAATTCTGCCACAGCTCCACAGAGCATCGATTAGTGGAGATGCCTGAAGACACTGATGGAGGGGAAAGTCTTTTTTCTCTCCCCGCTTCTGGTGTCGCTGGCGTGGAGGAGGCGGTTACAAAGTCTGTTCACAATATAAATCAATGTTTATCAATCAATCAGTGTTTACTTATATAGCCCTAAATCACAAGTGTCTCAAAGGGCTGCACACGCCACAACCACATCCTGGGCTCAGAGCCCACATAAAGGGCAAGGAAAAAGTTACAACCCAGTGGGACGTCAATGTGGAGGACTATGAGAAACCTTGGAGAGGACCGCAGATGTGAATGAACCCCTGCCTCTCTGGGGGAGACCGGATGCAATGGACGTCGAGTGGGTCTAACATAATATTGTGAAAGTCCAGTCCATAGTGGATCTAACATAATATTGTGGAAGTCCAGTCCATAGTGGATCTAACATAATAGTGTGAGAGTCCAGTCCATAGTGGATCTAACATAATAGTGAGAGTCCAGTCCATAGTGGATCTAACATAATATTGTGAAAGTTCAGTCCATAGTGGATCTAACATAATAGTGTGAAAGTCCAGTCCATAGTGGATCTAACATAATAGTGAAAGTCCAGTCCATAGTGGATCTAACATAATAGTGAGAGTCCAGTCCATAGTGGATCTAACATAATAGTGTGAGAGTCCAGCCCATAGTGGATCTAACATAATAGTGTAAGAGTCCAATCCATAGTGGATCTAACATAATATTGTGAAAGTCCAGTCCATAGTGGACCTAACATAATAGTAAGAGTCCAGTTCATAGTGGATCTAATATAATAGTGAGAGAGTCCAGTCCATAGTGGATCTAACATAATAGTGTGAGAGTCCAGTCCAAAGTGGATCTAACATAATAGTGAGAGTCCAGTCCATAGTGGATCTAAGATAATATTGTGAGAGTCCAGTCCATAGTGGATCCAAGATAATAGTGTGAAAGTCCAGTCCATAGTGGATCTAACATAAAATTAAGAGCATCCAGTCCATAGTGGATCTAATATATAATGGTTAGAGTCCAGTCCATAGTGGATCTAACATAATAGTGAGAGTCCAGTCCATAGTGGATCTAACATAATAGTGTGAGAGTCCAGTCCATAGTGGATCTAACATAATAGTGTGAGAGTCCAGTCCATAGTGGAGCTAACATGATATTAAGAGCATCCAGTCCATAGTGGATCTAATATATAATGTGAGAGTCCAGTCCATAGTGGATCTAACATGATATTAAGAGCATCCAGTCCATAGTGGATCTAATATATAATGTGAGAGTCCAGTCCATAGTGGATCTAACATAATAGTGAGAGTCCAGTCCATAGTGGATCTAACATAATAGTGTGAGAGTCCAGTCCATAGTGGATCTAACGTAATAGTGAGAGTCCAGTCCATAGTGGATCTAACCTAATAGTGTGAGAGTCCAGTCCATAGTGGAGCTAACATAATAGTGTGAGAGTCCAGTCCATAGTGGATCTAACATAATAGTGAGAGTCCAGTCCATAGTGGATCTAACATAATAGTGTGAGAGTCCAGTCCATAGTGGATCTAAGATAATAGTGAGAGTCCAGTCCATAGTGGATCTAACATAATAGTGAGAGTCCAGTCCATAGTGGATCTAACATAATAGTGTGAGAGTCCAGTCCATAGTGGATCTAACATATTATGAGAGTCCAGTCCATAGTGGATCTAACATAATAGTGTGAGAGTCCAGTCCATAGTGGATCTAACATAATAGTGTGAGAGTCCAGTCCATAGTGGATCTAACATAATAGTGAGAGTCCAGTCCATAGTGGATCTAACATAATAGTGTGAGAGTCCAGTCCATAGTGGATCTAAGATAATAGTGACAGTCCAGTCCATAGTGGATCTAACGTAATAGTGAGAGTCCAGTCCATAGTGGATCTAACATAATAGTGTGAGAGTCCAGTCCATAGTGGATCTAACATATTATGAGAGTCCAGTCCATAGTGGATCTAAGTTAATATTGTGAGAGTCCAGTCCATAGTGGATCCAACATATTATGAGAGTCCAGTCCATAGTGGATCTAACATAATAGTGTGGGAGTCCAGTCCATAGTGGATCTAACATAATAGTGGGAGAGTCCAGTCCATAGTGGATCTAACATAATAGTGTGAGAGTCCAGTCCATAGTGGATCTAACATAATAGTGGGAGAGTCCAGTCCATAGTGGATCTAACATAATAGTGTGAGAGTCCAGTCCATAGTGGATCTAACATAATAGTGTGAGAGTCCAGTCCATAGTGGATCTAACATAATAGTGGGAGAGTCCAGTCCATAGTGGATCCAACATATTATGAGAGTCTAGTCCATAGTGGATCTAAGATAATATTGTGAGAGTCCAGTCCATAGTGGATCCAACATATTATGAGAGTCCAGTCCATAGTGGATCTAACATAATAGTGTGGGAGTCCAGTCCATAGTGGATCTAACATAATAGTGGGAGAGTCCAGTCCATAGTGGATCTAACATAATAGTGTGAGAGTCCAGTCCATAGTGGATCTAACATAATAGTGGGAGAGTCCAGTCCATAGTGGATCTAACATAATAGTGTGAGAGTCCAGTCCATAGTGGATCTAAGATAATATTGTGAGAGTCCGGTCCATAGTGGATCCAACATATTATGAGAGTCTAGTCCATAGTGGATCTAACATAATAGTGTGGGAGTCCAGTCCATAGTGGATCTAACATAATAGTGGGAGAGTCCAGTCCATAGTGGATCTAACATAATAGTGTGAGAGTCCAGTCCATAGTGGATCTAACATAATAGTGGGAGAGTTCAGTCCATAGTGGATCTAACATAATGGTGTGAGAGTCCAGTCCATAGTGGATCTAACATAATAGTGGGAGAGTCCAGTCCATAGTGGGGCCAGCAGGAGACCATCCCGAACGGAGACGGGTCAGCAGTGCAGAGATGTCCCCAACCTTTGCACAGGCAAGCGGTCCACCCAGGGTCCCGACTCTGAACAGCCAGAACTTCATCCATGGCCACCGGACCTCAACTAACCTAAAAGGTGGTCTATTTAAAGGCTAGAGTTTCAAGATGGGACTTAAATGCTTCTACTGAGGTAGCATCTCTGATTGTCACTGCTAGAACATTCCAGACTACTGTAGACCCAATAGAAAACGCTCTATAGACTTTTTGGGGGGGGATCTGGAAATCTCTAATAAGCTGGAGTTCTTTGAATGCCGATT